>NC_081786.1:18415005-19015005 GCF_963082965.1 Carassius carassius
GAGGACAATAGAAGCAATCAAAATCAACAGAAGAGCAATAATATGCAAGTGCTGTATTAGTATATTATTATAGTGTTATATTTCAATTTCACCAAGAAACGTGCTGCATTTTTTCCAAGCAACATTAATTTGCCTTAAATCAAATTTTTTACAAAAATAAAGAAATAAAAATTGCGAATCGAATCAAATCGTGAATTCAAAATAGTGAATCGAATTTCTATTAAACATTATTTTAAATGAAGAATATTTCAACGTTAAGCCCAAAGTACACATCTTTTTTGTATGCATGCATGCGTCTTTCAAAGTACACTCTAACACCGGCTGTCAACATGTGTGCTCAAGAAAGATTCATCTCTGTCCAGTGTTTGCGCTATTTTTTTCCAAAAGTTATGACTGATAAAATCTTTCAACTTTTTCAAACTAAGCTTACATTTATCTCATCATCCTCTCACACAGGTGCTTGACAAGCGGGAGTCTGTTATTGTTGTTGTTGTCGCAGACTCCAGTATTTTTTTTGTTGTTGTTCGGTCTTTCTAGTTTCGTTTTCTAGTGTGAAACAACAGCGAGGTTAAGCTGTGGGGCAGCCGATTAGTGCAAAACAAATTCAAAGCGCATGAGCATCCAAAAATCAAGTGATGCACAAACAGTACTCACATGTTGTTCTGGTAATGATTTTTATGTCACGCACACTGTACATGGACTGTATGCGTAAAATCCGAAGTATACTCTAGGCCTTAGTCTGCGTCGTTTGCCAAAGTACCAGAGTGCCACAATTTCAGTCTGAATTTAGTCCTCCATAAAGTGGTGGAGGGAGGTGACTATTACAAAACTTCATTAAAACATGTTGATTTATATGTTGTGCGTTGTCTGCAATAGAGCAGGGCATGCAGAGCTAATGGCAAGTCATGCGGAGACAGCTTAAAAGTGCTGGGCTGCAGTTTGGGCCAGCTGTTCTGTGAGCTATCGCTTCAGAGAAACGGGATGTGCTCTCTTAATCTTTCTAAACCCTGTTAAAGGAAATGTGGTGACTATGATGCTACTTCTGTTTGACTCTAAAAGTGACTCGGTCACATAACCGTGCGATTAGTTCTTTAGTTGACGAAGTATCTAAAAACTATGCTGTGCAATGGTGAGCAATCTAGTTTTGCTTATCAGTTGCCTTGTTTATATGGGAGACTTGCCAGTCGTTGATAAAACTAGAGTGGTTTCTCTTGGGTTCCTGCCATCACATTTCCTCTAGCACTCCTTCCTTTGTGCTTAAAGGGATAATTCACCCAAAAATGAAAGATCTGTCAATATTAACTCATCTTGTCATTTCAAACCACAAAAGAAGATATTTGCAAAAATGTCTGAGCTACTCCTTTCCAACCAATGAGAGTAAATGGTGTCCAGGGGCTGTCAAGGTCAAAAGATATACAGTATCTTTACGTGAAGGGAGAAAAAAAAATGTAATCTTAATTTGACATCATTTTAATCTACTGATTTATATTAAAATACAGTAAAAATTTTATAATTGAAAATAACTAATTATATTTTAAAATGTTATTTATTCCTCTGATGTAAAGCATAATTTCTCCAGTCTTCAGTGCCCATATGTTGATATTTATTGTTCTGATTATTTCAGGATTCTTTAACGAATGTAAAGATCAACAGAGCATTTACTTGAAACATTATAAATATCTTTACAGTCACTTCAGATTAAATTAATGTGATCTTGCTGAATAAAAGTAATAATTAAAAAAACATATGTTTTAATGATAGTGTACATTCCAATATGGTGTGTCAAAATAATGACAGAAATTTTTATTTAAGGTAAACTGTCCCTTTAACACACACACACACACACACACACCAGTGATGCATTGGTTGATCCAAAATGGTTACCCGTGGTTACGAGTCATCCAAAAATATTTTTTAGGATATTCGGGTCGCAATTTTGAAATACACTTTATTGGCTGAATAACTGGAGCGAATAGAGTGACCACCTGTCCTGCATTTACCCTTTGTCCCGCCTCAAAAGCTAATTGAGCATCTGTCCCGCTTTTTCATTCGACTTGCCTAATAAATACACTGATACATCCATAGGCGTACTGTTAACTTATGTCCAATAGAAAGCAATAAAAGCGTTAGTCGCTAGGCTGAGTCGTACGTCAATCAAACTGTTTACTGGCGCACGAACGCCTCCTCAACATTGTCAACAATCTCAAATTGGAGAGCACGTGTGCTGTTCAGTCAGGTTAAGCAGTCATGGCCAGTGTGGCCACGAAAAAGAGAAGATGCACTTCTAATAGCGAATGGACCGCAACATACTCTTGGTTAAGACCTGTAGATGGCGTAGCAGAGAGAGCTTTTTGAATTTTATGCAAAAGCAGTTTTTCTGTGGGACATGGTGGAGAATACGATATGAAAGCGACATGGTGCATGTGAGTACCACAGAAAAAAAGCACATCATCAAGAAACATGCAAATCAGTGCAATCGTTTTTCAATAAACCAAATGAACCGAATATCGCTCTACCGACTGCAGTTACAAGTTAGCCCCAGTAATTTTTCCAGATTCTGAAATAGCTAAGAAAAAAGCTGTAGAAACTTTGGGTGATATTTTGGGTCCGGTAGTGTCTCAATCTTTTAGTCGGTGGGTTTAAAAAGAAATACAGGCAATTTATTACAGAAAGCTTGAAATGTCTACTTTTAAACGAAAATATTCAAACCATAATAAATAGGCTACTCTCTGATTATGTAATCCATATGAAATGTGTATTTCTCTCTGGCGTTCATGGCGAGTCCGCATCGTCAACTTCATCTCAGCAGCGACACAGAAAACACCAGTTTATTACTAAACAATTAAATGTGTCCTTGCTAATTTAGACACATTCATAATCATTACTTTAACCAGTTCTTTGTGGCAAGCCTTATGTGTGTGGTCATAACGCTTATTATCCTGTGGGCTATAGCCTATTTATGTAATTAAATTAATATAAAGGTGCGACGCATTTAATACTTTTAAAAAATGCGGGTCAGGAAGCGGATCGGGTACAATATTTTCTTTTTCTTTTTTTGCGGTCCGAGTTGTGGGTGGGTTAGTTGAAAACATCGGTCGGGTGCGGGTTGGTTATACATTGACCCGCGCATCACTGACACACACACACACACACACACAATCAGTTGAAGGGAGGTCCATTTATCTTGAAATGACCATCATTCTCCTTTATCAATGATCCAGATCATCCAAAACTGATGTGCAGATGCAGCACAATTAGTATCTTATTAAGTATATTAATAAACGGTATAGTAACTATTCTGGCCCACTCACTGGAGTGCAGCGCCAGCAGTGGTATAAATCAATGGCATACAAGGACGTGGTATAGCAGCAGGGTTTACCAGCCCTTATGTAATTCCTAGAGCCTCTAACATGGGCACAGACAGAAACAATGGAGCTCTAGAAAGATTTCAGGTAGAAATTTTTTCTATTATCATTCATTACTCAGGCCATTCCACCATAAAAACTTAATAAAAAGAAGAATATGAGAATTGGATTAGTAAAATGGTTACATACCATCATGAATCTCAAAGGCCAAACTTGTGATCTTCTGTGTGATGACCATCATGGGCCTGGAGGGAGGAAAGGAAACAGAAAAGTGTGGGTATATGAGGGAGATCCTGTTTAAACCTGATACTGAGTCTGTTGGCTTCCCATGTTCATAAGAGATTCTACTGCTATCAAACCAAGCTTTTCAACATTTATTATTTATACAATAGCACTGACCAAATCTCCACAGTTTCTAAACGGTCGAGTTCACCTTGGCATAGCTCTTATGTTTCTTATGACACTGATCGGCTTTGTATGGTAAAACTAGCACTTATATACTTGCCCTTGGCTGTAGGTAACGTATATTTCTAAAGAATAAAGCTGAATGCATGCATATTATATATATATATATATACAGTACAGACCAAAAGTTTGGAAACATTACTATTTTTAATGTTTTTGAAAGAAGTTTCTTCTGCTCATCAAGCCTGCATTTATTTGATCAAAAATACAGAAAAAACTGTCATATTGTGATATATTATAACAACTTAAAATAATAGTTTTCTATTTGAATATACTTTAAAAAAATAATTTATTCCTGTGATGCAAAGCTGAATTTTCAGCATCATTACTCCAGCCTTCAGTGTCACATGTAACATCCAGTCTATCACATGATCATTTAGAAATCATTCTAATATTCTGATTTATTATGTGTTGGAAACTGTTCTGCGGTCTAATATATTTGATGAATAAAAGGTTAAAAAGAACTGCATTTATTCAAAATAAAAATAAAAATTCTAATAATATATATTCTAATAATATATTTTCTTTACTATCACTTTTTATCAATTTAACACATCCTATCTGAATAAAAGTTTTGATTTTATTTAAAAAAAAAAGAAAGAAAAAAAAATTACTGACCCTAAATTACTGACCAGTATTGTATATTGTTATTACGAAATATTTATATTTTAAAAACATTGCTTTTTTTTTTTTTTCAAAGTATCCTAAAAAAGTATCACATGTTTATTATTTTAGTTTGTAATTTTGTTTATTTATCACAAAATATTAAGCAGCAGAACTGTTTCCAACTTTGATCATGAATCATATTAGAATCATTTCTAAAGGATCATGTGATAATGATCCTAAAAATTCAGCTTGCATCACAGAAATAAATTACAATTTAAAGTATAATACATTTAAAAACAATTATTTTAAATTGTAATAATATAATCACAATATTACATTTTTTTCTGTATTTTGATCAAATAAATGCAGGCTTGATGAGCAGAAGAAACTTCTTTCAAAAACATTAAAAATAGTAATGTTTCCAAACTTTTGGTCTGTACTGTATATAACGATTATTTAATTTATTTATTTTTATTCCAGTGCAAAATAACTTACCCAGTGAAGTCTGCTGAGTACATGCCATAGTCAAACACATAGACTCTTGTGACCTGGCAGAAACTGAGATATCCCAGCGTAACCACAAAGCAGTATCTATGGAAAAGAATGCAGAAGAGGGGAACACTTAAAAACACAGAATGGAAAGCAAAAAAAGACTATTTGGTACAAAGTACCACACTTACTACTCCATTTCAGCTGTACATATATTGTGGTGACTATGCAAATGCTATGTATGCAAAATGTGAAGTGTACATTCAACAAACCACACTGTGTGAAATACTGTATCCCACAAAGCATTGCACTGAACCTGAGCCAAAGCAATTTTAAAGTCTTTCTTGACTTACCTTTTGCAGTCCAAACAAAGAAGTAATTTTTATACAAACCCGATTCCAAAAAAGTTGGGTCACTGTACAAATTGTGAATAAAAACAGAATGCAATGATGTGGAAGTTTCAAATTTCTATATTTTATTCAGAATACAACATAGATGACATATTAAATGTTTAAACTGAGAAAATGTGTAATTGTAATGGAAAAATAAGTCGATTTTAAATTTCATGGCATCAACACATCTCAAAAAAGTTGGGACAAGGCCATGTGGCATCCCCTCTTCTTTTTATAACAGTCTGCAAACGTCTGGGGACTGAGGAGACAAGTTGCTCAAGATTAGGAATAGGAATGTTGTCCCATTCTTGTCTAATACAGGCTTCTAGTTGCTCAACTGTCTTATGTCTTCTTTGTCGCATCTTCCTCTTTATGATGCACCAAATGTTTTCTATGGGTGAAAGATCTGGACTGCAGGCTGGCCATTTCAGTACCAGGATCCTTCTTCTACTCAGCCATGATGTTGTAATTGATGCAGTATGTGGTCTGGCATTGTCTTGTTGGAAAATGCAAGGTCTTCCCTGAAAAGAGACGACGACTGGATGGGAGCATATGTTGTTCTAGAACTTGGATATGCCTTTCAGCATTGATGGTGTCTTTCCAGATGTGTAAGCTGCCCATGCCACACGCACTCAGGCAACCCCATACCATCAGAGATGCAGGCTTCTGAACTGAGCGCTGATAACAACTTGGGTTGTGCCTGTCCTCTTTAGTCCGGATGACATGGAGTCCCAGTTTTCCAAAAAGAACTTCAAATTTTGATTCGTCTGAACAAGAACAGTTTTCCACTTTGCCAAAGTCCTTTTTAAATGAGCCTTGGCCCAGAGAAAACGCCTGCGCTTCTGGATCATGTTTAGATATGGCTTCTTTTTTTAACTATAGTTATATATAGGGGAATGGCACAGTGGATTCTGTTCACCGACAATGTTTTCTGGAAGTATTCCTGAGCCCATGTTGTGTTTTCCATTACAGTAGCATTCCTGTATGTGATGCAGTGCCGTCTAAGTGCCAGAAGATCACGGGCATCCAGTATGGTTTTCCAGCCTTGACCCTTACGCACAGAGATTGTTCCAGATTCTCTGAATCTTTGGATGATATTATGCACTGCAGATTATGATAACTTCAAACTTCAAACTTCAAAAAATTTTTCACTGAGAAACTCCTTTCTGATATTGCTCCACTATTTTTCGCCGCAGCATTGGGGGAATTGGTGATCCTCTGCCCATCTTGACTTCTGAGAGACACTGCCACTCTGAGAGGCTCTTTTTATAACCAATCATGTTGCCAATTGATCTAATAAGTTGCTAATTGGTCCTCCAGCTGTCCCTTATATGTACATTTAACTTTTCCGGCCTCTTATTGCTACCTGTCCCAACTTTTTTGGAATGTGTAGCTCTCATGAAATCCAAAATGAGCCAATATTTGGCATCACATTTCAAAATGTCTCACTTTCAACGTTTGATATGTTATCTATATTCTATTGTGAATAAAATATAAGTTTATGAGATTTATAAATTATTTCATTCCTTTTTGACTCACAATTTGTATAGTGTCCCAACTTTTTTGGAATCGGGTTTGTAGATTAAAATTAGCAAAGTAAGGGTTTATGATATTCATGAGATTATAATTGGATGTCACTAACTGATTTAATAATAGGGTTGTTTGAAAACAATAATTGTTATCCATGAACGTGAAATTATAATAATATATAACTTTTTTTAAATAAGCATTAATAAGTAAATAAAATAAGCACTGTAGAGTGTATATATATATATATATATATATATATATATATATATGCATGAAATATGCAGCAAGCATCAAATTCACTACATATTAAAATGTACAAATATATCTTATTATTCAATTATTTATTTATGCATATTGGAGTTTAGCTGAATTCATAAAAATAAAAATAAAAAACAGCAAAACTAGTCAAATAATAAATTATTTAAATAAATAAATAATTTCCTTAGTATATCCTCTCTCTGTCTTTAGTTTTTTGGGTTAATTTAAATGCAAGAAGAATGTTAATGATCCCCACAATCATTTATCTAGAGGCACCACCTGAGCCCAGGAAACCACTGACATTTGACATCCGATATTATACATGATAATTCATGAAAGCTTTTTGCATACTACAACACATTTGTGAGTGATCAAGGCTGCTCTGTACCATCACTGCCTAAAGCGGCATATTAGAACAACACTATCAGACTCCAGCCATAATTTCAATTCGCTTATGAACTTCCTCCCACAATCCGATAAGGATGACTCTTTTATTCAGCATATTAACCATCAAAAGGAAGATAACAGCCACTAAGACTAATCAAAGACTCACTGAATTTCAGTAGGGCTGCAGTGTGAGGCAAAACTATCAGTTGCACACAGCTGCACAACGCTTGGTATGTCAGACTCAAATAACCAAGTCCCCCGATTCCTTACTAAGCAACAGTGGGCAAATTCTTGGCATTCTAGTTTCTGTCTTTACCTCTAACAAAGCTGGTTTAACATGCCTACAGTCCCACTCATAGTATTTATAGGTGGTGCCTGCTCCGTCTCAACACTAGGCCCTTCATCAGGGCTATGAGCAGCACTGTGTACACTGTGAAGACCCTCTTCTGTTCCAGCGCTCTGTAGGATGATTGTGTGGAGGCTGTTTTCTGGTTGTACAAGCAACATTGTACAGTCAGGAGATGGACTGTGATGAAGAATGGTAGTGGGTCAGTCAGTTCACCTAAAGGGAACTTGTGCATCCCAAATTTTATTAAACTAAAAATGGAAATGTAAGTGGTTTTTTTAAATTGTGCATCACTGAATGCTTTTTTTCAGCTAATATTACTCACAATCGCAAAAAAAAAAAAAAATACAGTTGATGTTTTCTATCAAACTGTTCAGTGATAATGACTTTCAAGGTAATAGTAGTAGGAAGTAATTAATAACATGTACACGCAACAGTACGTGAAAAGTGGCTCTGTGGTATCATTTTAGGATGTGGTAGGACATCTCAACACTAGAGCTATTTTAATGCATGTGCAAAAACTCAGATGATGCCTAAGCTGTCATTAGCTGTTTCCATCAACCTGTTTTTCTGCGCGATTTGAAGTATAGCATCAGAAATTTGCTGGAAATGACACATTTCTGAAATTTTTTATACATTTGAAAGGGTTAATGGAAATAATGGGAGATGGAAATACATTTACAAAATAAATTCCTCCATGCACTTAAAAAACACTCATGTCTTATGTGATATTCAAATTTTACGCATAAGTTAAATTCTCAGCTTTGCATGGAAACAAAGCTATTGAGACATATCTCTTTATTGATGTTAGAATCATAAATATAGAATGTTAACTATATTAAATTTCTCCATAACTTGGCACATCATGATATACAACAACTTCCTCAAAAGTGTCGATTAAAACAAAACCGAGGTCACTTACATACAGAGGTCTTAAAGTTACAGTAGCAAAAACAGTTTGTTAGAAGGGATATCTTAATTTGTGTTCCAAAGATGAAAGATTCATTATTTCATTAAAAAAAGAAAAGAAAATTAATCTACAAGAAATCCATCTCTTTCCCTATACTGTCTTTGCTAGAGAGCGTAATCTGATAGTGTGCTTTTCCAGGACTCACACACTACAGTAGCCCTTCTATAAATATACATTTACACTATTCCTCTCTAATAAAACAGACAAGAGCTCCAGTGATCCGTGATGAGGGCAGCCCATGCTCTCTCTCTCTCTCTCTCTCTCACACACAAACACACAACACAATCTCTCCTGGTTCTACTTTCATTTGGCAAAAACCACCACACACAGTCTCAAAATGATCATTTATAAAGGTGAGACACAGAGGTGAGGTGTTATCAGCAGCTGTTAGATGGGGTCTCGTCTACACTATAAAACTCTACTCTCACATGCCTGAGTGGAAACATATTAAAGCAATAGATCACATCATAAAAGCATCATTTCTAATGAAACGTGGGACAATCACACCATTGTGAAATAGAACAACCTGAGAGAACAACCTTCCACCAAATCTCTTGGACTCTCAGAGCAGAAGTTAATGGCACACTGTGTTGTGTGTGATATCAGGAATTTCACATGAGGCTGAATTTGAAAGTAAGAATGACCGCTGTGTGAACGCTTACCATACTCCATTTTTTTCAAGGTTCTTTGATGAAAAGAAAATTAAAAAGAACAGCTTTTATTTTAAATGATTTTTTTTTTTTTTATAATTATAAATGTCTCTTCTGTCACTTTTAATTAATTGAATGCATCCTTACTGAAAAAAAGTATGAATTTCTTAAAAAATAAATAAACACAAATTTTACTGACTAACATTTTGAACAGTAGTGTATATAAGTCTTAAAGTCACAGTACCAACCACAGTCTATTTTTACAGAAACTTTCTGGCACAAAAAATATTTTCATAAACTGATAATAAAAGTTACTGCTGCCACAGTACAGCCAACAAGTTTTTATGAATCCAAGAGTTCAGTATTGGCTATAAGGCCAGAAAAAGGACAAAGTATCCAGGTTTTGTATAATGAAGGGTTTGCATTATCACTTCAGCAGCTAATCTATGCCAGTTTTATTGGGAAGTATGCAAGCCTCTCAAAAGACATCTTTATGCCCTTTCTGCAAACACACACTCTGCATTCTTTATCGGTTTTCCAGTCCTGTTTTTCAATTTCCCTTCATCTTTAGCTTTGCCCTCTCATGTCCCCTGAGCGGTGGAGCATGGCATCTCTCTATTACCAACTGATCGTCTCCTGGCGTTTCAAAAGGTCTGTTTTGTAGCAGTGCATCCTTAATGCGTTCTCTGTGATCACTGCAGGGAAGTCCTTCTTGTCAGTCTTTAACACTATAGACATTGCTGCTCTTTACTTTCTTAGAGAAGAACAATCAGTAGAGAAATAAATACGTATTTCTTAATAATCAGTGGAAACTACAGATTACTGTGACCTGTCTCTCACACCCAAAATGAAGCTTTGATTGAACAAAAACCATGGCTTCAAAGTCTAGTTTGTTTAGTAATCAGTAGTTAAATAATCAGTCCAGAAGGTTAAAGGAATATTCTGGGTCCAATCCATCAGATAAAAAAAGAAGAAAATATCAGAAACCATTCAGGAGTGTCTTATGATATATGTATCAAATACACACACATATAGGGCTGGGCAATATGGGCAAAAAAATTATCACAATATTTTTTTTTCATATCAGTCAATATAGATATTTATCACGATAAAATGTCAACTCTTTATTTCTTTCAAGTTTTATAATTATATTGAATTATTTTAATTTAATAATTAATAATATTAATAACAATATAACTTTTGGTCTCTTAGAAATGCACATTTGATAGTAGCTTGAGCTAGGATGCAGAGGTAAAATTTTGTTCATTAATAAAATCAGTGACATCTGTATAAACTGTAGCAACCTCAGTTTTATATGGTTAAATTTCTTTTGATCAAAGTTTTTAATTATTTTATTTATTTATTTATTTTGATTAAGCATTGGTCTCCCATAATAACATACATTTAAATCATGAGAAACACAGTTAAAACCACACATATAGCAACTCAATACCATGGTAAAAATATACCTATATGGTTTTAGGTAGCCTATTTATGTGAAAAACAGAAATCTAAAAATATTCAGTATAAATGCACACATGCTATAGCTTAATCACAATACTTACCATAATTACCATAACTCCTGTAATAAAATTCAGTGTGAATATCCTAAACTTCTGCCACAAAATCTTATCAAAGATTTCCACATTCAAAAATCCAAACACAAAACACCATCTAGGTAACATACCTCAAACCAAAATAATGCAATAAACATGAACTTACATAAAATGCAATGCAAAACTCCCTAATGTACATGACAACAAAAATAAGAACCTTAATTATTTATAGAAAATCTAATCATATGTGATGTGTCAGGCAGGGACTTCTGGGATGTTATTTTTTCACTTTTTTCTTCTTCCAATTATAAGGTATTTCTCAGTTTTTACTTTTAGAAAAAAAAACATAAATATGATATTATTTTACAGTAAAATTACATTTTACAATTTAGTCTAAAATATATGTTAAGATAACTTATTTAACCAATTAACAAGTTTTTATTGTATGTTGTTAGCTTTTTTGTATAAACTACAAACAGTATGTAATTATTTTTATTTTTGTATCCTTGCATATATGTGGCTTATGGCTATGTTCATGACACAAGTTGATAAATTCACAGTATCTTCATATAGACATGTTTGGTAAGTATAATAAGCAGAAAAACATTCTTATTTATAGTCAAAAAACAATAAATGACCCTATGACAGATATTCAAATTCTATACTACTGTGTTTAAATAAAAAATGAAACAAAAAAATACTACAATTCTGCAAGTGAATTTAAGCACCAAATCATAATGAGCAGTAAGTGATTTTCTAAAGATTATGGTTTAACATTTAACCATGTTATTAAAATACTAGTGGTTTTAAACATTAATTCAATAAGCATTAGACAATGTGCTTTTATTAGATTTTTTCGGCGGTGGTAAACACACAATTTTCCTCCCAGCACTACACCTGCTCTAGTTAAAACTCCTTGTCTGATAATTATGAAGTTATGCAAACATCTGGGCAGGAGGCCGACGGTCAACTTGTCATGACTTTTTAACTAGTCGAAGTTCACAAAACATGCTGACAGGACTTCTGACTGGCCGTTCTGACGCATGTGCCAAGCTCAGTTGACCCAGCACAGATGACCTACACTTATCTAAATCTCTGAGATTCAATCCATACATAATGAAAATGTTTTCTAGGGTCATTTTGTGTTAGTATGCACTCATGTAGGTTGTTGGTCTGAATAGCACTGGTTATTTTTAGTGCCGCCCTGAGCAGAAGCGAACACCACATGGTCTAGCACATCCATTCATCTGACCCCAGATCAGAGGGAGCAGTCACTCAGCATGAAACTTATGGAAGCAATGATGAAAACAGACACTCCTTCATGCCCTGGAGCTGATTACTGATAAGAATGAAATGGATGGGTGAGAGCAGTATAGATTAATATTCAACAAGCCATTTGTAGGACTAGATGAATAATATACTGTATGGTGAACTGGATGGAAAATGCTTGTTGAGAATTCTGGAACATGTTCAAATGTCACAACACATTTCTGATTTGACATAAGGTTGTTCTGGATAATGGAAGCAGGGCAGATTGATGGTGCGGGGGACTGGGAGGTCAGGTGGTACTCACTTGTGCATGTGTTCCATGCCTGTGAAGATCATAACGCCATAGGCGAGACCGCTCTGTACCAGAAAGTGTAAGGCATACCTGAAATGAAGCACAAGGAGAAGAGGAAACCAATGAGAGGAGCCTGTAACTTTATTAAACAGTGAAATAAGACCAGGCTGAATAAGATACATTTCTATAAAGTTCATATAAAAAATTTATATAAAAATTTATACATTAAAAAATCCTCATTAATCCTCTTAATTAGGGTCACTTTTAATAAATTATAATCTTGAAAAATCTATTAATTTAAACAATATTTCATCTATTATAATTTGTTTTTTTTATCACATTTCCTTGTGATCAAACTTCAAGCGGATATGGGTATGAAGTTCTATCGTATAATTAAAAATTGTAAGGGATACTCCACCCCAAAATGAACATTTTGTCATTAATCACATTAATCACCATGTCATTCCAAACCCATAAAAGTTCGTCTTTTGAACACAATTTAAGATATTTGGGATGAAAACCGGGAGGCTTGTGACTGTCCCATTGACTGCCAAGTAAAATACACTGCCAAGGTCCAGAAACATATGAAAAGCATCGTCAGAATAGTCCAATCTGCCATTAGTGGTTTAACCGTAACGTTATGAAGCGACGAGAATACCTTTTGTACATGAAGAAAACAAAAATAATGTCTTTATTCAACAAGTTGTCTCCTCTGTCTGCCCCCACATCACTGTAGTGCCATTTTGGAGAATATGAGCTGAACGCAGGCAGCTTATGTTCTTCTGTTTCAGCCACGCCACACGGATACACCGTTTTCATTCAAATCAAAGCATTAATACATATGCTGTGATGGACTGAGCATCCATCCATGTGTTTCCCTGCTTACAGACTGAAACACTGGGATAGACTCCAGCATCCCCGAAACCCTATGAAGGACAAGCCATTTGCAAAATGGATGGATAGGCAATACATATGCTGTATCTTTATGCAGACTAATACACATATGAGTTGCTGCTTTATACATACCTCAATCAAGACAAAACTGAATTGCTTATTTACATGGTGTCTACACTCAGTGAATTGAATGGAGGTATTGTAACTGTCATGCTGCCAGTGCAAGTCTGGCTTTACATTTTCTATATTGCAAAAGAGTGACATGACATTAGTCAATCCAAAATAACTCATTTGTGTGCACTTACAATATCATGCAATATTCAGCCGCTGCAAAAATGCATGCTGCAAACAGAAAATTGCCAAAAAGGAGTAGATCTTTTAGGAGTAGATTACATAAAAGTCTATAATCAACACTATCCATTAGGAGAATGATGTGGGGGGGACTAAATTTCATCCATCTGGAATTGTTTGGATTGTCAAATAGATATATTACACATTTGTTTGCACTGCCAATGTGATGCCAAAAAGGAAAGATGTTTGTGGGGTGGAGCAAGAACATGTGCTGATGAATCCCACACAGTAAAACCAGGAAGACACATTTTGAAAGTAAATGAGCCCAGTTTGGATTTGATGTTGACCGAGAGCAAACAAATGTATCTGTGAAGTCTCTGCTGGACAGAGAGAAAGGCAAACTCTCTGAGTATGCGATGATAGCAAATGACATTAGAAAAGCTGAGGGGAAATCCTCTCACAGGCTGCCACACAAATACAGCAGACATTTGTGAGACACACAATATTCGTTACATGAATTTGGTAGTTATAGATGATATTTCCCTCACAAAAAGGTAGTATTACAGTAAATGCATTCAAGATAAATAAAACTTAGTTTCCACTATGTCTTGGGCAATGTCACTGTTTAGAGGTCTTGCTTCTTGCCCTCACTTTTATTGCATAATGTCTTCCTGTGTGATTAGGCTGGACTGACTTCTGTTTTAAAAGCTGTAATTGACTGCTCCGTATGTTTAGAGTTTTTTTCAGAAAGTGTCAGCTTAACCATGACTCCCACTGATACAATTTATCACATTTTGACAAAAAAAAAAAAAAACATTGTGTGGTGTAGTTATGTAATTTTGTCTGATTTTATTTTATTTGGAAATGTTGAAACAAATACAGAGGTGGAAAAGCTGAGACTTCTGGTGAAAGTGTTTTTACTTTAATATAAAAATGTGACATTGCAAATATATTTTATCAGTGCAAAAACATGTGAAAAAAGTTGAAAATTAATACGAATTTCAAAGCAATTGCTTTTGCTTATGTCCTACATTATCTGCTGGAACGCCACTTTTTCGTAAACGTGCATATGACAGATAGCGGAAGCTAGATATTAAATATTGATATCTGTCTTACACAAATGCATCGATTGACTTCAGAGGGCCTTTATTATAAGCAGCAGGTAAGTATCAATAAATATAGGCTTACAAACTGCGTCTCTCAGTTTCCACAGCTGCGGAGGAGAATCTGGTCTTCTGCCAGCACTCCACAGCCTTATTATAAATTAAAAGGCTCGCTAACCGGCTATCAATGACCCTGCTATGGATCAATAAGGAAGACCTGAGATATGTGAGGGATGAAGCGGACAAGCACTCACCAGCCAAAGCAGAAGAGGGCCAAATAGAAGCCCAGCAGGGTGGCGACTACATGCCGGATGAAGGGACTTGTCTTGCTAGGGTGCAGGTAGAGTCTGAACCAGAAGGCCGTGACCAGGGCGAAGAGCTGGCATACCACAAAGTTCACCTAATGAGAGAGACAGCAGGTTCATTTTACACGGATCAAGAGGAAAGGTAAACAATTAGTTAAACTCAACTTAAGAACCAAATAAAACAGAAAGGTTCAAAATCAAAACGAATCTCCATGTAATCTTCAAATGTAAGTCTTCCAGTACATCAGGATTAAGGCTTAAACACTAAATGTAAACTGCTGACATTACACACAATATAACGGCATTTTGCGATGAGGATGAAGTAGAGGATGAGGAGGGAAAATTGACTGCCATTCAAAAGTTGCTGTTTGTACTCTGATTAAATTCATTTTTATAAACTATATAACGTAAAAGCACTTTTGCAATCCCATGTGTATTCCCTCTCAGAATTTGCGAGGCACGGTTTCTATTGAAATAAATGGTTTCAAAGAATTCTCTGATGCTACAGAAACTTGTATACATTTGGGTTTTATCACATGAAACTTCAGCAAGGCATCACAAAGGATGACAAATACATGAACTAACCAGGTCGTGCATGTCCAACCACCTTGTGAAACAAATTCAAAATGATAAGAACAGAGGCTTGTGCTCACAAACCCATGAAGTGTTTTATTTTATTTGACATCAGTGATTACTCTACAAAGTCATGTCTGGACCTGAACGTTACAGTCTAATCTGATAAAGTATGTACAGTAGGCTGCTGTGTTGAGTCATAGTCTCTAGCCCTTCCTTTATTTTCCAGAACATTTTACTTACATAAGATTTGACATGCCACAGCGCTCTCTGACATCCTTTGACAGCTCTTGGGTCTTGCCCATGGTGTGGTGGGAGAGGTTGGAATGGAAGATACAGCTTGTGTGGACAGGTGTCTTATACACCTAACAAGCTGACATTAGGAGTAACCTCTAAGGACTAATCTGTGATCCACGTGTGCACATAACCAGTCTGAGGGAGCCAGAATTCTTGCTGGTTGGTAGGGGATCAAATACTTATTTCACTCACTGAAATGCAAATCAATTTCTAACCTTTAAATTTTTTTTCTGGAAATTACAGACCCTTAATTTTTTTTTGTGGGCAAACTTAAAATCAGCAGGGGATCAAATAAATATTTTCCCCAGTGTACATTTATTTAATATTTGACTTAAATACGGTGGCCCAGTAGTGTACAACACATAGGACTGATTCTGTTGTGTTGTACTAATTTCGCTGTTGTTTCTGTTGTGTTGCGGAGATTTTTTTTTTTTTTTTTTTGTGGTTTGCTTCTGCCTTGTTTCTGGTGTGTTGTGCTAATTTCATTGTTTTGACTTGCTTTCAGTCTATTGTGGCTTGTTTCTGTTGTGTTGTGGAGATTTCAGTGTGTTGTGCACCCCTGGGCCACCGTATTTTTTTGTAGTGTTTTTATGCAAGTAAAAACAAAAAGTCTCCTGTTTGGGCAAATAATATTTCAAAGAGATTTGACGCCTCGAAATAGGAGTTCAATTCAAATGCATTTTCTGAATGTAGGTCAAACAGGTATTGCAGAAAATGCGCATAGTGTGCAAATATACATACTGCAAAAATAGCATGAGTAGTATGAAATATACCCTCAGCTGGCAAGAAACATATATCACATTTCTTCCTGCTGCTCAGTGGCCTTCTGTCTGACTCTCTCTTGAGTGAGTGAGTGTGTGTGTGTGTGTGTGTGTGTGTGTGTGTGTGTGTGTGTGTGTGTGTGTGTGTGTGTGTGTGTGTGTGTGTGTGAGTGAGAGAGATAAAGCACGAGTGAGGTCATCTTTACGTGCCTGCTGCCTTGCAAACGAGCTCCAGTTCAACAAAGAA
The DNA here is from genome assembly GCF_963082965.1 of Carassius carassius. NCBI lineage: Eukaryota > Metazoa > Chordata > Actinopteri > Cypriniformes > Cyprinidae > Carassius > Carassius carassius. Next base: position 18,432,052 of record NC_081786.1, read on the forward strand.
ACAATCAGTCATTAGCTTAAAATAACTCCCGACTCCGCACTGCTTTATTTCTCACTCTCCATTCATTTTATTCTAGTTTAGTTCACTCATTAGATTTTACATGACAGGGACAAAGCATGTTCATTACAATAAGTGCAGCACATCTTGAATCAAATTTATTTGAAATACAGATGGACTAGAGAAGCATTTTGAAAAATGGTGGATTTTTTTTTTTTAGTTTTTTTTTTAGTACACCAGTATTTGATTATGCTGCTTGCTTGCATTGCTGGCAATACCTTGCAGTAAGATTCATCCAAGGATGACTATACTTGCTGAAGAAAGCTATCCTTTACTATTATACTTTACTTCAGGGTGCCATCTGATGAGGTCACAGCCTGTCGAATGACTGTCAGCTTTACATATAATTTCAGAATGGCTTGTTGTTTATGTTACACTCAATGATTTCTGATAAACTGCATTTTCAGGACAACTGTCCCCTGTTAATTTAAATACTTAAAAAATCTAATAAGACATAGACATTTTATTATAACACAGCCAACACTTATTTGAAAATGCCAAGACAACATATATACGTTTTAACCTGGTATTTTATGTTTATTTAAAGATGTAATGACCATTACACTGAATGATAATTTTCTGCTTTGGAACAGTTTTTTCACAAACGTTATTTGAAATATGAAAGTAGATACTTTACTTGCATTTAGCATGTTTTTTATTTATTTAAAATCACTTTTGTAAATGCAATTTGATGCGGACACCAAAATGTTGACATCTCCTCTTTGACGCATGTTTTCCTTATGTGTTTTCAGTTAACAAGCTTAGCTTAGCCTTTAAATGGCATATATCCTTGAAGTTAAAAATGGTTAAAACAAATATTTCTTTGTGCAAGAAATAGAGATTTATTTGTGTATTTAAGTGAAATAGATGCAGCTCTGAATTCTAGCTTAGCACAGCAGTGAAGAAAAGCTCTTTTTATTAGCTAGACAAGACATGATGATTTTTCAGAGATTGAAGATAGGGGATAGGACAGAGTAATGGAGGACAACTAAAGCCGATCCATCATGTCTCATCCCATATTCCTAGTACAGAGTCCATCTCTATTATAAAATGTCAGAATATGTGCTGAAGAGATGACAACAGCTCTCCGCTTAGCATAGAACCTTGGGGGATGTCATTGAAACTTCAATCAAGAAGACTTTTGGTTTGTTTTCACTGCTGTATTTCTGTCATTCACCTCTCATCTCCTCTGTCCCCTTCAGGTGCTTGTCACTTTCATTTTGGATCTCCCAGATTGAGATATTTTAACTGCTGGAAACTTGTCCTGCCTCGAAAAAGAAACCTTGCGCATCTCCTTAACATTACAGACGGCTATACTGTACAGAGGCAGCCATTGTTTCTCATTCAGCATAAACAGGTCAACAGTGGGCCATAAACAATAGCTCATTGGCTTCTTCTTTGTATCCCCCACGCTTTCTGTATCACAGGAAGCATTGTTATTGGCAGGATTAATCTGATGTGCACACACGCACAACTGTAAGTAATTGTGGTCAGACAGATTTATGGAGATGATGTCCCTGTGCCATTTTTCTATTGTTATATCTCTAAGAGCTCTTTCAGGAGTGACCTGACATCGACCGGCACTTGTGGTCGCTTTAGAGCCATTAAAAAGAACCACAGAATTACACTCAATTAATCTGGGACATTAAACCCTAATTAAACATGACCTATCAAGATTCACACAGTTTAAAAACAGACCAGCAAACGAGCATTATACACATCACCTCAAACCAATACATCATGTTTACCACATATTCATCTGTTTTCACTCCTAATTGAAAAGTTTTATACACACACACACACACACACTTTATTTTAAAGTCCAATTCTTGCTATTAACAAACCATTAACTTTAACCTTATCCTCAATAAACTCCTAATTTGTTGCTTATTAATATTTAATTTGGTCAGTGTTAAGTTCGTAGAATAAGTTTGTTAAGGATGTAGAATATGGTCATGCAGAATATATGCTTTATAAGTACTAATAAACAGCCAATATGTTAAATCATAGGCATGCTAATAAGCAACTAGTTAATAGTGAGAATTGGTCCCTATAATAAAGTCAAGAGTTCGCCTTTTTTATAAACATCTAGACCACGCAAATAGGCTACACTTGTTTTGAGGGCACTTCTGATTACCAGTCTGAATAGCAGTAAGAGTCTCAGCATTAAGGACACAGACACAGCGATGACAGATTTTGTTCCCCTGTGGCTCTAAACCATCTCTCTTTGCAGCCAGCCATCTGGCTTAGTTTCCACAGACACCTCCAGCCATTCATCTGAGATAGAAATATATGAGGAAAAGGACATTTGGGAAGAAGGAGAAACAGGGAATGACAGGAGGGTCAATATTAGAGAGCCTGGCCACTGTATGCTGTGTAAATAAATCAGTAAAATGTATACTAAATGGTAAACCAGCCTTTTATATTTGAGGGGAAATGTGTACTAACATGTAGAACAAGTACTAAGAACACACTGAACTAAAGCTCAAAAAGTGGTTTCTACATGTGACACCATTAGTAGCTGTGTAATCAAACAGGAAATGTCAACAAACCTGGGGTGTGCGATATGATGATTTTTGATCGTGGATGATAAAAATGTCTCCACGATCTGCTTTTGAAGAAATATCATAGTATCGTGCTACAGCGCACATTCTATCAGCTGCAGTCCTGGTGCCTTCGTGCATTCACAGCAGTGTTAACTTAACACTAGAGTTATTCTCTCATTATTTGCATGTGCTTTTAAATGTTTCATTCGCGCACTGGTCTGACCTGTGCTTTTACTGGGCGCTTACACCCGAAGCGCGTGCGCTAATGCATGTCAAACAACTTATTAAATGTGAGCCAAAATCATCACAGTTAAAAGAACCAAAGACTTAAACAACTTCAGTCTGTGTGCATTGAATTTATTTAATACACGAGTTTCACAATTTGAGTTGAATTACTGAAATGAACTTTTCCACGACATTGTAATTTATTGAGATGCACCTGTATATATAAGCTTTTTAATGGTATAGTGTATAATGTTACAGTAATGGATGTAATCAAAGCAGTTCCGCTCATGAACGCTACAATATCAGATAAAATGAAAATGCCATCGAAACTTTTCTGAAGACAGTCTAATCCCTTCAGAGATACATTGATATAAAACACCCGTGCTGTGTTCTGATTTTGAAACGTGCAGTGCTCATGTTTATTCAACGTTCGTTATTTAAGTCAAATGCTACAAATAAATCAATGTATGGGAAACACTGGTAATGTATATCGAAATATTGGAAATGTGTTTAAAAATCATATCACCGGTTTTGAAAAAAAAAATATCGTGATACATATTGTTATCGAATTATTGTCCAGACCTAATCTGTATTTTTACAAAGTTTATCTATATTCCTTGAAATATGAACAGCATTAGTGTGTACTATAAACTTCCTAGTAGCCTTGTAGCTAACACCAACAATCAATTTACAAAACAGAAGGAAGACAAATAGAGTGCCGGGGAGGCGTGATCAGACTAGAGTTTTTTTATAAAGTGCCTCTGCCACTCTGGTGTAGGGCTAACCAGCTCAACCAGATCCCCAAAATAGTCATGGTGGTCTACCAGCTCTAGCTACACCAAGATGAATCGACCTTGCTCCCAACAACCGATTAACCGCTTTAAACCAACTTGAACCAGCAGAAGCTTGTTATAGTTCAATTTTCCACTTTCATTGACAAATCAAACACCAGCTAATGTTTGAATAGAAGACATAAAGAGTTGAAATTAGCATCAATATTTTGAATGGCATTCAATTTCCTTAGCCTTTAGCGGTAGGCTAAAGAAGCTTGACAAACCTTTTATACAGACTTTTATGGAAGAGTTTGCATTATCCTGTCATACCTGCTTCATACTTGATACAACAGACCAATTTTGGTTTGCAAGTTATTAAATAAGGCGTAGGCTGACTAAAGTCCATTCACCATTTATGTGATGGCCCTAAAACTGAAGGCTTAAAATAGCCAATTCCAATGGGTAAAACAGGCCCATTCCTACAAATGGCACTCTAGATCTATCAGAGCATCAAATGTGAGCACATTTTTGGCTTACAAGAGACATGCATCCAAATGTAATAATACACTAATTCATTGTAGCAATTAGTTAACAAGCTTTAAAACAGATAAACTCAAAATATAGGCTACAGGGAATATGTGTAAATAATCTATATAAGTGAGTTTGTTGCATGGGCATCGGCTCATAAAAAGTGTGTCACAACCAATAAAACAGGCTGCATGATGATTCAGATATCAGATTTGACCAATAGAGTCAAGCCTGGGTACAAGAGTCCCAGAAAAAAAAGGAATATTGCACAAAGAGGCTCACTTTTATAATTCATGGAAATGTAATATTATAAAATAGGCACACATTTGAGCTCTTCGGTTAAAAAGGAAGACACAATCACTTCAAAGCACTGAAACGGTAATCAATATCATTGCAATAAACAATACTAAACCTAGAGCAATTAAGCTATCTGTGGCAATGCCAGTCAGGTTTAACGGTGACAAAGAGCCTTGGCAGAGATTCCTGGCAAAGACGAAAGAAATGCAAGACACTGATTCTTCCTCTGTTTTCCCGAGAGCTCTGAACTTCATTGCACAGAATCACCAAAAAATACATGGAGTAGGAAGAATGCTCTATGCAGGACATTTTTGGTTGCGAAAAAAAGAAAGTAAATACGGGTGGGACTTACATTTAAAATAAGAAATACAAATAAAAAGCAGCAACAAATATATTGAATCTGAATTGAACATTTTGTGTTATGGGTTGAGATACTAACAATCACAAATGAAAAAGTGATAAAACAAGAACATTTCTTAGCAATTATAGCAAGTATGTTTTTAAAAAAAAAACAATTAAATATTATTTATATACAAATATAATAAAGTTACTATATATATATATATATATATATATATATATAGTCATTTACTATAAAATAAGAAACAAATAAGGAATGTAGAACATTATGAGCAAATCATCATTGATTTACCATAGTATGTCCAAAAAACAATACCATGGTACTTTTTTTTGTGCAGGGTTTCTGTACTAATATACTAGCTACTTTTGAACAGAATTAACAAACACAACCTGCAGAGAGAGAGAGAAAAAAAAACATTACAAAACAAAAAATTCAAAAGTGCAGCATGGCCAAACAAATTCAATTAGTCTTGGTCTTTTTGTCTTTTGAGGCCTTGACAATATACACACAAAAATAGAAAGAAAGTCCCTAGGACATGATGCCCAGCACGTCCACACTTTAAAACAAATGTCTTTTATTCGCTGAGCTACTCTTCTGAACTGATTAAATGTTTCACCCTACAGCAAAACTGTCTCAAATGTGCTTATGTTTTATGATAGCGCAGCTGCTCCATTAACAAAGCAGGGGGTAAACAAGACTTGTTCCATCTGACTACGTCACTGCTTCTCTTGTGCCTCACGATTTGGTATCCAAGCAACCGACTGCTCAACAGAGCGCAGCTTTGCCAAAGTGAGGCAGATCGGCTCTGAGGAGGGACATTAAACTCCTCTGACAGCTCCTGAGGCACTGTGGTGGAACGCTGTTCTTTTGAGACCGCCAGTAACAGCTCCGAGTCTGACACATTTCTACACAGATCTCAAACCGTATGTCTGTAATGATGCCCACACTACAGGACACTTTATCGCTTTCTCATAGACTTGCATACAGGTTCCTGCACAGTTGCATCATGTTTTAGTAGACATCATAAATAGGAAGATGGGTAATGAGGAACAGAACGGTTCCAGACAAACGCTGTCTTAAGTCAGAGTTTATTCACAGTACATCAATGATATTCTGCATCAGCAAACACAGATATTCAATAAATCATAATCATATACACACATAATTACAGTATAAAAGATACAGATGCAAGACAGATTTAAATATGGAATTTATGGCGTATATGCAATCTGACCACTTAACTGATTTCAAAACTGATGACAAATTAAAAGTGTATAATTAGAAAAGTCTAAAATGCAAGCTTTATTGTATTTATTTATTTACTTGTTTTTATTAATTCATTGCTTTTTTCTGTTTTATGAAAGGTGGCAACCAGTTACCCCTACTGTGTTGGAGGGTCTAAACAGCTAGTTACTGTTGCTAGATTTATTTAAAATTTCATTAAGTGTGTAGTATTAACAGATCTATTTTTATTATAAATTGCATATTGTTAATTAGCATTAGAGTGCTGCAGAATTAATGGTCTCAAAAATGTTTCAGAAGTTAAACTTCTTTTAATATGATGCTCATGATGTGTAAAAACAGCAATAAATTACCTCCATCTGCCAAGTAAATAATTCAAATGAGCAGCTGGAATGTGAGAATCATCACATCAACAGCCTTCAATATATCAATGTGCTTTATTATTCGTGAAACAATGAATACAATGCTAAAAAACTATGTGGCAAGCTTCTATTTATTATTAGCCAATACCATATTGCCAATATACCATGCGCCACTAATTAAAGAACTTTGAGAAAAATTGGAATAAAGTTAAAGGTAAGTATTATGTAGAAATCTGCTTCAAGGAACAAGCCTGTCAAGTCAGGCCTGCCAAACTTGCATATGGCACCTGTCATTCCCATGGGAATCTACTGTGTACTTCCTTTCGCACCTGTGTGAGTCTCCAATACCTCCAATGCACATATAGCAGCCCGCCAGCAGACGCCTCCTCATCTCATCTCATGCTCCTGGGCTGAATGTATTTCTTCTGTATTCACTGATTCACTTGGCAATCAATCTCTAAAATAGGTCCCAGCAAGGCAGCAAATCCAACCTCACTTGCAGGCAAAGATAAGAGACTAGTGTGCCAGAAGTGTTCCCAAGATAAGCCACGTTTCCTCCAGAGCTTTGTTCAAGCTAACCTCCAAGAGACAAGTTCAGTATCATTCATGCTATTTTCCATATTCATTTCTATTCAGTCCTCAAATTTACGATTTATAGTCACTCATGTTTGCTTTACTGAAACAAAGCAAGGTGTTCATGCTAATTTAATGACATGTGGCACATGAACATGCACATCTTTATTTTTTTCCTTTCTCAATGAGGACAGTCGGGGGGACCATTGCAAAAATGCCAAGTAGTAAACTTTTCCAATTTTATGATAAAACAAAAAAGGAAAGCCTACTCCCTTTTTATTTCTAGCCAAGTCTAAAGGATTGTTTTACAGCTACATTGAACACTGTTTGGAAACATTTATTCAAGTTCAGAAGAACATAGTCATATTTCAGTTTCTGAAGGCACATCTTAATCTCAATCTCCCAAATGTAACATTTCAATTATTTTCAAAACTTCCCATAATCTTTGAAGTAAATGTTTATTAACTCCCAATTACATCAGAAAAATATTGGTACTTTTATCATTGGATCACTTGGTAAGGGCACAAATAAAGAAGAAAATTGAAAATTCATCCACAGAGAGAGAGAGACTGAGAAGAAAGCAGCAGAGGCGGCCTGTCTGCTCCAGTTGAACATTAAACGTGGCTTTTCCAGCCAGACTTCGCCTGAACATCCGTTAAGAAGAGAAAGAGAGACTTTAAACAATACCCGGATAACATACTGAATCATTAACCAGTGGACACTTTGATTTTTTTATAAGGCCATGGGAGCTGAGGAGCAGTCAAAAAAGTCAAAAAGCTGAACAAACAAAAATTACGTACAAAGGAAGTTTCTTGTGGTTACACCACATGTGTTGATAACAACCAAATTCCCTCAGGTTGTATGTCTAGGAATGTACTTCCAAAACTAGCCTACTAATGCTTACAGAACACTTCCTCAACCATCATCACATGCTTTGTATACTAGGAAACTAGTGGCATCTTTTTATTGTTTTTTTTGAGGAACTTTTACTACACACTCTAACAAACAAGCACATTTCAAATCCCCAAAAAGCAGCACAATGAAAGCCTAAAAAATAAAACTAGAAATAACAAAAGAAAACCAAGGAAAAGCTTAAGGGAAGCACAAGGAAGGATCATGTGACACCGAAGACTAGAGCAATGATTGATGAAATTGATTTTGCAATCACAGGAATAAATTTCATTTTAAGATACATTAAAGTGGTATAATATTTCACAATATTACAGTTTTTCCTGTATTTCGATTAAGAATTAAGCATCCCAAATGCACATGCAGTGCAGTCCTTTGTCCTCCTGTATATAAACCTGTAGCTGCAGAATGTAGCATACAGCAACATCTCCTGCTTTCAAACACTTCACCACAAACAAAAGACTCCTGTCAAGGGCAGCATGCTTCGGCTACATCCCTTTATGTTCCTCCAATGATCACAGCTTCCTTGGTCAGCTATAAATAAACCACCATTCAAGCCTGGCCTGGCCTGCATGACAAATGTCTGATATTCACCCCACCTCAAACAGAATACATAACTAGCCAAACAGCTAGCCAATACAAAAGAAAATCTCACCCTCACTTGTGGAGGAAACTCTCTAGAAAAAAGTGACCAATTTAAAGGACTAGTTCACTTTCAGAATAAAATTTAATGATAAATTACATGCCATCCAAGATGTTAATGTCTTTCTTTCTTCTGTTGAAAAGAAATTAAGGTTTTTGAGGAGAATTCCAGGATTTTTCTCCATATAGTGGACTTCAACGGGGATCAGTGGGTTGAAGGTCCAAATTGAAGGTTTCAGTGCAGCTTCAAAGGGCTCCAACACATCCCAGCTGAGAAATAAATGTCTTAACTAACAAAACTATTGATCAAAAAAAAAGAAGCTTTTTGTAATATCCAAACTGTAAACGTATAAGTGAAGTTGTGAATGCATATTGCACAGGTGGTGCAAGACAAACATTTGTTAAAAAGTATATACTTTCTTTTTTTTTTTGAAAATTACAGATTGTTTGGCTAGATAAGACCCTTATTCCTAGGCACAGACACAAGTCTCCATGCGTGTACTTTCAGCAGTTGGACATGAACCAAGCTTTACCACCTTATAATGAGCCTGCAAATGGAAAAGGGCTAAACAAAATGTGTTACCGCTAAATCAGACCATGCATTCTGAAAGGGACACTCTGACAATCCCACCTTACAAGCTGTAATGACTAACAATCAGTTTCTAAAAGTTCTGGTTGCTAGGATACATGGCTGCAACAGAGGCTGGAAATGAGACTGACAGCAAGTCATGGAGAAAGAAAAGCGACTTATCAATTTCCTTTTCATATCAGCAATGAGTCATGACACGCACCAGTCCAAAATAACATCACACCTGAGCATTGTTAGCAACAGATGCCACCTTGAAGAAGCCAAGAGATGCTGTCTGGTCTTAAAGAGACAAAAAATTGCTTCAAGATGATCTGTTAGCATTGCTTTTGACTATGGGTTTAGACCAGGGTATGGTTGCAGCAGCTGTTCAGAAGTTCGTCCATAAATTGGAACACAAAGTCCAGGCTTATTAACTAACTTAAATAAGTTATAAATTTACTAATTAACAAACTTGAATGATTTTCCTTAACCTGTTAAGCACAAAAGAAGATATTCTTTGTTGTATTTTCCTGTCAAAATAACAGTGTTCCTATGGAAGTCTACATCTTTTAAAAACAGCCGGATTTTCCGGTAGTAGGTGATGTTAATGCACAAACAGCAATCTCATTGGCTGGCACTCACTTATTATCTTCTTTGTTTTGATTTCAGCAAATCAGTTCAAGCGAACGCACAAAACCTGATTAATATTCATGAATCCAGCTGCTCATTAATCCTTAGTCATGCTTAGTGTGTTTTATAGTTATTATTATTAGAATTTGTATTATTACTATCCTATCAGTATTTTTGTTTGTTTTTACTCAATTTATTTTTTGTCAGAAACATTGAATGACAGAAAAAACAACCACCTCTCAAGTTAAAATGTTCAGTTAAAATGACTAATATGCATTCAAACATGGTCATCAAATTTTATCTAATTACTTAAGTTATATTAAATAATACTTGATTATTATAAAGCTTGACTGACTGTGCCATTTTACAAATATTTTATATATATATATATAAATCAGTCTGGCGAGTAAACTAAAATATTTACTAGCCAACGGCCATTCAATTGCCAAGGTGTCTGTAGAGGGTTGACTATGGAAGTCAATGGTTAGTAGAGATGTTCCGATACCCTTTTTCTCTTCCCGATACCGATTCCGATACCTGGGCTCAGGGTATCGGCCGATACAGAGTACTGATCCGATACCTGGGTGTGTATCTGTATATACAGCTGTATATACTACTAGCCCTGTTGTTAATTGCTAGAATTATTTTATGACCCTGGACCACAAAACCTTAACTATTTATGTGCTTCAGACTTATCCCTTAATAAAACATGAACAAATACATGGTGAACTACTGTATTTATTACAGTATTTTTATATTCTGACATGAATTTGACAGTAATATTATTTATTTTCTTAAGCGAAAAAGAACTTCAAATGCAGCCAAAAATCTAACACAGCAAACTAAAAAAGGTATTTTAGTGTTACAATATAACTGTATATGTCTGTCATCCACAGAGATGTAGAATTTGCAGGAATAATATTTAAATAATATTTTGCAGTTTAATATTCACAGACACTAGTATATATATTAGGCTACAGTCTGGAGCCCTCCGCTTAGACTAACACGGAAGCGACTGAACGCAGCTGCGGGTACCGAATATACTCGGGAGTCGGTAACTTACTACCGGTACTACAGAGACGCTGGTATCAACACATTTTTAAATTTTCAGCACCGACTTGGTAGTGAAGTGCCAGTACTTGTTGCATCCCTAGTCGCCGTTTTACTGTCTGGTTGGTCCAGTCTGAAATACTGCTAAACAGCGGACATACTGCAAACCACTGATCTATAATATAGAAGCGGCTTCACTGTCTGTTGGCAGTTTAGAACGCGATGAGCAATCCATTCATATATAGATCAGTGCTGCTAACACATTTTCATTTCTTCTTCGCTGCTCTAAACAGGGGTTGCTTGTGGCAACACAGCACAACTTCCTGTGTTTTCAATGCATTCTGAGCAGCGAAGAAGAACCGTGCAGCGGTTAGGCAAAGCTAGTGGTCATAACTAGGTCGTTTAAGAAAATGGTATCGGATCGGTATATGGGTTCATGTAATCGGCGATGCCAGAATTTGTTGTGGTATCGGTGATATTTCCGATACTAGTATCGGAATCGGAACAACTCTAATGGTTAGTTGTGTGCATGTTATAACTTAGTGCCAATTTACATCACAACTGGGATGATGCAGCAACTAACACATCTGTTCCTTCAATACTTTGATGGTTTTGTCTAAAAAAACACATAAATTACCAAACATCAGCCACTGTGTCGCCAAAAGATTCTTTCTATATTAAACTACACTTTTGAGATTCTTTGGGTAAACTAAAAAAATAAAAAGGTTTGTACTGTTCCAGAGAAATGTTATCATTACGAGGGCTTGCAAAATTTTAAATACTTAATACTTAAATTTAAACTATTACGGTCTTAATTGTTTAGATTGTAGAAGGCACGTTAGTTTCTTTCACATTTACATCTCTGGGTGTTTGCTGCATAAAAACATGGGTTGATATCCGCATTGATCTAAACAAACAGCTGAAAGGCCGATTGTAAATGCAAATGAATTCTCTGCCACTAGTTGGTGTTTTTGAAAAGGCTGAAATATAGCAGTTTTCCAGCTGTTCACAAAGTAGCACCGCGCTCATAAATGCTACGGTCTAAAGCAAGATAAAAAGAAGATGCCATTGAAACTCCTCTTAAGACATTCGGTTTCATTTCAGAGATTCATTAAAAAAAAAAATCACTTGCGCTGCATTTTGACTTTTAAATGTACAGCGCTCAAAGGTTATTTGTTCAGGGAAATTATAGACTTTTGAAGATTAATCAAGCTATATCGCAATTCTTCTTTCCGTCCCCAAATGTAAGACCTCTTGAAATTATAATTTAGATTTTTCTTATACCTTTTAAAATAAATAAGACTTTTATGGCCTTAAATGTGATACAACTCAACTCAAGACTTTTTAAGGGCCCAAGGGAACCCTGTTTTTTAGGTGATACATTTTGGTAGCTCGACTGGAAGACATAATAGACCCGGTACGTTGGGCTATCTATTTTGCGAACCTGATTCCTAAACAAGTGTTTTAGAAAGCAAGCCAACAGGCCCTACAAGACAATGATACAATTAGGGTTATTTCCAGGTCCAAAAAGTTACAGCTGATTGTCTCCCATTGATAAGGGAAGAACTCTTCAAGTGCATCCTTGCCCAGCCAGCAATGACATGTGGGGCCCAGATGGGTTAAGTACGGGTTCCATGGTTACTGTGTGGGTGAAATCAGCGGGTCCCATGTAGGTTTTGTAGTATGAGTCCCACATAGGAAGCCCATATGAACTGATTAAATGGGCCCCATAATGGACAGGCATGGGCCAATTGGGAATGGGTTTGAACTGAGAACACATATATGGGTCCTGCATAGCATATTTATGGGCCAAGTGGGCATGGGTTTGAACTGGGAACACATATATGGGTCCTGCATGGTTTATTTATGGGCCAAGTGGGCATGGGTTTGATCTGGGAACACATATATGGGTCCTGGATGGCATATTTATGGGCTGAGTGGGGATGGCCGGAAAAAGGAGCGTCCACCACACAGACGCCATGAGTGTATTTTGTATTAATGTATTTTTTTGAGAGATGTTTTTTTTTTCAGAGATTTTTAAAAAATATGTTTTTGATTTGTTTACCTGTATGTTGTGACATTTACATTGTTTTTGAAAGATTATGTTTGTTGTTCAATTTAACAATATATTTCTTGCAGTTCAAAGCGTCAAGTGTCTTGTATTTATCTTGGACATATTCATTCTTCATTTTTAGTTTTTCTTAGATTGTTTCCTTAAACCATTTGGCATGGTTGGGCTTAGATAGGCCTTGCATGAATTGCCCAGTTAGGACCCATATAAGATCCTTACAGAGCCCACTTTAAGCCCATGGGGCATTCACGGTTGAATCCTGGTGCAAGCCCACTTTAAACCCCTTTAGGCAGGTGGGGCCCAAATGGGTCTGATATGAATTACCCAGTTAAGACCCACATAACACCCTTATAGATCCCTTTTAAAGCCCATCTGGGCATGCACGGCTGGATCCTGGGTGCAAACCCACTTTAAACCTGACACGAATTGCCCAATTAAGACCCTTGCAGTACCCTTACAGGTCCCACTTTTAGTTCATCTGGGCTTCCACGTCTTGCCCCAATGTGGATCCCCAGTGCGAGCCCATAATGGGGCCCACATTTGCCGCCCATGAAGCCCTCATCTGGGCCCCACATGTCATTGCTGGCTGGGTGAATTTAGGTCTGTGCTCAGTGGCTGTGATGAGTAAGATGCAGTCATTACTCATACAACCAGAAACTTGAGAACTCTAAACATCATCAAATCATTCCTGCTCTTGTTGAGCAAGCAGAATCATTGTCTTTGGCCACTCTGGACGATGTCACTGAAGGTCACTGTGAAGTTATTTAGGACAGCCATTTCTGTAAGCACTGCTTGAGACTTACTTTAACATGTAAAAGAAAAAGTTTAAATGTTTAAAGAAAGTCATACAGGTTTGGAATAACTGTACTGTAAACTGTACTGTAACTGTAAATCCTGAACTGGCACACTATGGCAAAATGCAAGAGCCTTATTTACCTCCCTATTATATAAGGTGTCATATGTGACCCTGGACCACAAAACCTTAACTATTAAGTTTCAAATGTTTTTGAAATTAGGATTTAGCAATGCATATTACTAATCAGAAAATTAAGTTTTGATATATTGATAGCAGGAAATTTACAAAATATCTTCATGGAACATGATCTTTACTTAATATCCTAATGATTTTTGGCATAAAAGAATGGTTCCTTGTTTTTTGATCCATACAGTGTTTTTTTTGGCTATTGCTACAAATATACCCCAGAGAATTAAGACTGATTTTGTGCTCCAGGGTCACATATCTGGTTGATGAAATCAGCAGGACTGATAGTATAATATATGGCTCTCTCTCTTAATGGATGATTTCAGTGACAGTCCTAGAAGACACAAATATGAGGGAGCCAGAAACAGCCAGGTTCAAAACTTGGTACATAAAAGTTCTACATCCTCACCACATCAGAGAAATAATATCACACACATGTAAATTCCTCACAGGTATTGAGATTAATTAGTTAGAACCTGTTCTAGTAAACACACTGAATCTGCAAATTCACTCTTTTTTTTTTTGTATTTTTGATGTACTATTACAGTATTTAAATGATTACTATTTTGAATTATTTCTTCTTTCAGTTTTGTCATTAAAAGTTATTTTTATTTCAGTTTGAATCATTTTAGCACTTAAACTTTTTTTTAGATATACTTCAACAAATCCAATCCACTGTTAAAAAAAACCCAACTGCATTATGACCAAGCTGAACTTTAACACATTAAATTACAAAAAAAGGAAGTACAACACTTTAGTACAATACTCCCAGAAGCAGAACTAAAGCAGAGACAACTGGTCCCAAGAGAGTGCCCATTTAGAGAGATAGAGGGTGGGCATATACCTCCTCTGAGAAATCAGGGCTGTGCCTTAAGCTCCTGCTGGTCTCACTGGGGTGAGCGACAAGAGACCTGTGTGTTTCCTTATTATAAACCGCTACAAAAACATATGCCCCTGCCTTTCAACAGGTAGTTAGGGGAGAAACCAGTGACTCTTGACCCAGGAGCTCAATGCTTTGACATAGCCCTGCTATTTCTTCCTGTCCAAAAAAACATCTTTCTATGTAAATCAGGATTATTTAGTCACCTTACTCACGAAACCTTTTTGACTTGCTGAAAGTCTGTGTAGTTATCGTTCTTAGTGTGAACGGGCCTTTAGCATTTTAACCAATCTTTTGAATGGCTTTTATATGATATATGTGGGTTGCTCTAAGAAGTGTCCTTTAAGTATGGACTAGTGGCGTACTAACAAATGAACGGAACATAGTTTATTTGAAATCTTTGGCCACACACTATGAGTTCTCCAACAATCATCAACCTTTGAAAAACAACCAGAATATTCAGGAAAGGCACTACCACTTGAGAGGAACCATTAGGAACCGAACACAGCATTAGACATTGGTTTAAAGACCGGCTGTGGCCTATAGAAGTTGTTTGTGACCGTCTTCTACCTCAGATAACCATCATAAAGTGTTTTTAAAGTCAAAGAGTGTAACTTCTGCAAATGGTAAAAAATAAGGTTTCCCCAAACACTCCCTCTGTCTGCCATTGGTCAGCCAAACGGATAGCCGCGCCCTAAACTCACACCATTGGTTGATCCAATGTAGCTGTTTCCAGGCTGGTTGGGCTGCTCAAACAAACAGAGAGCAGAGTTTTAAAAAGAGTCACTATGTTTACACTTTTCTAAATAGGGAACTCTCTATATTTGGCTGGGATTTGTATTGTACAATATTACACACTTTACCCTTAAAAGTGACCCTTAAATAGTTTACCCAAAAATGAAATGTATTAGACCCCAATGTTATTTATTTAAAGTTTACATTTAATCACACAACATGAGTGTGATTAAATGAGGACAGAGTTTTTATTTTGGGTTGAACTATCCATTTAATTATAGTGCCATAAAATGCAAACCAAGGGCTTTAGGACCTAGGTGCTGATATTCTCACAGCTGACTGGGAAGTGCCCTTACTGACAAAGCTATTTTAACTGCAACTGTTTCAAATTATACACTGTCAGGTTACGGCACAATATTTTGAGCCCAGCCTAGCAACCCACATCTTGCATAATCAGAAACAGATCTATATGGCTTCACTCTCGTTTTGGCTGAAGCTCAGGACATAGTAATCCTGACAGCTTGTTTCATGATGTGCTCGGGCTGAGTTATTGATACCTGTCACTTTAACAGTAGTTCTAGAGTGGACTCGTATCAGGAGAGGGTTTGTAGGCATGAAGCCTGCCAAAATCTCATTCAAAAAAGCTGGTGAAGAAGTATGCCAACAACAGAGCAAAGGGCACTAACGCTGTGGATATAACCAAATGGACCTACAGATCAAAAACTTGTTTGCTTGGATTTCCATCCTTGACTTATCTTGATGATTATAGGTTAGTCTTTTGAGGAATGTTGCCATTGAAGTAAAAAAATTAAATAAAAAATAGCTGAAAATGTACTCACCCTGCAGGCAATCTGAGATGTAAATAAGTTTGTTTCTTCATCAGAACAGATTTGGAGAAATTTGGCTTTACATCAGCAGTGAATGGGTGCCGTCAGAATGAGTCCAAACCGCTGATAAAAACATATCAATAATCCACAAGTAATCCACATGACTCCATCAATTAATGTCTTATGAAGTGAAAAAAATGTATGTTTGTAAAAAAAAAAAAAAAAAAAAAAATTCCATCACTAAGATTATATCCTTTTACTCCATCATTATATAGCTTTCTCCAGTGAAAAAGTCGTCTCATCTGAATTAGGAGAGAAATATGCAAAGATCAAGCAACTTTTCCAGGCCAAAACAGTTAAAAGAATATATCAGTGGATAGGGCTGGGCGATTTTGTATAGAAATATTACCAAATTACGTCATTCACACAGCGCTTTTGTGTTGACAAAGGTGCGACACGGGCACTGGAATAGGTGAAACATGCAAAAAGATAGGAGTGAACTTCTTTTAATTTGAGCGGCGTATTTTTAGAATGGTGTTGGATGCATGAGACACTGCAAGAGACACGAGTGCAACAGTCAAACACATCCATGTTTACAGAGAAAAAAAACCTGTAAAGAACTACTACTGTATGTCTGATATTTCTGTTGTTATTCTGCTGTTGTTTCTAAAGAACATTTATAGTTAATAAAAGACTACTGGTGTTATACCTTCAGTCATTTTGATTATGAATGACTGTTGAGATTTTCTAAAAAATCATTTTCCTCGTTTTATTTCTGAACACATAATATGTATCAGACAAGTTTGTAAAATAAGTAGTTTTTGCATTATTTCTGCAAAGATATTTAATTTGTTTGACATTTGCATCATGTTGGCAACTTCATGTGTGCTGCACTTAGAATAGAATTTTCTTTAACTAGAGGGTTAATAAAGAAAAAGTAACTTGAACCATGTTGTAGGCTTGTTACATTTTCAAGTTGACTAGTTAATTTTATTTTTTTATTGAAAATCGGTCAAACATTCTACAAAAATCGAGATTTTAATTTTTTGCAAAATTGCCCAGCGCTATCAGTGGATTTTGATGTAAAAGGGAACAAGGGGATAAGACTTTTTCACTAAAGGAAGTTATAATGGATAATGGACTCATAATTTGGACAGAACTAATGGTTTAAATTTAAACCGATAATAATGGATTCGTTTCCTATGCAGCCTTTTGCTTCACAAGACATTAACTGGTGGACTTTAGTCATGGATTAATTTTGGATTACTTTGATGATTTTATGGACTCTCATTTTGACGGCACCCATTCACTGCAGAGGATCCATTGGTGAGCAAGTGATGTAATGCTAAATCTCTTCAAATCGGTTTCCAGTCTACACTTGCTTGGCCTGAAAGTGACTACATTTTCTTTTCTGGGTTAACTATTCATAACACTCTCACTGCTGGGTCCCACACCAATCAAATATATTTAACATATGTAAAAAAATAAAGAGGTTGAACAGGTAGACTTTTCAAAAGAAATGCAAGAATGTCTACACTCCAAAAACTGGCTTTCAACTAGATGCACTGCACACATCTCACTGAACATAAGTTAACTTTTTATCACTTACTTGCATGCATGGAAGCCAGGATTTTAGCTGCTAGATTTGATGAATATTTCATCATACATCCACACTAGTTTAATACAGCAACATTGGGAACATATGCCGTATAACTCGTTTTGTGGAGGGTTATGAAAGAAAGATAGGATTTAACCTGAGGCATATGACTTATACACAGGCATTATTAATAATTCATCAATACAAAAAAATCTACAATAGGCTTGTGATTCCAGCAAGCGCAGAACACATCTGCTGAAAATTGCTTGGTAATGTGGAAATTATTTATATACTGGTGCATTTCATGGAAAAGTTATTTATTTTTTGTAATTTATTTTAAAAAAGCAAACTTTCTTATATTCTAGATTCATTGCACACAACTGAAATATTTCAAGAGTTTTTGGTTTTAATTCTGATAGTTATGACTTACAGCTTCGGAAGAATAAAAATTCAGTATCTCAAAATATTTGAATATTTTCTCAAAGATCAATCAAAAAAAGATTTACAAAACAGAGATGTTTAAGATCCCCAAAGCAGGTTTAATTATGCACTGAATACTTGGTTGGGGCTCCTTTTGCGTGAATTACTGCTTCAATGCGGCGTGGCATGGAGGTGATCAGCCTGTGGCACTGCTGAGGTGTTATTGAAGCCCAGGTTGCTTTGATAGCGGTCTTCAGCTCTGTATTGTTTGTCAGATGTTACTTATCTTCCTCTTCACAATACTTCATAGATTCTCTGTTAGATTTAGGTCAGGCAAGTTGTCTGGCCAATCAAACACAGTAATATCATGGTCATCAAACCACTTGGAAGTGGTTTTGGCACTGTGGGCAGGTGCTAAAGTCCTGCTGCAAAATGAAATCAGCATCTCCATGAAGCTTGTCAGCAGACGGAAGCATAAAGTGCTCCAAAATCTCCTGGTAGATGGCTGCACTGACTTTGGCCTTGATCAAACACAATGGAGCAACACCAGCAGACGTCATGGCATCCCAAATCATCACCAACTCCGGAAACTTCACACTGGACTTCAAGCAGCTTGGATTCTGTGCCTCTCCAGTCTTCCTCCAGACCTTGATTTACAAATGAAATGCTAAATTTACTTTAATCTGAAAAGAGGACTATGGACCACTGAACAACAGTCCAGTTCTTTTTTCTCTTTACCCCAAGTGAAATGCTTCTGACATTTTTTCTGGTTCAGGAGTGGCTTGGTTCTAGGAATGTAACAGCTGTAGCCCTTTACCTGCAGACGTCTGAGTTTGGTGACTCTTGATGTGCTGACTCCGGCTTCAGTCCGCTCCTTGTGAAGCTCTCCCAAGTTCTTGAATCGACTTTCCTGAAAATCTTCGTAAGGCATCATCCCTGTAGCTTGTGCAACTTTTCCTAACACCCTTTTTCTTCCAGTCAACTTTCTATGAATATATTTTGATACAGCACTCTGTGAACAGCCAGCCTTTTCAGCAATGACCTTCTTCGTTGCTTACCCTCCTTGTGGAGGGTGTTGATGATTGTCTTCTGGACAACTGTCAAGTCAGTAGCCTTTCCCATTATTGTGGTTGCATGTTCTAAACTAGCCCAAGTGGTACCCAGTATTTATACTCAAAATTAATCAAACTAATCAAGCTATATTCTATATATTCTAATATTCTAATTTTGTGAGACACTGAATTCTTAATTTGCCTAAGGTGTAAGTCATAACCATCAGAACTAAAAAATAAAAATAAAATCTCTTGAAATATTTCAGTTTGTGTGAAATGAATCTACAATATAAGAAAGTTAGCTTTTTATAAATTAAATTACAAAAAAATAAAAGACCTTTTCCACGATATTCTATTTTTTTTAGATGCACCTGTATTATATATATATATATATATATAAAATTGAGAAAATAAGGAACAAGTTAATGAATCCTTTAAGTGAACTGATTCTAAAGAATCGAGTCACTTGTCTTGGAAGATTCAAAGTCCCCACCACTATTTACCAGAGGGTATGAAAAGAAGAAAAAACTCTGGTCTTCCAATAAATTTGTAAAAATCAAATAAAAGTACAATTGTTTTACGCGAGATAAAACATGCTGAGGAGACGTACATCCGAGAAGACGACATCTCAACAAAATAACAACTTGAAAAAAATGGGTAACTGAAACAACTCTCGCTGCCTTAACTGAAGTGTTATTTTGCTTTAATAAATCATGGTACAACGGTTTGTATTTAGGACATCTGTACACAATTTTTTTTTTTTTTTTTTTTGTTTTGTTTTGCAGAACGTCTCTCCAGCCCAGCAGGATTCGTGACTATGGCGGTGTCCAAACAATCGAGCTGCCTACATAGACAACATCGCGAGCATGATGTTTGGACTTCTCTGAAGGCGCATGTATGCCTAAAATGCTGTCTAAACAGATAATATACTTGGTTTAGCAACAAAGCCCGTGACTCACTTGTCATCAGGCAATATTTTGAGAAAAATACAGGAAGGAAAAGGAGACAAACTAGCGTTATGATATACGCGAAGATGAATTTCAGGCTCGTTGTGTCATATACAAGAATATCATCCCCAAAACGCTCTTCTATCATGCAGTTTGTCTGTGCGCATCAAATGTGCTAGATTTACAGCAAACGGCTCACCAGCTAGCGATCCTTGCTAGGCAAAAAATGACAAAAGCGAAACATAAATCCCAGTTAAAGTGACAGTTTACCTGGTCCAATGGCAGATCAATAATCGTACTAATTGGCTGCAGCAGTGTGGAGCCCGTGCAAGACGTTGAAGTGGCCATGACTCAGTCCAACTCCACTCCCTTACGTTCAAATCGCCCAAAACGCCGTTTGTCCTCTTTCTCTCCCTCTCTTCCTCTCTTTATGGTGGATGGGTGTTGGGAATGATGTTCTCTGGTGCTGCCCTGGTCGCGGACTGTCAGCGGTGTTGCACCGCCTGAACATCAACACAAAGCCCGTGTAGGCGGACTGACTCGCCCTTCCCCTCCATTACATCAAACTACTGCTGCTCAATTACTTACAGTACACACAGACACACACAGAGAGAGAGCGCAAAATAACTTTACTGGCACTCCCTCTCATTTACGTCCCTCATTTACTATAGCCATATACTATAGCCATATACTATAGCCTATAGAGTTAATTATGGCCATTTTAAAAACTGCATTTAATAAATAAAATAGTTCAATGATGTACATGCTCATAGTACTCCAGACAACCAGATTTTGAGAAAAGACGCTTTATGAGATCGACCATTAATGGGCGTGGCCATGTTGACATCACATGACTAGCTGTAACTCTGATGAAAACAAAACAAATAATAAAATACAATTTCAGCCATTGCTCAAAAAAAAATAATAAAATACAATTTCAGCCATTGCTCAAAGCGCTTTGCAAAGTATAAACATAAAAGTAAAAACAATACACAATGTACATATGACAATTAAGTTAGGACTAAGTGTACTTTATCAACAAAAAAGGCCAGATTTTCTCAGTAACACTTTAAAATAACTTACAGCAACTGTATGTACTTTTTTTACCTTGAAAAATCAATCCCAAATCATTCTGATGGTACACGGACTTCTAATAAGCCAAATGACTTCTCTATCCCATGCTTCCTGTTATCCAGAGGCATCATTAATAACACTGGGAGTATGAATGCTTGGTGAAACACTGAAATTCTGTAAAAAGTGTGGATTGCTTTAAGCAAGCAATAAAAGCAGGTGTACAGTTATATTATTTATATAGGCATATTTATGACAGTGAATTCCACTCACTAAACTGGTTCAAAACAATAAACAAAACTACATACATTGCTACAACATTACCAAGCATTATGAAATTAGCTATTTATTACTTAACAAACTAATATTAGGCTAAATATTCATTTAAGCAGCTGTGATAAGAAATGTGATAAAATTATCTGTTTATATATCTGGACACTGACCTGACCCCCAGCAGCACATTCCCAGACCCCAAGGGCATAGACCCTTGCATGATAAAATTAGATTGAATTACATGATAAATACAAAGATATTGGAAAATAAATAGAAGAAAAAAAAGATACCTGGGGTTATTGTATCTTCTACACATGCCTGAACTTTGTGGCCTAGACCCAGAACTGAGATCTGGCCTACATGAGGTATATTATTAATATGGTTCTTATTATGCAAAAAGATGCAACAAGGTCATATGGTCAACAAGACTAAGCTTTATGTGCATTTTATTACCTTTTCCCCCATATATATATATATATATATATATATATATATATATATATACACACACACGCAGCAACCACAGTGTGTGTTTCTTACGTTGTATTAGTGGACTTTCCTGCTGTAGAAGAGAACTATAGTGTAACAGTCAGAGAGTGCCACCTACTGGTCATTATGGAATATAAATATAATCCATGGGCCTATTTTATGAATTTCAATTTGTTTAATAAAAACTTAACTCGTTTTACCAAATAATAAAAAAAAATAGAATTAGTTAAATAAAATTAATGTCAGTGCATTTATTTGCACCCTGTTTTGTTTCAACAAATTTAGCAAATTACCAAGCCATTCATGATAACAGCATGACTCAGTAATAATAACCTGAATCATTGCAAAATGTGCCATTAATGACTTTTCACATTCACGTATATACGTTTGCTTTTCCCCCGTTTCAGTATACTAAGATAACAACAGTTTCTCCATTTCTTAGACATAGCGGTATGCACAATGAAAGCGATATGCACAATAAAAACAAAAGCAGACAATAGAAAAGGGCGATTACATATACCGTAGTTTAGACTATTTGATTTCACTCAGCTAAGCCATGTGCAAATAGCAATTGCAAGTCGTAATGTTAACTATTAAAATGATATGCAAATGTCAATGTCTGACAGGCAATGTCCATTCTAGAGTTCCAGGGTCCACAGATTAGCTCTGAACTCGCCCAATTAGGTTTGGTAACAACACCTGCTCGTTTGGCTTTTGTACTACTTAGCCCAAGTGCACTTCATACTAACAAACATCATGAAGTACATTGGTAGGTCAGCATGATAGTACAAGGCTTTTTTGCTAGGGGTCTCTGCTGAACACCTGTTCTACACGCAAGCACAAAGGCAGGCAGACGGGCATCAGAGGATGAAGAGCCCATGATTCAGAAGATCTTCTGTGGCAAGAGTCCTCTGAGTGTCTGGGACTAGACTTTTACTCCACAGTGTGTCTGGTAGGACGCACATGTTAAACTCTTACCGTTCGCTAAGCTGGTTTATTAATTCAATATCAGTATTTTATTTTTAATTTTGACACTGTGAGTAGACAAAGCCTACTTCGTGTTAACCCTAAAAAGGGCAAAACTGTGAAAAGACGTGAAAAAAAATATATTTATTGCTATTTTCCATCTTATTGGGACTCAAATAATACAATTTCATTATTATTATTATTTTCAAAACTTATTTTTTATGTTTACATACCCCAGGACATGTTGCCCCTTTGGGGGTATAAATTAAATGAAAACGGAACACTTGCTTATCGATCCTTGTTACAACATGGTTGTAATTCCTGAACGCTTTGGAATACAGACTTAAGGTTAGTCTCTTTTTAGATTGCTGAAGTGAAAGTCACAAAAATTATAAAGAAAAAGTTTACAGTAAAGTTAATGTTGTATATATTTTTTTATTATATATAAACTAAATATTTGATCAAATATGTTGTACTCTAAACTTATTATAAAATCAAAGCCATGTGTCTTAACAATGTTTTGAATTTGAAGTTGATATCACAAAAAATGTGGTTCCTGTGAGATTTTGTTTGGGAACTATACCAAAAATATCCACATGGTTACACATAAAATCTGTTGATTTATTTTTTTATTTTTAATTATATTTTTTTAATGCATTTTCTATCACAGTATAACTTCTGTTACAAAACAGTTACCAAATATGGAACCATGACTGTTTTTATATCTTGATTTATAGCTTTAAAAGGGAGCCATACTCCCTGATACGAATATTTAGATACAGATTACAAAAAATGTAAGTATTTACATTTTCACTGTAAATGTAATAAGCTAATGCTCTAATGCCGTTTTCCAAAATGTGTAAATATGTGAATTAAATCAACTTTTATCTGATGTGTGAGTAGTTTTAAAGGGGTCATATGGTGCTGCTAAAAATAAAATTATTTGGTGTAATGAAATGTGTTTATGTGGTTTAAGGTAAAAAAAACACATTATTTTCCACATACTGTACATTACTGTTTCTTGTCAGGCATGACGAAGCGGATATCGTTCTCTTTTGGAAGACCAAACAAAGTAGTTTCACTTTCACACTGAAACACACAGCGTCTATACGGCATGGCAGTGACAGCAACAACAATACTACAATGAGAATAAAAGGAATGCCTTCTTTCTTTTCTGTTAAGGATATCAGAGCTAGCATTTTACCTCATCCTGCACACAAGGCTTGCACTTTTGCTCTTTCCCATCCGTGTTTCTCCTTTAAACTAGTGAGATTACATGATGTTACCACTCTTTGAAGCCCTCTTATGGCTATAGTGATGTTCTCCCGACTTCGCTGTTTCAGCAGGTTTTTGATAGTATTGGCCCCTGTGTTGTAAAAATGATCAATACTTCTCTTTTAACTGGTGTGGTTCCTGACTTTTTAAAAAATCCTATTGTTGAACCTGTTCTTAAAAAGCCCAGTTTAGACCCATTGCAACCCATAAATTATAGGCCTATATCTAAACTCCCTTTCATGGCTAAGATTCTAGAGAAAGTGGTAGCAGAGCAGCTTACTACTTTCTTAGAGATAAATTATATTTTTGACAAATTTCAGTCAGGGTTTCGTAAAAAACATTCTACGGAAACTGCACTGGTGAAAGTTTCAAGTGATATTTTGATGTCAGCTGATTCTGGGAAGCATACAGTGTTAGTTTTACTGGACCTTACATTTGCCTTTGACACTATTGATCACAATATTATGCATAATAAACTTCAGGATCTATTAGGGATATCTGGATCAGTTTTAAAATGGTTTTCATCTTACCTTTACCGGTAGAAGTTTTAGTGTTTTTATAAATCAGATCATGTCAGATACTGTAGGTTTGTCGAGTGGTGTTCCTCAGGGTTCTGTCCTGGGACCGATTCTTTTCCTTCTGTATATACTTCCTCTAGGATAGATAATTAGCCAGTTTCAGGATGTCTCTCATCACTTGTATGCAGATGACATTCAGTTATACTGTTCTTTTAAGCCTACTGAGTTATATAAATTGTCATCTTTAATCAACTGTTTGAGTAAGATCAAGAAGTGGCTAAATTATAACTTTTTAATACTGAACTCAGCCAAGACTGAAACTTTAATCATTGCCCCTGAGCAGAGCATCCCTCAGATAAAGCAACATATTGGTGCCTTAGGTTCGTCTGTTCAGCCGAGTCTCAGGAGCTTAGGTGTTGTTTTTGATGCGGCCATGTCTCTGGAGAAACACTCGATGCAACTTATTAAAAACTGTTTCTTTCAATTAAGGAACATTTCTAAGATAAGAGCCTTGGTGTCTAAGGCCGAGTTGGAGATGATCATTCATGCTTTTATTTCATCTCGTTTAGACTATTGTAACAGTCTTTTTATTTGCCTTAATAAGAAGGATCTTTGTCGTCTACAGACTGTCCAAAATTCTGCTGCTAGGCTTTTAACCCACACGAGTAAAAGGGCACATATTACTCTTATTTTAGCTTATCTTCATTGGCTACCAGTGAAATTTAGAATGCACTTTAAAATTTTGGTTCTAACTTTTAGAGCCTTACAAGGAAAGGCGCCCCCATAACATCTCTGACCTGATACAGCTGTGTACGTCCTCACGTAGTCTGAGATCAACAGGCCAGAGATTTTTAGTTGCCCCCCTTACACATTTTAAAACTAGAGGGGATCGTTCGTTTCAAGTTGTGGCACCTCGGTTGTGCAACGCTTTGCCTCCTTCCATACGCTGCTTGGATTGTGTGGAAAATTTTAAAACCCAGTTGAAAACTCTTCTTTTTAAAGAAGCTTTTAACTAGACTGTAGGGTGGCCTTATGTGTACTTCTGTTTATTTTGATTATGTGCTGTAATGTATTTATAAGTGTTGTGTATTCTACCTATTGTTGTGAAGCACTTTGTGATTTTTATCTGTGTAATGTGCTATACAAATAAATTTTACTTACTTTCTTTGTGTGAACATCTGGGTGGTGTTATGCAAATTTTCCCACATAGTGATGCAGAGATGTGGGGGCTTGTTAGAATGAGCCGTTTTAGGGGGGTGTGGACGAGTCTTTACTTTTATAAAAAAATATCTCTTTGGATTTGAGACTTTAGTCTTTGCAACTTTACAGATCTTCTTTTATGGACCAAGAGCTTGTAACACTACAAAGAGAAAGAAAAATGTTAAATTGCATCATATGACCCCTTTAAATGCTTCCTGCGAGCTAAACAAAGAATGTAGAAAAATATTCTAAATATTCAAAACAAACACCCTTTCTAAATGAAACCAATAAATAAGACCTACACTTTTCCTGCTTCTCCCCACAGGTTCTCGTATGTTTGTATCCCCCAGGATACGTTGCCCTTTTTAGGGTTAATTTACCAGACTTGTAAAAAAAGAACATAAATAAGCATTTGTTTCAGGGAACAGAAAACAAGCTTTGTGGTAGAAAATAAACTGGTTCTAAATCAATATAAATTGGACTGAAACAAGCTATCATTCCAGCATGCATGATTAATGACCGATGAGATAGGCTAGCATTACTTTATTTGTTCACAATTTTATGTAGGGCTGTGCAAAACAACGAATGCGATTTTCATGCACATCTTGTCAGTAAAGCCACCCCTGTAAGTAGTAGTTCATCTCCAGCATGTGCTGTAGTGCCGAAATTTGCACCCTGCCAGATTATGCATCCCCTAGCATTGGTAGGTTTAGGAGTAGGTGTGGGGTTGGGAATAGGCAATCAGGTAGCGACTTCAACGATGGGGTGCACAATCTGGCAGGGGTGCAGAATTCGGCACAACCAAGCGGCAACCTCCCGCTCTCTTTTGTGAAGCCAACAAGGAAGTGACTCAAACTGTAGTTCGTCAACTGGCAGCTAGAGTCTGGCTGCAAAAGAGAGTCAGTCCCATATACTCCCCATGTTATAATGCCCAATTTCACAGCAGAAAAAATCGTTTACAGTCTGGTTCAAAAAATTATTTTGGTCTATACAGCTAATCTTGCCCTTCATGACAACAACGAGAGGGATGAATTTTTTTATATAACTCGTCCGTTTAAATTATATTAAGCCTTCAATTCCTGCATAATTAAGGGCATGGTCACTTTGAGTGACAGGTGGATTCCTGCTGCTGTCGAGCTAGGTGCGTGTGATTTCAGCAACCACACTTTCTGAACAAAAGTTATCAATTTTTCACTTGCCCCATGAAACTTTGCGTGAATTGGAGGGGTACCTTCTGTTTAACTGCAAACATTACCTCAAAAACCCTATATGCTATGCCTACATCACAAGATAGTCTTCAAATATTTTTATCACACTAAAGGCTTGAATAAAATCAGAACAGATTTTAAAACATCACACACTTGCTGACTTCTTAAATGGTTACAAAAGGTTCGTGCCCTTCATACAATGTGCAAATGTCTGTGAAATCTGCTGACTGGCTCTGATTTTCAGCAATTAACATTGAAACGTCCAAACTGCACACGGAGGCAAAGTTGTGTGCAAGTCATGCAGTGCACTACAGCCTGAAAATGAACAAAAACTTTAAGGCACTGCAGTGAAGTAAGTGCACAGCTTTCAGTCAAATCTCCTCTGACAAAAAAAATAAAAACATTTCCTCATCACTTTTTAGAGGGTTTCACAGTGTGCCATATTTTGAAGTAGTTCCTTGAAGCACATGCAGAGCTACATTGTATTTTGCACAGTACACAGGTGTCTTTACTTTGTGACCTGAAATTTTGCACAGCACAAACACTTTTCTCCCACTTGTGGCATCTGACCCGAAATACTCCGGCCAGCATAGCTCTTCCTCCACAGCAGATGGTTCAGAGGTCTCTTGGTCACATGATGTGTATGGCTCCGTGTCTTCTGATACGACAATCCCCACCAGCTCAGCCATGAGTGCCTCTCGAAATTCCTTCTGGGTGAAAAGGGGCTTTTTCTGAGATTTCAGCAGATACTGGAGGAGAATTAAACTGTTCACCAAGGTAATATTGACAAAATGGTCTTGTGTATGACATTGTAGTAGGGCATCTGAAAGGTCCATACCTCCCATATATTTATTGTAGTCCTTCGCCATCTCTGGAATTGTGATTTGGCACTTTTCCCATTCATTCTTAGGATTCCTGACACGCCGTCATATGCCTTGTGAATCGTCGAACACATCGAAACCATTTTTGTGTCCATCCAGCTCCTAAGAGGAGCTTACCTTCATGAAGCCAGCGTATGGATCCTCTTTGCACCCTTTCGCTGAGCTCATTGGGCCTTGTTCTAGGAAAGCCCTGTACGTGGGAGCGTATCGTGCCACACGCAAGTGTCCGTTTATCCAGCAAGTCCAACTAAAGGCCTGGGCTTGCATAAAAGTTGTCTATATACACATGGTAGCCTTTGCCAAGAAGAGGCAGATCCAAGAGGTGTACCACAGAATCATAACTCAGTCTTTTACCTGTGGCCAAAGAAGATTTCCCTTTATATTTATTTTTTAATGTTTGTTTCCTCAGTTGGTCAGAACAAAGCGTGGCAGACTTGTATACTTAATTGTTCAGATGACAATATACAGTATGGTGAAAAATCTTATTTGGGTCACATATTCCAAGACGTAGGCTATAATTACTGCGGTGACTGATAGCTACACATTCACCTCAAAACAGATTCATCCCCTGGATCACATTCACAACCCACACAGGTTTTCAAACATAGATGGCAACAAAGAGGAAAAACTTACGGACTGCAGCTTTAAAATGTTACTTTTGATGTCATAATTATGACTTTCTCATCGTGGTATCATCATTGTCTTTTTCTGTTATGACTTACATACCATTTTAATTACTTAGTATCTTCTAATTTTGACTTTTTATCTCAAAACTATTTTATTTTGTCTCAGAAATGGGATTTCATGCAACAGAATGTCAAGATTACAAATATTATGTAAATAGTTAACACAATCCGGAGCCATCTAGAGCAGTACGCCTATTGAACTCTTAACATATTGCAGCTTCTGCAGATAATAATTTCTGAAAGCAGAACTTCTCAATAAGGAACAAGGTTATTCAAAGAGACACCAGCAGAGGTCATATGGATATGCTTTCACTCTTCATTACGAGCTCTGAGTGGAGAGAGCATTAGAGTGTTGTATTAACATTCAGAAGAGAGTCAGCTATGCAAAATAAGAAATTAGATTAATTATTTTCCAATATTCATATATTAACAGCAGATAACTTGACTGCCCTCAAGGTCATTGGGGACATCAGGGGTCCCAATAATGGTCAAGGTGTGCAAACATGCACAGATAAACCAAAACCTGCCATTGTCTTTAAAGTCATTTTTTCATATAGCCTATATTTTTACATAAACAGAACTATGCGGTATGTGGCATGAATTATGTTACTTTGAGTTAAGTTTCCTCTTTTTAACCTGAAGTGACTGCAGTCTTTTGTGAGGATGCAAATACACTCTGCTACAAATATCTTGCTATGATTGTTGATTTTTATAAATTGTTATGTTATTTCACTGTTTCTACTAGTACTTTATGGAAGAATGTGTACTATCCATCGAAAAAGAAAGATTGTATTAGATTATGTTCACATGGATTTTTAAAGAGCTTATAATCAGTATACTCCAAAAGTATGCTTGAATAATTAATTTAAGACAAAATTGCAATAATAATAATTATAATAATAATAATTTTCTGGCAGAAAACCAATACAAAGCATTGTTCTGGAGATGTTGTTTAATATTTAATGTTGCGGTCAGTTAAAAATCTCTTCAAGCTGTCCATCTGAGCCTTTTAAAAGTGTGTTACTGACAATTTTGTGAATTATTTGTGTTGAAATAACTTAATCATGAACTGATTAATTGTTGTCCTTTTAATTATACACCGAAAAAAATTCTAAATGCAACACTTTTGCATTTATAAATGCACTCAAAGATATAAGACTTTTTCTATGTACACAAAGGGCCTATTTCTCTCAAATATTGTTCACAAATCTATCTACAGGTGTGGCATGCATCTACATGACATCAAGATGCTGATTAAACAGCATGATTATTGCACAGCTGTGGCTGTGTGAAGTTGCTGGATATTGGCAGGGACTGGAACACGCTGTCGTATTCGCCGATCCAGAGCATCCCAAACATGCTCAATGGGTGACACATCCGGTGAGTATGCTGGCCATGCAAGAACTGGGATGTTTTCAGCTTCCAGGAATTGTGTACAGATCCTTGCAACATGGGGCCATGCATTATCATGCTGCAACATGAGGTGATGGTCGTGGATGAATGGCACAACAATGGGCCTCAGGATCTCATCACGATATCTCTGTGTATTCAAAATGCCATCAATAAAATGCAACTGTGTTTGATGTTCATAACATATGCCTGCCCTGTCCATAACCTCACTGCCACAATGGGCCACTCGATCCACAATGTTGACATCCGCAAACCGCTCACCCACACAACGCCATACACACTGTCTGCCATCTGTCCTGTACAGTGAAAACCGTGCCAGCCTAAAGCACAGCTGTGCAATATTCATGCTGTCTAATCAGCATCTTGATATTCCACACCGGTGAGGTGCATGGATATATCTCGGAAAAGGAGAAGTGCTCACTAACACAGATTTAGACAGATTTGTGAACAATATTTGAGAGAATTAGGCCTTTTGTGTACATAGAAAAAGTCTTAGATCTTTGAGTTCAGCTCATGAAAAATGGGAGCAAAAACAAAAGTATTGCGTTTAAAATTTTGTTCAGTGTATATAAGATTTAAAATACCATCACTATCTCAACCTCAGTTATTATTATATTAGCCTACAAATTGATCATGGGGTTTCTCTGAGATCATTGCCTACATTGGAGTCAAAAAACTACAAAATATCTATTTCCCCCCAATGATTTAATGTACACTTTTACATTTGTGAGCTTTCTGATTATCATTGCTGATTTAGTTGCACATAATAAAGACTGTCTTCTTTTGCACTAGCGATTACAGACCTCAGCAATTACAGAATTATCATCTTAATTAGTCTTTTGTTGTGGAGGCAGGAAGTGTGAAGCTTATATTGAAACAGACACTACGACACTAATAATAAAGCACTCTTCTACAGACTAATGAATTTATATCCAGGAAGGAGAGAATTTTCTTTCTTTCTTTCTTTTTTAAAGGCACAAAAGATAAATCTTTTTTTTAATTATTATTAGTCTTTAGCATATAAGTAAATATATGCCTAATTCACAAATGCCCTTAAAGAGTTAGTTCACCCAAAAACGAAAATTATCCCATAAATTACTCACCCTCAAGTCATCCTAGGTGTGGATCCATGACTTTCTTCTTTTAGACAAATCCAGTTGGAATTATATAAAAAAAATATATTTTCAAGCTGTTTTATGGCACTCAGTGGGTGTTGCATGCATCAGTGATGATTATGTTTTGAATATGGATATTTTTCTTACAAAAACGCATTGATTCGCTACAGGAGGCCTTTGTTCACCTCTCGGAGCCATGTGAGACACTTTTTTTTTTTTAACGGAAGGAAACTTTTTATTTCACTTCTTTTGGACTCACCCGCTGACTGCAATGATAGAGCTTGAAAAATCAAAGACAAATTTTATATAACTCTGACTGGATTCATCTGAAAGTCATATACCCGATGCCTTGAGGGTGAGTAAAACACAACCTAATTTAGATTTTTTTGGGTGAACTAACCCTTTAAAAACACATTTGTGGGCAACAGCAGAAGCGAAGATTTTCAGGCAATAAGGACTTCAGTTTTTTTTAGGAAGACTTTCAAATTTTCAACTAGTCTTTCATACTATGGGAAACAACATTAAAAGAAAAAGAAAATAAATTACAACAAACAAGTACAGTTACCAGGGGCAAACAAAACAAAAATTTCAAGATGTATGTACAAACAAGGGTACGCATATATAAAATCAAATAAATATAGTGTAAAGTTCACAAACTTTCAGAGTTCTTACAGCTTTCTTATCCACAGTGTCTCTGATACTGTCAATAGGCTATATACATATTTCAGTCAACAAAACCATAAAATAGTTTTTTTATTGGTAAATTTACAATTAATGTGAAATTTCGTCATTAGAATAAGTAAATAATAAGGTAAAAGTACTGTTCATCTAGGTCAGGATAGTCAGTAAAACCAAAGAGTACATAGGAGTGAAGACGGTATTAAACTCTCATTATTACCTCAGACTCGAGACATTTATTCACAGAAGACGTTTCCTTCTCCACCTTAAGAGGCGCTCAAGATCCTAAAGGCGAGCTCCAGTCAGGCCACGCCCTGCGTCCATTCTGATTGGCTCATAGCTGCCAGCTCTGGTTCCTCATTGGTCACTCCTTTCCCATTGAATCTCCTCCACCTTTACTTTGTCATTTTCTGCGCTTTCATTGAATCGCACTGCGAGAGCCGCATCGATCTAAAGCCTGCAGCAATCCCAGCACGACAACGTACACTCCTGTCCCTTAACAGATGAGGACTACATCAGAAGACTGCTTTATTTTCAAACGGGTGGACTGAATCCGCACTTACACTGGACGAAGTGAGAGCCAGCACCGTGGGAGAAAGATTTCCCGTCGCAGAAACGTCACTTCTCTGTAGTTGGCTAATGATTTTTATTAATTCCCAACTTGTCTTAATCAACCCAGGACAAAACACAGCGATGATAGGACTTCAGAACGCTCATGAGAGTTTTATTTCGGCATTTTATCTCTGAATTTCGACATTAACTGCACCACAACCGGTTATTACGAGGATTAAAACCGATATTTGTGTGTTTTTTTTACGAGGGAAATACAATGCCGGACCAGATCACAGTGGCGGAGTTTGTGGCGGAGACGAATGAAGATTATAAATCGCCCACCGCCTCAAACTTCACCACTCGAATGAGTCACTGCAGGAATACTGTAACCGCACTGGAGGAGGTGAGACCCATAACTTTATCTAACCTGCTATTCTGCGATTGTTAAAACCTCAATGACTGTTTTGCTTACTTACAAGTCCACTAAAGTCAGCTATTGCTCCCCTCGGAGTTACTAAACTAGTTACCGAGGAGGCAAATCCTCGCGCCCTCTTTGTTGATGCCTCACCCATTATTAGACAACTGCTGTATTTCATAGTCTCATCCTGATGAGATATAATAAACCACCAACAGTTTGATTATTCATTGCATATTTAGATAAAATACCACTCAGGGGCTGAAATATATGTACACTGATTAGGTAAGAATTTATGTATAAGAAAAAAATTGTTGATCAACACCTGTTACAATTAATACATCTTGAATTACTCATTCAACAACTCACATCTAATCCTTTAAAGCCGTTTTTTTTTCCTGGTCAATAGTTGATCGACCAGCTACAATATTCCAAAACCATCCTGACATATTTAAAAGATGGTCCAACTTTGGACATTGTAATGGTTCAGTCTGGTTTGAAGTGTTCTCACAGCCTGGCTAAGATGCTCTTGCTGGTCTCCTACATCGGCCAAGCAGGTGTTCTTCTAGTTTAGTTTGTTGGCAAAGTGTCCGGAACCCCTCTAAAACCAGGAAAGACAACCATATTAGACCAGGTTCCTAAACACACCTTCCAGTTTAAACTGGATTTTCAAACAGGGAATACTAATATAGTGCATCTAAGGTTTATAGTGTCTAGATTTATTATATAAAACATCTCACAAGTGACTGAAGCCTTAACCTGACTAGATATAAATAGCCTTTCTCAGCTCTGATGGGCTCTGCTGCTTGTGTGTTTTGTTGAATAGAGACAGCCTCCTGTGGGATCTGCATCATCACAGTTACAGATCATAGTCAAACTGTGATAGATGCTGCAGGCTGGATGAATTTAAGATAACAGTAATGTGTCGAGATGTTAGGGGTGAAACTGTTGCTAAGTGACTTTTGCAGATATGAATAGCAAGGTCTGTTGTTTGCCAGGATATTTGATTGGTTATGGCTTGAATCTGCATTTCGTAATCCCATTGGGTTAAATGATTCTTGTGCTTTCATGGTAATACTACAAATGGGTAACTGCGTTCTGTCCTGTTGCTGTTTGTTCCTATGAGGAACTCAGGAAGTCTGGAGCTAAATGATTGTTTTTTGGTCTTCCTCCGCTTGCATGCTGTTTGTTCACTCATTGGCTTTTGTGGTAATTGCTTCAGGGACATAAATAGTACTGTCCACATATTTGCAGTTTTATGGAATCGCTGTAAGTTGGGTGTTTTTGTAATTTGTTTAACACTGACCAACATACAGAGACCGAAATCTGTAGGCTATATGTCAGAGTTTTTCCTGGTGTCATTTTTTTGCTGCGTTGTGGTTGGTCTTCAGAGGAAATGTTCACGATTCTTCTCCCTGTTGTCTCATCACTTTGAAACGACTTCCCTCACGGGTCTCATTGCTTCAGCCACTTAAACGTAAGGGCCTAATTTAACTTGCAGCGTTTGCCAGATAATAAACAGGACAAGATAGAAGGATTTATAATTTCCTTTTAAAGCAATTAAACTGGAAAACAAGTTAATTTGAGGCCTGGAGTTGTAAAAGCTTTAGCCACAGGGGAAATAAAGGCTGTAAAATATTACCACGCAGTTTCAGACAACAATATCTGATCAAGTAGTGCATGAAAATAAATGTTCAGTCTTCAGTTTATAGGCTGTTCTTAACCAAACATTCACTTAATCATTGGACTTCTAATGTTGAAGTATTTAATCTACACAAGCACCAAGGATTGTGATCTTCCAGCATTTATTGATTGCGTCTTGTTAGCCTCGAGTCACCTTATGAGTAAAATGAGCTTTTCAGACCACAAATCAGATGATGGACTCCTATTGGTGTTTTTAGTTTAATAGCCTCTCTCTTCAATACCGTGGGAGAGTGGGATTGATTTATGGTTGGATGTGTCCTTTTCTTATTGCAAGGTTAGCCGAGGGCAACGGGTTCAGAATCCATAAGCATCAGCGCTTCATATGAAACCTGTATTTTCTCTCGCATTTATCTTAATGCTGATTTTCTGGTATGACGTTGCCTTAGGATATGGATATAACTTCCAGAGTTTCTTTTAAATACGTTTAACCCGCTTTTATAAATGTAGCCTGCTTTTGTAGGCCAAAGAGAGCTGTATAGCCTAGTTCAAACGGAGTAAGCTGACTCTCTAGTTCATATGTTGGCAGGAGTTTTACTCCTCGGTTGCACTTTATCTTTAGAAAGTGTTTTCGAACACATTTCAGGCCAGTGCTGCCCACCCTTGTGTGGTTTGAATGCATCTTTGTGCCTTGCACACAGAGTTCACAGTGTGTCAGTGAAGTGTGTGATCCCGCTGAATGGCTTGGGCATTACAGAGGGATTCCTAAGAAATATTGGCATTGACCTTGTTGTCTGCTGAAAACCTATTGATGCTGAAGCCAGTGGTGTGTTTTTATCCAAAGGGCCAACCAAAAAGAAATGCACATGCCTGCAGAATATTTATTTCGGCATTTGCCTGAACAGATGGAATGCATGCAAAAATCTGAGTTTCCTGTCAGATATTAATGTTGGTTTACACTAAATGTGGAAAAAGCTGGTTGTTGTTGCAGTATAGTGTTCAAAACAGACCTTATACAGCTGTGATCACTTGGGATATTCACCAGCTGAGCTAGTTTAGTTAGGATTGATTCTTGAACACTAGTGTCAACAATGCTGATGGAACCAACAGCTGCTCTGTGGAACAGGTGAGGTTCGAGGGTTTAAAGCAACAAGGAATTGAGATTATAATGAACAAAAGCTAAAACAACACTAGCACCTGTTCTCTTTGCACGTTGAGACGTTTTTTTTTTTAACCTGCTGTCTTTTTAGACCATAATTCACCCCTAGTGAATAATTTAAAAAGTCAATATGAAAGTGCATTTGCATCCCATTTACTTACAGGATGCATTTTCAAATGAAACAAGATATTCAGCTTGGAAAATGTAAGAAATAAAATGAACAGGGACTTTATCCATCAGGATTTGATTGGAAAATAAGCGACCTTGGTGATATCAGCCGAAAAGGAGAGTTGTTTGAGAGTAAGTGCTTCTCTGGTGGCCACCATGCTGTGACTCCATCGATTTTTCTGGGAAAATTTCCCCTTTGATTTGGGCCAAAGACACGGCCCTTTCCCAACAGATTCTGGAATTCTTTTTCTCACATGATAGATGCTGAAAGACCCAGAGTCCCTGATGACATCTTGGAAAAGTGCGGTTGAAGAAATCCCATTAATTGGGTGGAGCAGGGTGCATTCATCTGCTAGGGTACAAGTGCACTGGCCTTTGTTTAGTGAGTGTTAATGGGGGCAGGGAGGCCCTCCGTCCCGTCCAGGGGGTTTGTCACAGATTACAAGGGACAACTCCCTTTTCAGGGCCATTGTGAAATGTCAAGCTCTACTTCTTCATTAATTAAGTTCTCACTATTGATTCGTTGCTGTTTCCTTTAAAGACGGGCATCCTTTTCCCAGAGATGCCTGTCACTTTCACATTTAGCAAACCCAACAGCATGCAACATTTTCCTCTGGCTTGCATCATAATCCTGATTTCTGCTATATATAAAATTTGTAATTGGCTGAGGTATGGATTATACTGTATATTGGCAGCCATATTGGTTTTGCTCAAAATTTGCAGAAGCATTGTTATGATTATGCTTATATGATCTATTTTATTTTGCTAAGTGATTTCCTTGAAAAATGAAAAAGTCAAAGTCATGATCCCAGAGTGTTCATCTGGAGTTTTGGGGATTTTTCTAAAATGTGCGAACGCCACCTGCATGTCCACATTTTGACAGGCTCTCTTGAGCACTGCTATTTTTACAGAAGCTGAATTTTTAATGCTTCTGCTGAAATCTTATAGACATATGAGAAGTATGAAACAGCAGTTTCTGCTTGTTTATCTCTGAAAAACAAATACAAATCGTGCAGAATTCCAAAGGTTTGTCAGGTTTCTTAAGGACTTTAAATTTCAAATTTTTTGAGATTAAAGAATAGCTCATCCAAAATGACATTTTTATTCAAGCATCCTCAAGTTTTTTTTCCAGACCCAGTTTAAGTTTTTAAAGAATGTTTGTACAGCTACTTTCCACACAACAGCTGTTTATAGTGACCACATCTGTAAAGATCTAAAAAAGACAAACAAATCATAAAAGCAAGCATTAGTAATACAGTTTCTTCCATATGGTTAGTACACAGTGGTTCTTCAATGCGGAGAGTGTGGGAACCGTTTCTTACGCATTGAATACTTCTCCAACACACACATTTGGTCTTAATTTTGTCAGATTGAGCCTTCATCGGTCTCCTGGAGTTTACACACTCCCTTGCAGTCACTTTAAATTATAAAGCAGTCGTTAAAACAAGAGCCAATGTCAGTCTATCCATGTCGCTTTTTGTTTTTCAGGTAGTCTGAGTCAAACGAATCACTAGACAGACATCTTTTTTCCTCTGTTTAGTGTTCATATTTGGCCTACTGTAAATTGTCAGTGTTCAGGGGAAGTTAGTTTTCTGGCTTTACCTGTTTGACAGTTGTCTTCCTTGACCAGTTGGCTAAATAAATATTTAGACATTTGTCATGTGTCGAAGGAAAAGGGATCCATTCATTCAATTAAAAAGAGTAAAAAAAAAGTCATATGGGTTTGGAACAGCTTGATTTATTGTAGGTGCACCATCCCTTTAAGACGGCATCTTAGATCTTGGGTTAACCACTAATCCCATGGGCAAGGTAACATGGTGTTTGCGTTTTTATGTTTACAGCTCAACTCAGGTGCAGGCTTTTGGAAGAGCTGTGGTCAGTCCAGTCCAGTCCAGTATGTCTCGTAACACTTGGTGTGCTGTGTAGCCAGTAGGACATAAAACTGTTTTTTTTTTACTTTGAAGTGACTACCGCAGGGCAAAAGGTCTTCCTGTTGACAAGTACTTCCACTAAAGGCAAAAGGATGTATAAACTAATGAGCTTTCAAGAGAGGAACCTTCACTACTCATCACAAACATCACATGCTTAATTTGCTTAAATGTTTTCTAAAATGGGGATGGTGTGCTAGTTCAGTTTTGTACAGTTTCTCAATAGGACTTTGACCCAGTCAAGTTGGTAGTTGTCTGTGATCACAGCAGTGTGTTGCACTTTCCCTTCTTTTGATTCTCTCTCTTTTTCACTTATACACACAGACAGACACACACACATACTCACTCACTCACTCACTCACTCACTCACTCACTCACTCACTCACTCACTCACTCACTACTCCGCTTAAACAGTGGAAGTTTTGTTGAGTTGAACTGCCATCAAGAGTGGTCCTCACAGCTTTAGTATGTGATGTTTTCTTGCCTGGAAAATTAGTCCATTAGTAATGTGTTTTAAGGTAGAGATGACACACTGGTGTGTGTGTGTTTATAGGTGAGCATTTTAACCCTAGCGCTCTAGAGTTACCTTCGTTTTTATGGAGCACTTAACAGTGGTCCTGAGGGAGACTGTATTTGTTTGACACTGGTTGCTTAGGGCAGTCCCGTGACGCTTCTAGAGACGAATCTCAATAAAACCTGTTTGAGTTAATAGAGCATATTATTTAGCCTTGCGAAATCACTCGAGCAAAGTCCATTGTGCTTTTATAGTAACAGTTTCTATTTATGGCACAACAATACTTTTTTATTGCTTTTGTCTTTGTCTATTTGACACTAAATTGCACTTAGCATGTTCTCAGCGGAGGGCATGATGTTTGCCTAGGCCAGCTAAGCCAAGCCTACTCTGTACTCTAATGAAGCCAACCCTCTTCTGTAGTCTAGTGAAGGCTGGCCTATACTAGTGGTAGACCGATATTGTTTTTTTTGACGGCCGATGCCGATATCTTGAAAAAGGTTTATATATATATTATATTATATATATATATAAAATAAACTTACTTAAACTTAAGATGACAATGTACTTTTCACAAATAAATAAATATTTAATAAAAATATAATTAAAAAAGAAGTAAACACTGTAACCAACAGGGCACTGATTATTCTGGGAAGTTTGTGTGGATTGGGAATCTTATTTTTCAATTAAAGTCAGGGTAACACTCATTTTACATACAGCACACAGTGAAAATGACATGAATATGACAGTGGGCAAATGCATAAAGTGCAGCATAATTTGAAATCACGAATTTAAAGCATTCAATTCACACGGACTGACAGTCACACAGAGAACATGCGACCATGCTGGATAAAAATTCTCAAGATCTCACAGCTGGATTCGAATAAGTTTGTAAGGTTTGTGAAATTAAATGTTCATTAGCAGATTCAAAGATTTGTTTAAATTATATAAATGCATATTTGCTTAATGCTGATGGGAGATGAGAAGGTAATGTTTGCCTTTCTATTACTAATAATATAAAAGCAATCGTTATAATACTTCTTATGTACATTGTTTTGTTTAACCGTTCTGTCTGATTTATAGACCGGAATTAGACAGTACTGTTAATGACGACAGCGAACAAGGAGATTCTCAGTGCCGTCAAAATAAAAGATAATAATTCAAATAAAAAATCGGCCAAGCAGAAAAACGTATCAGCTGATGCCAATATTTGAAAAATGCCGATATATCGGTTGACCACTAGCCTAGACTGTAATAGAAGACTAGTCTGTAGTATAAAGAAGGCGATTTGAGTCTTATAGTCTAGTAAAGCCTGGTCTGGAACTGTAATCCAGTAAACATGATCCAAGTAAAGTCTGGTAAATCCCAGAATAATCTAGTAAATATGAGAACACTCTGTTGTCTGGGCATATTTGGAGTTTCCCCCAGTTTAGTAGGTAGTCTGACATAGTCTGTAATCTAGAAAAACCCAGATTATTCAGTAGTCTTATTTCTGTAGTCATATGTGACAATACCAGCCTTGATTGTAAAAAAATAAAAAAATATGCAGTTCTGTAAAACCCAGCCTCATATGTAGTCTATTAAAATTATATTGTTCTGTAAACTAGTAAAGCCTAGTCTTTTCAACAGTCTAGCAAAGTTTAGTATCATCTGTAGTAGGGCCGTCAAAAAATAAATAAATAAATCACATTTTGAATATTCATTGAATTTAAAATATAAATCCACATTAGAATGGAAAATATTGCATTTGAATTTTAGGTGTGCGTCAGGTAGCCTTATCAGTGTCACACAATGCAATGACAGCGTAACTGTCCTTGCATTTTAATGTTTTTTTTTTTTTGCCTATCCAGTTGAACCCACTGGATGCATTGTTTAGAAGTCTATAACAAGTCAGTAACAGTCTGCAGTGTTTTAAAGCCCAGCTTCATGTAGTCTAGTACAGGGGTTTTCAAACTGTGGGTCGCGACCCACTCGTGGGTCACGGAATGGAACAAGGTGGGTCGCACAAAGTCACTTGGCTGCAGCTAATTTTGCGTTTCAATGACACACAGACACTAACACAGTTCAGTCTAGGGCTGCACGAATGTGACGAGTGGGGCGGGGCCTAGTGCCATGGGAACAGAGCTAGGCCGGTGGAGTGATTGGGAAATGAGCAACACTCACCGGTCTCAAGAACCACGGAGGAGATCGGAAAGATACAAAAGAGGAGCGATGACAGTGAAGGACGAGAGAGGACCAGGCCTGGGTTTTATTTTGTGTTTGTTTTTTATTTGTGCACGGCAGTCATCCGAGAGGGGCTGTCGCGCTGTTTTGTGTTTATTTGGTTATTAAAACTTTGTTTGATTGTCCGCCGGTTCCCACCTCTTTCCACGAAGGAGTCATCGAGGCGGTGGGCTGGAGTGAGTTCGCCCCCCCCCCCCCGGCAACTCACTCCAGCCCACCACATCGAGCACCCTCGGCGGCAGACTCCTTCGCCCTGCTCGATGGCACTGCGGATTCACCCCAGCGGCGAAGGATCTTCGGCAGCGCGCCCCTCCTTCCTCCCTGGCTTCGGCACCAGTGTAAAACATTAAAATCTTCACAATCACAGGAAGAAGGAGGCGGGAACTGGGAACCCACTCATCACAACGATATAGCCCACCAACATTAATAATGAACTGCAATATCCTTAGTGTGATTTTCAAATTGCAATTAAGTCCGTGTGCGTTGCGTGTTTTGAAGGTCTCAGAGCAATGTCATTAAAAGGTTCAATCGGTCTTTTTTTACCTATTTCACAATTATTTTAATCTCCAAACTGTTTTAGATAGTTCTGCTTTGCTTCTTATGCTTTTCTAAAAAAGTGTTGGATTGTGCTCCGTTCTCGCCGACACACACGGAAGGATCATGAATGCAACAAAACACAGCAGCGCAGATCACACTTCACTGGAGTGAGCCTGCTTCACGTTTTTATGGACACTACATATTTTAACGCCAGTAAACAAAAATTAAAACTTGTAAATTTGTAGTGAAATTTTCAGTTGTACTCTAAAATAAAATGGTTATTTTTCTTAAATACTTAATTTCTGTCATAAAAATTTTAAGTAAGATTAGGTTTAAAGTAATTTCACTCGTTGTTTTTTTTTTTTTTTTAATATTTTGGTGGGTCGTGAAATATATTACACTTGTCTAGGTGGGTCGTGGAATGGAAAAGTTTGGGAACCACTGGTCTAGTAGAACCAATCTCATTCTGTAAACTAGTAAAGTCCAGTCTAGGCCTATTCTGTAGACTAGTAAAGTTTAGCCTAGTCTATAGTCTAGAAAAGACCAGTCTAATCTTTATTTAAGAGAAGTCTGTAACAAGTCAGTAACAATGTGCAGTGTTGTAAAACCCAGCCTCATAGTACATGTATGTAGACTAGTAAAACCAATATCGTTCCTTAAACTAGTAAAACCCAGTCTAACTCTAACGCTCTTCAGCTGCATTGCTTCAGAAAGAAGAATGTACGCTTTACTCCGGTAATGTGTTTTTAAATGAGTTGCAGTTTTTCTTTCTGTTTTCTCTCCTCTCATGTGTGAAGCTGGTTTGCTGAGTGGGTTGTCTAGATGTGCCACGTTGCCACAGCAGCTT
Organism: Carassius carassius; assembly: GCF_963082965.1. Lineage (NCBI taxonomy): Eukaryota > Metazoa > Chordata > Actinopteri > Cypriniformes > Cyprinidae > Carassius > Carassius carassius. The sequence goes on from NC_081786.1 coordinate 18,474,077, forward strand.
GCACCATGCATCATTTTTAGGCAATTTACACTAAATCGACTGTATTTTGTGTACTCTAGAATTAAAGTGAAGTTTAGTAGCAATTTTCTGATGGCAAATATGTGGGAAGGTAGATATGGATGATTTTTCTCTGTGGTGTAAACTGAAATTAAAACACTAATTAAAACACTAAGATTAAAAACACTGCTGCTGTTTTAAGAACAGTGGCATTAACTGCTTTTATCGCACTCTTGGTCCCTCACTGTTGTGTGTTTGTGAACAAACTGTGTCGCAGGCTGAGCTAATAAACCCTTGTTGTGATCCCAATTGGGCTGGTGTAGCAGACAAGGTGTTCTGGGAGCGTTATTGAGAGGATACACCACAACAATCACAGTTATGGAGCTCAATACAATCTACGCACACACAATATTAAAAGCCTCCAGCACAGTGGCCCTCCTATTCTTCATTCATTTGTGTGCAGCTCTTTAAAAATGCCATATCTGGGTGTAGCTCTTTGAAATTCATGCTATATTGTTTTGATGCGACATGAGTGTCAACAAACCACATTTAGTATTTCAAGAGTGATGATGGATGTCAGTTTCCATTATAGATATTGTTTTACGCAAAGATTGGGGTCAAGCCAGAAACCAAGTAAGATACTAGTTTCCTGGTAAAGTAAATGGCGGGAGAGCTGTATTTTGAATTCCTTTAGATTCCTCTTTCTGCAGCAGCCCATGACTGGGAAAAGGCTATTCTTGTTTCTGAATGGCAGTGACAACTCAATTATAGTGCCCTGGAATAGCTCTGTGTACATCTAGTGAAGAAATCAGATGACCATTTCAGAAAAACAGACAATCCAATAGAGAGGAATTCTTGATTTATATATTTTTTTCTCTCTCTCTCGCTCTCCTTTCACCACTATTGACAAAGTAAGTTGTTTTACTATTTACATGCTTGACACACTAAGAAGACCCTAAGTCAAAGAGTGCATTAAAAAATGCTGGGCAACCCTCCAGATCCGTTCCCTTTCCGCTGCTCAAAAACATCTGTTTGAGGCAAAATTGAGAGGCTTGAGGAAATCAGAAACAGATTAGCTTGTGAAATGAAAAAATCTGGATTTGGTGTAGCTGACAAGGTAGATATACTAAAACCAACGCTCTCTGTGCTTGATTTCATATGATAAAGTTAGTTATTTTTAAAAATGGCACAACTGCAGCTTTATAAATCTAGTCTACATATGCATAGTGACATATACGCAAACAAGCGTCAAGCTTTGAAATGTACTCTTTTTATTTTTTTTTGAAAAACTTGTGTACTTGTTTCTTCAAGAAAATTAGAATTTAATACCTCTAAAAAAAAACGTGGTGTAACTGAGTCATGTTTTTTTTCATGTTTATACATTTAATTTTTTTTTCCCGCCAAAATATATATAATGTCTTTATTTTTATTAGAGTATTTTTGTTTTACCAAAAATCACCATTTTTTCCAATCATCACATTTTACAAACTAAAGTGACTAGTCATAAAATATATAATAATAAGAGATAAGTTATAAATTGATTGAGAGATTAAAAAAAAGAGATAAATTGATTCTGTGTGTAAATTGCAATAGTTATGTATTTTTAATAAGTGAATAACCAAAATTGAACAATATACAACGTTGTTTGCTTGAAGATAAATTGAACTCTCTTTTAGGTTTGAACTGAGACAAATTAGGCACTTGAGTTGGAGCACACCCATGCCTCTGTTGCAGGAGTGGACCACACAGGGTGGAGTTTACTGCCTGTCTGGGCTATCAGACTGCTCCATAATAACACGCCACTCTCATGGCTCCCATTCACAAACACTACAGCGGTGTCGGATATCACACGTGAAGAAAACGTGACCCAGAACTGCACCACCCTTCCCAATATTTGTTTGTCTAGCGAAAACATCTGGTGCTTCTGTGAATCCTGGATGTTAATCGGCTCCCTTTCCCTGCTGAATTGGATAATTGTGATCCAGGCCTCTTTTGGCCCAAGTTCAAGTGTGTTTAGACTGTTTTTTTGTCTGGTTTGGGGGGGGATGAAAGTGCGACATGTAATAAAGTGACACCAGACAGGAGCCAAGCACGTGTCCCGCAGACGACGCTCCCATGATTCCTGCTTTGTTCTTCAAAGTGGGCGGCACTGGCATCTGGGTTGAGAGTAGAAGGCATGTGGTGAGAGGAAGTACAAAGTAGATTGTGATACATCAGAAATATGCTGGTGGCCACAATTGTTTTTGTTTTTGTCAGTTTGGGGCGGTGGGAATGGAGGGGGTGAGTGTGAACCTACTCTAGACATGTCTGAGAACAATGCAGACCGGGTAACGGTTAATCCCACCATGTGCAGTGATCCTGAATCATTATGTTCAGTGATTGAACTGAGGATGACATCCATCCATCTTAAAAAAATAATACTGCTTCCACAAAAATATTAAGCAGCACAACTCTTTTCAATATTGATAATAATAATAAATGTTTCTTGAGCGCCAAATCAGCATATTTGAGTAATTTCTTAAGGATCAGGTGACACTGAAGACCGGAGTAGAAATACCAGCTTTGCCATCACAGGAATTAAATTTATTCATACAGTTATTTTAAATTGTAATAATTTTCACAGTGTTACTGTTTTTAATGATAAATCAAATCTGCAAAGGCATTAAGGTTAAAAAATCTTGTGTAATGTAGTGTTAGTGTGTTAAATCTTCACAGGTGTGGCTTAACAGGGGCCAGACGGCCGATTAGGGCCTTGCTTCGGGCAGCTGTTTTGGGCTGATGGCCGGTTGTGGTTGGGCTGTTTCTCGAATGGTGGTAAGCAGGGCTTACACACATGTGATTTTGGTGAATATGGCTGAGGTTGTTAAATGGTTTCCAGACAAGCAGGAAGACATTTCTAAGAATAAAATAAAATACGTTTTTATAAACTTTTCATTCCTGTGTTGTGGATTAAACTTTATCAAACAATGAAACCAAATGGAGCTACGGTTTAGCAAATAAGATATAATCTGACACACTGCTCTTATTTTCAATGGTTTTTCAAATATTAGTAAGTACTGAAGTAGTTTGAAAAAAAAAAAGAAAGAAAATTAATTAAAAAAAAAATGTGCTCAAAAAAAAAATCTCATTGTTGAAGATGCATCTTTAAGTCACTGTATCTATTAAATAATGGAAGTTGGTTTCAATTATGGTCATTATTTTCCTTGTTTGAAGCAATGCTCCACTGGATCAAGGCTTGGTCCTGTCAGTTTGACACAGTTTGGCAATATCTGTCAGGAGAAAGTTTCTCCCATTTGGCCAATGGTGTGACTCTTCCCTGGTGTCCCATAAATCAGGGTCACTGCCGCCTGAAAGGGTGATAAGCTCTGAAACCCAGTGCTCTCCCGTCAGTGTGGGGAATATAGAGTGACACAGTCACCCCAGCAATGGCCTGGCACCTTCAGAGATGCTGCTCTCCAGACTGGAGCGGGACAGATGGTGCCTGACGTCATATTGACTTGAAGGTCCCTATTTGACTGTGCTGGGATAGTCATCAAACCTTCGGTTTGTAATGTTTTGGCAGTGTTCAGGGTGTCTGTTATACATTACTTAACGGAAATAAAGCAAATGAAAGATGGGAGAGCGCCTCCTGACACTTTGTGCGCCAGCGTGAGATAATGATGCCAGGACACCGCTAGTACAAGGAATGTCTCATGATGCTGTGTCAACCATTATCAACTATCTAGTGCTATCAAAGATGATGTTGTGACACTGTTGCACTTTTGGAAACAGAAGAACAAAGAACGCAATGAAACACAATGTCCATTTGGGACATATTGAAGTCCGCTTATAATAATAATTTTGCAAAGGGTCTGAAAAATTCCAGTACATTTTTTAAACTTTCCATGGGAAGTTAAGCTTAGGGGATTTTGGAAATATTCAAAGTTGGTATTTATGGGAATTAACGGGAATATAACCTACATTCTTGTGTGATAACAAAAAACTTGCTAGCAGAAGAAATGGCATCACAGTTCAGCTAGCTAGCACCATGATAGCTGGCCTCTTAAATGGGCAAAGAAATTATGTTAGCTAGCTTACATTTAATATATCTTATTTACTGGCTAGCAAACTGATGTATAAACGCATTTTTATTTTGCTAGTTAAACTTTAATACGATAAATCAAACATTCACCATAGTAATATTATCAAAACTTATTTGACTGCTCAAATGCAGTAGTGTGACTTCAATATTCCTGCTGTAGTGGGCAGATTCTAGAAATGATCTGTGCATGTGATTGAGGAATGCGCATGGTAGAAATTCCTCTGATTTTTCATTAAATCTGGTTGTTTTAACCAAAACTGTGCTGCAAGATGTTTTTTCAACTACATTTAATTTCCCTCTTATAGGCTAATTTGCAGTTTTGCAAATTACTTGTTTGTTCTCATTTTCCCCATTAATTAATTAATTAATTAATTAATTTTGCAACTCTAGTGAAAATCAAATCAAATTTGTAATTCCAATTTACAGGATCATTTTCCACCTCCCTGACCTCACCACTTGAACAATGTTTAGCACAAGTGTTAATTTCTCAGTGCAACCACATTGGCTGTTAGAGCTAGTAAATCGAATTTGAACCAGTTCACCAAATTGAACTGAAGCATCTGAAACAGTCGCTGCATGACTCTAGGAGTGCGAAATATGGGTGTAATCATTCCTATGATGCCAATTATTTTTTTTTGCAAACTCGCTCAATATCTGTAAATGACCTCTGTTGTGATCAGCTAATCTCCATGTACTATTATGCTGAGTGACTGAATAGGTGTTAGGGCTGAAACGATTCCTCAAGTAACTCGATTACAAAAAATGATCGAGGCAAATTCCTCTGCCTCGAAGCCTCTTTTAATTTATTTTAAATCTCACGTCAGGTTCTTTCGCAATGATTTTTTTTAATGTGACACAACGCGTTTACGTCATCCACAAAGCGGAAGGAGACACAAGCGCTGCGTCAGACTTCGCATACTGCAAGGAGTCAGCAGTTTTTTGATTTGAGGGCGCGGGCAAATGTAAAGAGAACGTCGTGGTGTGTGTCCATTGCAAGATGCAGAAAATGCAGAGGGAAACGCGGAATCCAGTCATAAAAAAGGAATTTACAGTTAAACGCGGAATGGCACGGAATTTGCTAAATTTTGAATGAATTAATAAAAAATATGTCATTGCACTTACATCAAATCACGATATGGACTAATATCTGTAAATATTAAGCCGGAACAGTCTATTTAAATATGAATCCTGCATGTTCTGCGTGTCTCTGTTAATGAATGGAGCAGAAGCGCTTCTTCCTTTATTAACACACGGAAGCGAGTAGGGCTGGGTATCGATTCAGATGTTCCAGATCGATTCGATTTCGATTCACAAGCTCTCAAATCGATTCGATTTCGATTCTCGATTCGATTTTCTATTAAGACCGACAGATTAAAAGTTAAGACCGACAGATTTCGGCCCGAGCCCGACAAGTACATTTTGATTGACAGCTTTTTAAAAGCCCGAACCCATTTACAGCCCGACATTATTCAAATGTACGCACGCACGCAGCTCTTTCGCCTTTTGTCAGGAATGAGTCATTTTACATGGTTTAACATAATTTAAACATGACTAACGTAATAGGCCACTTGGAAGTTTGAACAAAGAAATAAAATAAGTCCTCTGTAACATCATAACATCTCAGCACTCTATAAATAGCCCTAGGTATAGACTCATTTAGCATATAAATAGGCCAACGCACCAATAAATACAAGTATTTCTTAAAAAATTTAATGAAGATAAATTCTAAATTAAGATGGGTATTTGGCAATAACGAAATGAATTAAGAGAAAGGCTCTGCCGGATTTGCTTCGCCATAGCAGCTGACATAATAAAATAATAATGCCAACATTAGCTTATATAGCCTACTCTGTCTACATTATGCATTTAAGACTCAATTAATATTTAGTTATTATTTGAAAAACATTTACTCACCAAGATTAGGTAAGGCCTACCTGTTTTTGTGGAGGAAAAAGATTGAATCCACTGTAGATGGCTTCAGCACGCTCCTGCGCTCACTGATGGTGCGTCATTATTCACTCATTATTCTCATAAACAAGGTCAAAACTTTTCCAAACCTCAGACTTTGCTTTAGTTGCTGGTGCTACAAAAAAACGTAATCGTCAGAGGAAAGCCTCCGTTTCAACTACTCAGCATACATTTTCGCATCTTTCGCTAATCGAAACACATTACATGACCGCTCGTTTACCGCACAAGCCCAAGCCCGGCCCGATTGGTTGGATTGGCAATGGGCTTCTTCACATTGCCTGAACATGTGCAATTGTGCTTTTGAAGACTACTGACCACGCGCCCCTTTCCGCGCGGTCGTCTGCTCAGAGCCCCGGTACACACTCTCCGATGGCGATGTTTACATCATGCCTGCCTAGCGGTCCATAGCGGACTCGCGGACGCAAGATGCAGTCTGGACGCGAACGGGAGCATGACCTGACGCGCAACATTGCAGAAAATGTGCGTTCACAAATGTAGCCTATGTTGATCCAAATATGGAAAGCACTTTCGAATTTAATAATATGAGGTTGTGGCGAGTGGGGCGGGGCCAAGGGACGTGGGAACAAGGAGTGAGGCCGGCAATGATTGGGCAAATCAGTGGCACCTGCGGCCCACCGCCGGTCTCGAGTCCCACGTAGGAGATGGAAGGATATAAAACTGGAGCGACGACAGCGAAGCCCGTGAGAGAGGACCAGGCCTGGGATTTTAGTTGTGTTTTGGTTTTTATTTGAGCGCACCAGTCGTCCGTGAGGGGCTGGTGCGCTGTTTTGTTTTATTTTGTGATTATTAAAATGTTATTTGATTGTCCGCCGGTTCCCGCCTCCTTCTTCCCGATGATTACAAAGGTTTAATTCATTACAGAGGTTCTCTCCAGAGATGTTTTGCCACATTTCTTCAATTAAGGATGATTGCTGCGTAGTATATGGTGTTTCCATTTGCTTTAACTTCTTCAAGTGAGTTGCAAAAGTTGTGTGTGTGTGTGTGTGTTCAGCAAATGGTGGGCAGCATTTGAATTTGTGACGGGCCGCGGGTTGAGAACTACTGCTTTAAGCACTGAATGAATGAATGAATGATGGGTTCGTTGGTAACATCGCACAAGGCACATAAGAGGGTGACATCTAGTGGAGAAGATTTGTAATTAGATTAACGTTAATCTTACGTTCAATGTCTGCGGAAATAAATATGGGAAAAATCGATTCATGACCTTTGAGAATCGATTTTGAATCGACCACATTTTAAAAAACGATTAATCGAAAAATCTATTTTTTTTACCCAGCCCTAGAAGCGAGCGTGATGCTCCGGTGATTTCAGTGTCTGCTGTCTCACTAAATAAGGACGTGAACACATGAACAACATCTGCAGAACTGCTCTGACAGTCTCTTCTTGAGCGTTTGACCGTTTGATTTGAGTAAAACTAGCGTCACATCACATACACACACAGAACTGTAAAGGTACTTCAACCTGTCAAAATAAAAGTCAGGTTAAAGACTATTGTTCAGCAGAATGAGTGAAGTGACATTCAGCCAAGTATGGTGACCCATACTCGGAATTTGTGCTCTGCGTTTAACCCATCCAAAGTGCACACACACAGAGCAGTGAACACACACACACATTGTGAGCACACACCCGGAGCAGTGGGCAGCCATTTATGCTGCGGCGCCCGGGGAGCAGTTGGGGGTTCGATGCCTTGCTCAAGGGCACCTAAGTCGTGGTATTGAAGGTGGAGAGAGAACTGTACATGCACTCCCCCCACCCACAATTCCTGCCGGCCCGGGACTCGAACTCACAACCTTTCGATTGGGAGTCCGACTCTCTAACTCTCTCCGACTCTCTCCCTAAACGTACATGAATGTACACAGCCTACTACTAAAAAAAAAAAAAAAAAAAAAAATTCTAACATTTCTTTAAGGTTTAATCACACAACATTTCGTCCATGTTTTCTTTTTAAAGTTAATTAAAAGTTAAGTTAATTTTCAATAATTAAAAGATAAATTAAATTAATGTTTTATGTGTTTAATGTTTAATGTGCATCTCAGAAAATGCTTTATTTAAAACCCCAACTGAATGGCACTCAAATACACTTAATTCATCTGTCAACTTTCTTGTCATTGTTCACAGTACAAGTACAGACAGAGAAACAATGGGTAATAATTAAATGTTTATTTTTGATGTATGCATTGCATTCTATGCATTTAAAAAATAAAAATATTTTTTTTATAAAAAAGGAAACTTAGTTGTTCATTTTAATAGACCTGTGACGGTCACGGAGGGACTGCGCGTTCAACATGGACGTTAATACGCACAAACACACACCAAGACTGTTTGGTGATACAAGAGTTTATTGTAATTATTGATCAGAGAGTGAATAAAATACTTGCAACCCTCAGGCCACACTCTCCACTGCAGAAACAAACACAGACTACCTTCCATTACAAAGACATTCACATTTATACTGGTGGCCAGCACCATTACCCCATGTGGAGGGACAAACTCACAGAAAACACTTTACACATGTTCCCTGAAATATACAGAGTCTGAAAGAAACATATTGGCATGATGTTCTACTTAATAAATCTACTTTGATGTTATTAATTCGTTCACATTATGGAAATAATAGCAACAACTCGGCCACATTGCCCCTGAAACCCCCACGCTCAATTAATACATGGTAGATTCCCACCCTAAGCGGAACCAATAATTCCTGCCATTGTTTCTTACCAGGGCTCTAAAAATCACGGGACAAACGCTACACGGGAACAATACACATAGTTTACAGGTATTTCATTCACTCTCTGATCAATAATTACAATAAACTCTTGTATCACCAAACAGTCTCGGTGTGTGTTTGTGCGTATGTGTGCGTATTAACGTCCATGTTGAACGTGCGGTCCCCCACAAGACCCAGGAGTCTTATTTTCTCTTGCATAATTAATATTGCACTTTAATTAAGCAAAAACACATTTTATCCGATTAATCGATGGAATTTTTGGTAAAATACTCGATTACTAAAATATTCGATAGCTACAGCCCTAATAGGTGTTGATATGTAAATCTGAACAAGCATATGGATATATGGGTGGTCACAAATGTACAACACTTATGCCTTCCACAGACTGTGCAAATTAAGCTATCTTATGAGATTGGATCAAATAAAGCTGGGTATGACGTGTGTAGACTCTACGATGATGACAACTATTGAGTTATAGGGCACGATGCAAGTTTGTGTAGATTAATTTGTCATCAGTATCCACATACTAGTTTTCCTTTTTTTCCTCCATGGTATTCAAGCTTGAACACCATTAGGGATGTCACTTTTAGTTCGAAAATGGACCAACCAAAAAAAGTTTCTAAAATGAAAATAGGGAATCGATTTTAACCAAATATGTACACTATTAATTTTAAAAATAATTAAACAATTAAAAAATATACATGTAACAAAATGCACAAACAAGCAGAAAAAGAAAATAAAGTGCAGTATGCATTGCAAAAGCTAGACAGAAAATACCAGCAATTTTACACGCCTATAAGACCCAGTGACGTCGAAAGCGACATCTTATGTTGCGTTCACACCAAACGCGAATAGAGCGTCTGGCGCAAGTGATTTCAATGTTAAGTCAATGTAAAGACGCGTTTACTCTCGTCTGGAGGTCTTGCGGCACGGTAGATACGAATTCGCCTCATTTACGCATCTAGTTACAGGAGATTCTGAGTTATGAAAAGGACCATTGCATGCTGACAGCGACCGGCTTTTGTGGTGGAAAATTGGCAGTAATACCCCCACCTTGCACAGCTGTACCCGAGTGTCCCTGGGACATCAGTGCGGTTGGAGCGCATCTTCTCAACAGCTGGACATATAGTGAATAAAAATCGCTCTGATCTGGACCCCGAAAATGTTTATCGACTTGTTTTCCTGTCCAATAAATTTGTAATGGCCGTAGCTTTTTTGCACATTTCATTATGCCTGCCTAGTGCCGCCTAGCCTAAGTGTTGGTTACGTTCAATAAAAAAACACACATGGCCTGTTCTCAAGTCCATTTAAAGTATCATTTTTTTTATATATATATTTTTTCGAGAATGTTGCACTCCTGTTGCTGTTTGTTATTCTGCACAAAACTTCATGCCAATAAATAAGAAATATTGCTGACTTGTGCGTTTCCAGGGTTCTCTTTACGTTCGTCCATTATTTGACATTGAAAAAGGAAACGTCTTTTTTTTTTTTTTTTAGACATGTAAAATCAATTTTACAATCGATTCAATGAACACTTATGTCTTAAAAATCAAAAATGATTTTTTTCACAAAAGTGACAGGCCTAAACACCATGTCACGTTGACACTGCCAGTAAAATTTTAGCCGACTATCTTTGGTTGCAAGACCATAACAGCAGCTAGTCTCTCTTAGCCAGACCTTCATACTGGCTGCAGAAGGTCTGGGAACCTTGGCCGCTTCGAAGGCCATATGATTGACAGGTAAAGCAACCAATCATGTTTCGTTTGGTGCTGCGTCATGCTTAGGGACGTGGAATTGCCCCCGTAATAACAGAACGGGGTGTTAAACTCTTGGAAATATTTTAAAAGATTCTACAGATTCTTGCACGGTGTATACCGGGCTTTTCAGAGGACACTTTTCAGTTTCAGATGAAGTGAGGTATTTCCACAGATCAGAGCGAGTGTGTGGCAGGTGTGTAATTCATTTCACACTGTCAGAATCCAGAACACAACATCTTGTCTATCCCTGCATGCTTATTTAACACCCAATACTCTCAGAGAGGAGCCTGTCAGAATGTGTTTCAACATAGTGAAAATATCGCACGAAAGCGAAATGTATATGCGTCTCTTTTGGTGTGTCCTTTTTCGTTTCTCTGTTAACGCTGACTGATGAAGTTTGATAGGCACTATAGGCCTATTCAGTTCTGTCCTCTGCATTCTTTCAAGGACCCCGTTTAGTGCCTCACTGATTTAAATTAAAACCGATGAAGATTAATGTTGAAAGAGGGCGATGAAAAAATACCACTGTGTTGTCATAACAGCACTCCATGAGCTGTGGAAAGAGATTCATGCCTTGAATTTTCCCTTTAGGATTCACTAGAAGGTGTAGCTTAGGAAATCGTCAAATCTCCTTCCGAGATGTGCGTTCATTAAAACATGGTCTCAGTTTGTCCAGGCTGAGTGCCTCACTTATAGATAAAGGCCAGTAAAATGAGATTAAGTGAAGGAGTAGAGGGTCCGTAGAGATGAAGATAAATGGAGGCCGATAGCGGTTTCAGATGACAGAGAGCTACTCGATCATTCTGTCAGATTTTACAGCACATCACTCTAATGCAACTTTTTCTGCACATAAAAAGGAAACAAATGGTTTTGTGAGGCAATAGAAGAGCTTTGCTCCGTTATGGATGGGAAATTGACAGTTTTGTGTTGAATTGTTCCATAAAAATGGAGGATTCATTGGAAAACATTATCAGGAATTCAGTATTTAATTTGAAATAGGCCTATATTTAATAGCACAGCTATGTTATTGTCATCTGATGCCATCATTTTACCACCAAAGTTCTTTTTTCAGAGCAAAATAAAATATCGGTTGATTTGAATATTTAGTGTCTTTAAGATTTTTCTGATTAAAAAAATAATAAGTCTTATGTTGACCGAGGCTGCATTTATTTAAAAAAAAAATAAACAAAGACTGTAATATTGTGCAATATTATTAGAACCGTTTTCTAGATTTATTATGTATGATAAAATGCAATGCATGTCTGTGCTGCAAAGCTGAATTTTCTGCATCATTACTCCAGTCCTCAGTCACACAATTCTTCAGAAATCATGCTGATTTGGTTCTCAAGAAACATTTCTTATTATTGTCAAAGTTGAAAACAGTTGTGCAGTTTCATATTTTTCTGGAAACTTGTAGATTTAATTTTTCGTTGTTCTTTGAATAGAATGTTTTAAAAACAGCATTTATATGAAACATAATGTACCTTATTAACATTATTATGTCTTAACTGTCACTTTTGATTTTTGAATGTGATTTGTATCAAGCTCTTAGAGTTTGCAGCATTCTAACATCAGACTCTTATTATATCTCTTAAGTTTTGTAGCGGAGCATTACAGTATTGTAAAGAGACAGGCGGTTGATGCCAACTAGTCACAGGGATTAGCTCCTAATACAAGTAATCCACTTATGAAAGTCCTGTTTCTCCTACAATTCTCATGTCACTTCAGTAAGGGACAGTTGTGTAGTAGATCTCTGTGTGTGAAACAAAGACACACTGTGAAGTGAATCTTTTTTGTTTTTTTTTACTCCATATAGTCTGATGTGAAACTGCTTCCTTATTTTTGTCTCAAGTCAAGTTTAGGTCACGTCTCACTCACTCCTTCAATATCTCTAGTTGTATTTCATAAAAAAATATCATTATTGTTGTGTGCCGAGGTGTAATCCCTCTCAAAGATAACTAAGAAAAAGAATGAAATGATATAAAAGATTGGCTGATGCTTTCCAGTGCTTACTGAAGTGGTAGAAGTTTCACAAAACTATGGTTAGTTAATGTGGTGTTAATGTAAATTTCTTTCTATTTTTATGAAATCATTTGGTTTATTAATAACTGTACTGTTTTCTTAGTAAAGTCTTATTTTGCTTTGTCAGGCGTCTTGGTTTTGGTGGTTCACGGTCGGGCTAACAGTAAAAGCATTGTCAGTCTACCTACCGCTCTGAAACCGAACGCTCCGCTAAATTAAACACGGCCAGTCGTCAGACGAGCATCTAGAAAGCTTTCCTATGACATGTTTGGAAAATAAATATTACACAGCGTTTTTAATAAAAGCAGGATTTACATTCTTCCATTTTGGGAGCAGCGGAGTTTCCTGTGAACAGGGCCCAAAGGCAGAGGATGTTGAGGCCAGTGTTTCATAAGGGTTATCTGGAGGTCTGAGGTATTATAAGCAGCGTGGAGGTAGTGTTAATTTCGTCACCTATTTTTAATTTAGTCTTAGTCTTGTGCCAAATGTCCTTGTTAGTTTTAGTCATATTTAGTCATTCACATATCTTTTTTTGTCAGTCAAGTTTTAGTCGACTAAAAGTCTCGTCATTTTAGTCTAGTTTTAGTCAAAAGAAAACTCAAAGTATCCTAGTCGACTAAAAGTCTTTTAATTTTAGTTTAGTTTTAGTCAAAATTTTTTAGTGATTTTTATTATTTTACACATTATTACTGATAAACATTTCAGTAAAAAAAATGTGTTCACATATCTCAAGCATTGGTTAAATGTCATAATTACCTGACAAAATACACTTGTTGAATGATTTTTGTTGGATGCAAATGTTAAATGTGTCTGGTTTTCAAATTCTGATTTAGGAGACACATTCACAAATGATTAACCTGATCACAATTTTTTACTTTATTGATACTGCTTTTAATCGTAATGAAAAGACCGGTCATTGGGACATAAGCTGTCATATACAATAAAAGAGCCTGCGCAGCAACAGGAAATATAATTTAACACAAAAAGCCTGCCTAGATGGTGGACTTGCGCTCAGGAATTTTTTTTTATTTTGTATTTTTTGAGCGGCGTGTGGACAAATTCTTTTTACGCACACACTATTTTATTTCTTGATAATAGACCGCTGCTAACTATAACACACAAATATCGAGCCTCTTCCTTCGACCTAGCATGTCGTCGTCGCTCGCTCATCACTCGTGTTCGCTTTGGGTGTTGTGCGTTCAGCAGTTTTGTGTTGCAGCCACAGGCTGGCAGCAACAGGAGTATGAGACCTGTAACTTGAGCAACAGCGCGAAGCCGCAAACTCGTTCTGAATTTTTAAAGGCGTAACAGTTGATGAAAAAGCAGAGACGATTGTAGATGAAAATGAAGAGAGATTTTATCTTAGTTTTTATTTTATGCAAAACATTTTCGTCTCGTCTTTTTTCGTCAACAATAATGCATGTTAATTTAGTCTTAGTCAGCGTTTTTGGACAGTGGTGCAGTCTTGTCAGTCTTGTCTTAGTCATGAAAAAAAAGGTTGTTGACGAACATATTTCGTCTCGTCTGACGAAATTAACACTACGTGGAGGTACTGAGAGGTGATTGGAGGATGTGTGATTGGTTGATCACATCTGAACTGGGCTGCTTCAGTAGAGCAACTATTATGTTGAGACACTATTTCCGTTTTCAATGCCTGATGCAAATTTTTTATTTGGTTTCACCCTGCTGTGGTACCGAATGGTATGCTATTAGGGCTGCATGATTTAAGGACAAAATTAAATCATAATTGTTTGTTTTTGCAGTTTTATTGTGCAAAAATGTGTGTGCGCGTGTATGTTAATAAAAAAAAAAAACAGGTTTTGCGGAACTTGTTTGTAGGGCTGCACAATTTGGCCTAATTTCTTTTGTGATTTATATGACTATAAAAAAAAAAGGTAGCATTAAAAGTTAAGAAATGTGATTAATTTCCATGAATCGATTTCAGTTGACCAAAAAAAGAAGAAAGAATTTACTGATTTCTTTTTTAAAGATTACATGAAGGCAAGATTACATGAAGGCAAGATTTTATTTATTTATTTTACAGTTATTTAAGTTTTCTTATATTAGGAACATATAAATACAATCAATATAATTTTATATTTAACATTTAACATTTGCATGTTTCGAATATGTTTTGTTCTCTTTTTTTTCAAGCCATTTGAGAGCAGATATAAATAGATATTGTCAAAAGGCTGAAAAATAACAAAATGTAGCCGTTTACTTAAAGAAATAATAAAATGTTATATTGTGAAATGTCTAATGAAGAGTTATCCATTTTATTGAAGCAAGCATGTCTTTCATATGTAATCAACAATTACATTATAACTGTAGCAAACCCAAATAAAGGTGGTTACATCTTACAGTACAGACCAAAAGTTTGGACACACCTTCTCCTTCAAATACCGTATTTTCCGGACTATAAGTCGCACTTTTTTTCATAGTTTGGCTGGTCCTGCGACTTATAGTCAGGTGCGACTTATTTATCAAAATTAATTTGACATGAACCGAGAAAGAAAAAAACCAAGAGAAATGAACCAAGAGAAAACATTACCGTCTCCAGCCGCGAGAGGGCGCTCTATGCTGCTCAGTGCTCCTGTAGTCTACACTGTATACATAGAGTGCCCTCTCGCGGCTGTAGATAGTAATGTTTTCTAAATAAATGCGACTTACAGTCCAGTGCGACTTATATGTTTTTTTCCTCATCATGACGTATTTTTGGACTGGTGCGACTTATACTCAGGTGCGACTTATAGTCCGAAAAATACGGTAGTTTTCTTTATTTTGAAAATTGAAAAATTGTAGATTCACACTGAAGGCATCAAAACTATGAATTAACACATGTGGAAAATGCAAATTATTTTATCAGGCTTTATTTTAAATATCTAAAGGTCTTAATGTATGTGCTTCTTATTATTCTAATAGAAATATTAATGCTTAGGGTACACAATTTCTGCTGTAACTATTTCATGTGCTGCAACATAACACTTGTTTTTTTTTTAATTAATTTACACAAATTACCTCTGACCTGTTGGCTGCTTATAGTAGGCTAGTATTAAAGAGATAGTTCACTCTCAAATTAAATTTTGGTATGTTTTAGCTTACCTCAAGGACATCCAAGATGTAGGTTTCTTTGTTTCCGCAGTATTTCCCATTTTGATATTTTTAGGCCAAACCGTCCTTGTCTGTGCCTCACATAATGGAGGTCTATGGTCACCACCTCAAAGAGCATGCACAGAGAAGTCCAAATTAAACAATTCCCCATCGTAAGTACACATTGATGACCTAAGACACGAAACGTGCGGTTTGTGTAAGAAAACGAACAGTATTTATATCGTTTTTATCTCTTGTACACAACCACGTCCAACTGATCTGAGTGCGCGAGTGCTTCCTGATGTGACGTGCGTGCGCACTCTGGCTTAGTCTGCTCAATGCTAGGGTTTACCCTGCCAAAAATAAATACATAAATAAAAATAAAATTATTTACACACACACATATACATACATGCATATATATCCTTGTTAAGCTGTTATTCAAGAGCAGTGAGTTATTTCTCTTTGTCTTTTGTTCACATTAATGACACAGACCAACAGTAGGTATAAGAATTCTGCCTGGCACTTTAAGGGATTTTTTTCTCAATTGATTACAAATTGAAAAAATATATCTCACATAAATGCTGTAAACATACAGAGACATAGAGCATCAGCTGGTATTATTAAAGGTTAAAAATAACTAGTTAAAATTAAATATAATGCAGTATATAACAATTATTAAATGACAGGTGAAAATATAATAAGTATGTACTATAGTGCACATATTTAGCAAAATACTCTTTTCTTATGGCTATTTCTCAACTTACCTGCTATGGTTTTTAAATGGCTTTCTTGCGGTAAATGTAACGTTCTGTGACATAATTGTTCTCCTGCTGTTTTGACTGATAACTGATTGATCGATATTATTTATGAGGCATATATACATTTCGGTAAGTTGTACTGTATCTTTAAACAGAAAGTAACAGATGATCGGTTTACTTGAACTGAAGCGCTAAAGCGATCTGTCACGTCACAATTTCTAACACCAAAACGGTATTGTCTGAATTTTGTAATGAAATGGACAGAACCTGAGAGCTGAGAATTTTAAATGTCATTTATATAGATCAGTGAGTGGTGGCGTATTACAGCTGGAATATCCTAACTTTTTGAAACAAAACAATGGAGTAGCCTACGTGTATCATTACATTTCTGTCTCACCTCAGCAGTCAAGTCCCGCCCTACTGACATCTTCACTTAAGTCTTTTGCCTTCCAGCAAATAATTGATTTATCTTGACACATTTGGTGGCATCTGCCTCAAGTGCTTGTCGTTTTCTCTCTCTCAACTTTCGGCCCCTCCTTTACGCTTAGATATTTTATTATTTAACACATTGAAATTCGTTGCAGTTGTAAAGCGGCCGCTTTTCAAGGCTAGAACTTGATTCTGATTGGCCAATGAGCAGTGAACACGTCACGTCTCGCAGCTCGCATCAGCATCATGCGGCTCCACAAGAGAGACCCATAAGGCCGGAATTTGACTATACAACAATATACTTACGAATATATTTGCGATTAATAATGATTTAAAAACAAAATACATAACGCACCGGCCCAACCAGACCGCGGCCCACCGGGAATCTCCCGGTAATCCCGATGGCCAGTACATGCCTGAGGCCAGGTCATCTGGCGCAGCACCCCATCACTCTCCTTCTTGGTCAAATAGCCCTTGATGCCTTCAGTGTGACTCTACAATTTTCATAGTCATGAAAATAAAGAAAACTCTTTGAATGAGAAGGTGTGTCCAAACTTTTGGTCTGTACTGTATATATTAATCAAATCAACAAATCAACAATTGAATTGAATCATAAAACTGTGTACAATAACAACACTCAGATTTATCCTTTAAAGTGTGTTATTTTCTTGCTTATGCTTCATACTCTTCTGGAATGCTATATTGCTGTGTGTGTGTGTGTGTGTGTTGCGTCCTGCGATGCAGTGCTCCTGGAGAGGTTTGTTTCTTGAATATGTACAGCTTCAGCTGTGCAGTCCCGCCTGCAGACTTATGCTGCTCCTGCAGTGCAGAGATTGTTTTGGAGTATTTTTAGGAGCTTGCTTTTGAATAATGAATCACCTGCAGACTGAAGACAGCAGGGTCTGCCCCCATGAACACACACACACACACACACACACACACACACACCGGAGTAAGTGTGAGATTCATATTTGAATGTAACATAAAGATAATTAAGGGTCTTTGATAAATGTGTGTGGTGCAGTAGGGCTGATTTTAATGTGGATCTGTGTTAATGTCCTAAAGGCTTTGGGATGCACATATTATATCTCTCTGTTTTTTTGTGTTTCTGTGTTTAGGCACTCGATGTGGACCGCAGTGTCCTTTACAAGATGAAGAAGTCAGTTAAGGCCATTTACACCTCCGGTCTGGGTAAGTGATCTCAGCCTCTTCACTGCCTCGTCTCTCTGTCATTCATCATCTGGCCGCTGTCTGATTGGATTACAGTCAGGAAATCTCTGGAGCACATCTGCACATCCATCTGATACGAGGAATGTACTCGGCTTTATCTATAGGTGACACTTTTGATATATGATATGTTGTTGATCATGCTGAAAAACAGAGTTTGACCTTTGGAATGGAACTGACAGTAGGTAGTTTGTTTGATTTCCCTTTTTAGAGATGCTCTGCGTTTTCAAGATGCTCTGGGTTTTCAAGTGCTTAGTGAAATTTGAAGAGAGTCCTGATACAATGTACTGACTAGGGATAGGACGGAAGAATGGTCAACTAGATGTCCAGCAAGTGATATTTTTTTTCAGAGATCGTCTAACTTTTATTTATGTTAAAACGATTTAGTATTAATATTATAAATAATTATATATATATATATATATATATATATATATATATATATATATATATATATATATATATATATATATATATATATATATATATATATATATATATAGTTGAAGGCAGTGAATTTGTTTGCACAAGCACAGTTTCCATGCCTGTAGCGACCATGATTTGCTGCTAAAAATGAAATAAGAAATTTAATGTTAACTCTTAATGTTTTATGTGTTTAATGTTCTATATTTTAATACAAAAATTATTATTATTAATTAATATAAAAATATTGAATATTTGAAAGATTTAATAAAAAAAATTCCATAGTGACTTTGCTGCAAAAAAATAAAATAAAGAAAAACTACTTATACCTACTTGGTATTAATATTTTAATACTAAAACTGTATTATTTTGATATTTACAAATACAATTAAGGATTATAAACCAATATTACACAGTTATTATTAAACATAAATATTTGATATAAAAATAACTTGACATTTGAAATTTTTTAAACTTATTAAAGAAGGCTATTTTTTCTCGATAAGCCGTGTTTTCATGGCTGTAGTGCTTTAACCCTAAAATGGTCCTCATTTCCAGTTTATTAAATTGAAGGAATTTAGATCAGTGGAAGTTGCGACAGTAGCTCCGCCCACACTATAAACTCATTGGACTGAATTCCTGCTCCTCATCTATATAAAACTCAACTTGAAGATGCAAGTTTTTGACTCTACTAAAGTATAAAAAATACCATAATATGCTTGCAGATATTTAAGAAACAAAGTTTACATATTTTTTTTATCTGAAAAACAATGCTACAGTCAGTTATTCTCCTTTGAAAATGTGTGTTCGGGGCCTGAATGTCGGAAAGTCTTGTTTGTGAGACCGTCCCACTGCCAGTTTACCCAATTGTATTTCAGCATCCGGGGTTGCAAGTTGGCGGAAAACAAAATGTAATTCATTTCATTTCATTCATCATAAAGTACGCTTGTTCCTGTTGGTCTTGTCAATCTGTCAACCTGTGTGTGCGTCAAGTCTGAGGAGGAGAGGCCAGATGAAAAAAACACTCTCCAATATTTTGAATTTGGGCTACAATATCTAGTTCAACCGCTTGGTGTCAATCCTACAAACAGCCTTTAAAAGGCAACTTAAAGGAACACTCATTTTCCAACTACCCTGGAGTTAAACAGTTGAGTTTTACCGTTTTCGAATCCATTCAGCAGATTACTTTTAGATTAGTTTAGCATAGATCATTGAATATGATTAGACCATTAGCATCTCGCTCAAAAATGACCAAAGAGTTTTTATATTTTTCCTATTCAAATGAAACTCTTCTTTAGTTAAACCATATACTAAGACCGACGGAAAAGTTCTGATTTTCTAGGCTGATATGGCCAGGAACTATACTCTCATTCCGGTGTAATAAGCAAGGAACTTTGCTGCCATACCATGGGTAATCAACTTCATTTTCCGTTGGTTGATTTTTGGATTTAAAACAAATGAGATTTTACTGTGGGCGGGGCTATTTTTACATCATGCAAAACAAATCTTAATTGGTTAGTCTAAAACTCGGAACCCAAAATGCTCACTTGCTGCTTTACTAAGAAGCATCTGTTTAGGATCCAGCGTTAACTTCTTGTCTCTGACAGGCTGTTATCTTCACGCTGACCTACCGTAGAAGGCGTCTTCCATTCGTTGCGCTTTTCCCGGGATATATGTAGTGTTTTAGAGTGTTTCCGAGTGATGCTCGATTGAATGGCTTCAGTTATTAGCGTGTACTGAAGGGCAGTTCTTTGTACCGGCTGCCGGGTTGATGTTGAGCCTCTCCATTGTGCCGCCTGTCTCTGCCTATGACAACACGGCTCATTCACACGCTGAGTTTGTTTCGACTGCACAAGAAGGCCCAGACAAGCGAGCTCTGCTGATCGACACTTTTCCAGGAACACTGCTGGCTCTGTTACGGTGGGACAGCTGTCTCCCACACCCCAGGGGACAGCTGTGCCAGGACGCACCCTTCATGTCTAACCGTCACCCGTTCGTGCTGATGGGATTCCCAGAGCCGTGGCTCCGTTATGTTTTCCTGTTTGCGGGTATCGGTGCTTTTGTATCAATTCACTCCAGCAGGATCTGTTAGACTCATTTGATTATGCAAATTCTAATTCCACGAACTATCATTGAAAATCATTTGCAAACCTGATCCTTATTTGCATTTTACTGATATAAACACACCTCACTTGTATTAGATATCCATACCGTATTTCAATATCAGATTAAATGAAGGCTCATATTTTGTCAATTTATACTGTTTTGTCTTATAAATAAAAAAACACTAAAAACTAAAATGTTTCGTTTAATTTTAAACATCAAAATGTAATTTAAGAATAAAGCAAAAAATGGCAAAATGCACTATTTTGTCTAAATAAATATATAAAAAATAAAACCAAAATAAAAAATAAGTGGTTTTAAGTGCTACAAGTGAAATTAGGATTCAAAACATTGAGATTTGCTGAAGTGCTAACAATTTTAACCAAACAGTGTTTTTTAAATGTTATGTGTTTTTAATGGATAACTTAAAGTGAGCCTTAGATAATGAATTGTAAATGTTTAAAATCATGGAAATGTGCATGAATTATGAAACATACAGCATCATTAGATAATGATCAATTAAAAAATGTCTCATAAAGTTGGTTGGTCAAAAGTGGTTATTCATTAAGGAAGCTGTGTTACATAAGCCTTCATAGGAACATCATGTTGCTCTGCAGTGATAAATCAGAGACTCTCTGCTTACAGGCTGGTGACTCTGGGTGAGCTTGATTAATTTCTCTGTTCTTTACACATTATGTTATCAGTGAGGAACAGGACATCTGCTCTTAACTGGCTTTAGAGAGGCCGGACAGCCCAGGATGTATGTAAATCTCTCAGAGTTGACGTGCAAGAGACAAATCTCCTGATCAGGGCGCTCTGAACTACTGGGTCATGTGCAGAGCTGCAGAAATAGGTGGAGAGAACAGTGACGGTGTGTTAATATCACTGCTGGGAGTTTGAACACCCTTGAATTTAACATTTATTTTCATTATCTCAGCAGATGTTGCACAGAGCGCAGGACGACAAAAGTGTTAATTTGCCAGTTGTGCCAAAAAAAAAAACATCCTAAAGAAGCACATTATTTAGTATATATATATATATATATATATATATATATATATATATATATATATATATATATATATATATATATATATATATATATATATATATATATATATATATTATATTTAGTGTCTTCATATGCCATCTCATTTATTAAATAAGCTGCCATTGTGTCTTGAGTAAGGCGAAGGAGATCAGCTCTCACTCCTGACATGTCAGAGCATTCTCTCTCCAGCCAAAGAAACAGGGACTTCTGTTTTACAGTCCTGGATTATTTATGCATGATGATCTGTGTCTACCGCTGGCATCGATCTGCAAGCTGTCTAGAGAAGATGGGAGAAAGTGAAGGAGGATGAGATGCTGATGGAACTGGAGCATCTTTCCTGTGTCTGTTTGGAGCCTGAGGCCTACTGGAGGCTTTTGCCAATAATGAAACCTTGAGCTGGCATCAGGTGTCTGAGTGTTTCACAGTAAGACATGTCTAGTAGAGCTCAGTCCCCACATATAGAATAGTGTGAAGTGGAGGCTAAATCTTGCAAATCAACATCACTGGTGGACGGTGCAGAATACAATGAACTCACCATTCTCCCCATCACAGTTTTCCTCAAGTCCAGTTGTAATTTCCACTCTCTAAATATTTAATCACTTTAGACAAGCATTTCAACTCACAGACTTTTCCTTGGAAACCCCCATATGTAATAATCATCTTTTCCCAGCCGCCAAACTAGATGCTACTTTCAAGCAATGGATGGATTTGAGCATAGTTCAATATAGGGAATTTTTCATTAATAATATTTTTGCTAATTACAATGATCTGATGACAAACTATTTTGTTTGGAGTTACAGGTGACGACATTCACAAAACTAAAGATTAAGAAAATGCCTTGACTGACACTATGACTTAGTGATGTAATGTTCTTTCTAAAAACTGAAAATAAAATATTTTCTCAAAGGATCATGGGATCCTTTAATAATCTATATTGAGAAGAAGGTACTCCTTCAACCCCCTGCAAACCCCCCCCCCCCCACACACACATCCTCTCAATTTCCCCCTGCCTCCAGGTTGTTTTTGTTTTTTTAAGTTGTGAGTAAAAAGAAAAAGAAAGGAAGAATAAACATATATGCATTTGAACGTGCCCGTCACAGAATACTTTTAATGTACCTTGTTCTGACAAAGCTAGTAGAGCAAGGCGTGAATGAAAACCAGGTCTCTGAAGGATTCGGAGTGTTTTTACACTTACTGTATATTGATTGACAATAGTGGCTAGAGGGCTGTAATGCTAAATTATAAATAAATTGTCGATAAAATTATTAAATTGTAACTGCCAAGAGAATTTTATTCCCAAAAATTTGATTATAATTAGTCATCATAATATGATGAAGAGTACTGTTGCTCTAAATATCATTAATACTGAGTTGCCTTTAGATGCAGTATTGTCATTTATTTGGTCAATTTTTGTTCCAGCAAATGAAGCCACTGCAGAATAAACCATTAACTCATATAGTGAGATTATGAACAATATTGTACCCCATGAGACCAGTGGAGTCAAGAATGGCAGTGCAACTGATGCCGCAGGTCACATGACAATGACAAAACATAACAGATGTAGTATGTTCTGAATGCATTCATACTACACACATGCATAATATTTAGATACTTTTTTTTATGGTAATTTCCTCATCAAATGTAATAACTACTCAGTCAGTATGTGATTTTGGACACAGCTGGTCACATTTTTCAGTAAATCAGCTGAAAGAGTGATTCAGTACCTGGACTTCCATTATCCTTCAAGTTGCGCAAATTGAAATTGCAACTTGAAAATACATCCAATGGAAACACATACATTTCGCAAAAACTCCCATATATAGCGAAAAAGTTTCTACACTCGCATAAGGTGGTTTTTTCAGGCAATTTGTAAAAAGAATATTCCGCAAAAATGCAATGGAAACCTTTTTTTTTCGCAATTACAGGTCATCTGGCGTATGTAAAACTCACATATACTATAGCTATAACCTTCAAGAAACGCCTCGTACGTGGCCTCTTTCAAGTATATGGGGCTTTTCAGAAGCGTACCAGATGCGGCCCTCTGTGCTGCTTCACTAAAGATACATAACTATGTTTCCTACTATTAAAAATAATGGCTAGTACGATGGCTGCGATGCATGTTAATCTACCAACCTCTGTTGTCATGACTTATCTTAAGAGGAAATAATTACAGTTTAGTCACATAAGATCAGTTAATGGAAACGCTATCATTTCGCAATTTTTTTTTTCCCGACATCTATAAAATATCGCAAAAGGTTTGTGCAAATCTTTAACTGAAATGCAGACTCTAGCTGCCTCTGAAATCACATACGTTCTTAGTAGGAATTACATTTGGTGAAGAAATTTATTTTCTGACAGTTAAAAGTATGTTTTATATTGTATGAATGTGTACGTAGTATGAATGATATCCAGATTAACAACGTCTGCCATTTTGGCATGTGATTTATGGCGTCAGTTGAATTGCATTCATAACTCCTATGACCTCATGGGATACTAAAGTGTCCGCGGATGTACACTTCAAAATCTCATCCTAAATAGGTCATCTAGGTACTTTTTGTCTATAAATACAATGAATTTGGACATTGTGTCACATATTGTTTATGCTTACAATATAGTAGAGAATTACTAGACGTTCATTCCAGAATGAATCAGAGTTTTTGAACTAATGAGTTGAGTGATTCAAATGACTCCTTTATAAAGAAAGTCTACTTATCACAACCTCCTAGCATAACAATATAACCTGAAAATCTCCTGGCAGTCTGTCTGGGGCACACAAACACAGATAAGCCGAGTGAGACGGCAAAAAATCCGAGTGCTGTTGAACATTCTTGGAATGTCCAATCAAATATGAGTCTTGAAACAACCTTTATTATTGTATTGCATTAATTCTGTTTATTTAGCATTAAAACATGTCGACCTGGTTCTATATAAACTTCAGGAGTAGATTGTGACATATAAGGAGGATTTTTCAAACCCTATAAACCAGGTACATTGTACACAGGTGTTTAAATGACTCAGGCATTTCTCACATGGACCAACCCCTCCTCCACTACAGACTTATCTGAGTTCACAATCATCTGAAACCACATCATAAGCTCAGCAAGTCGGTAGCCAAAAAAAAAATAATTTAATTAAATAAAAACCGATTTAAAAGGAACACCGTATACTATATGTGTGTAAAATAGTGTGTTTCAAATGCTTAAAACTTGTGTCTTTGCCCTAACTGGTGGATTTTTGTGTGAGTGATTTTTGAAGGTGACCGTTAGACAGGCTAATGAAGCAGTCATTCTCTTCCCCCAACAGGCTGTCATTCAGACGGCCACAGCATGGAAAGCCTGCTAGGGTTGAGTTACAGTGAGGAAGAACACAGCGAGGAGCTAGAGTTTTGCCGTTGCAGATGAGTGGAAGATGTGCAGAGCTCATATGTCGCTTTAAAAACAATAGGCTGATCCAAATGCGCAGTCGGCCAATGCAGCAGAAAACAATACGACATGTTTGAAGGCCAAACACAGACGGTGTAGAGTCTGTACACACACCGCCTGGCCGGGAGATTTACTGTCATAACATCAGCTGGAAACCAGCCTGCATGTGAAGAGCCCTACCGTGAATGTCAATGTGAATGCTATTAATTGTGTGTTATCTAGTTGTTTAAATAAATTCAGTCTTAGAATTCTGAAGTAGTAAATGAAAAACAAATAAAAACAGTCAATTCACATCTATAATAATTGTAAATAAAAGTTTCCTAGTCCACTAAATTCTTCAGTTAAAAATAGGCAGAAAGGCATTATCAATGGTATCAATCAGTTTTGGTTCCCCAAAGAACCTTTCAGTGCAGTTCTTAAAAGAACCATTTTTTTGTGTGTGAAGTACATTTTAATAATTTAAAGAACCTTTTTCCACTGTAAAGCACCTTTTGTGGAATGAAAATTTACCATGGATGATAAAGGTTCTTTGTGAAACTATTGATGCCAATAAAGAACCTTTATTTTTCCTTTTCTGATGACATCAGTTTGACGGCTTTGGCAGAATATCCTTAAACGCACTCTCCAACCATTAGATTGCTATGAGTGAGAGACCGAGAGGAGGAGCTCAAAAATAAAACCATGCCCTCTGTTGAATATACCGTTTCAGCTGGAAATACGTCACTACACTGAAATAAAGTCGACAGCAACTTCCGGTTCACGCAGACTTTAAGAGTGAAAGTCTGCAAGCCTGTAATGAGATGTGATGAGTCATAGTGATGCAGCAGGTGGTTTGAAGGAAAGGGTCTTCACAGCTCATAATCAGACTCTCTCCCACTGTTCTCCTTCCTCCTGCTGTCAGAGAGTGTGTCTGTAAATGTTACAGTAGGCTGGAGAGAGAAATGTGTGTTTTTCAGGTTTTTAGTTTTAGAGCCTGTCATAACTCGATCAAACAATGAATCCATCCAATATCTTGAATTTACAAATAATATTTTATGTATTTAGCAGATGCTGTCATCCAGAGTGATTAGAAGGAGCTTTGAATGTTGATGCTAAGGGGTGTGACTGAGTACTCTACCAAGTAGTTTTTTTTTTTTTTTTTTTCATTAACTTAATGTCTGTAGACAGCATATCATATTGGTGAAGGAAAAGTACTTTTACAGTAATCCAATGGAAATCCTTCTGGTAAGTGAGGGTTAATTCTTATTTAGGGTATTAATTCAGTCTGTTCCACACTATTGATGCATCTACTCGGGCATAATTTTTTAGTGTATTACCAACTTGAATGCCATTGCAAACATTATACTGCTTTTTAAGACCGCTGTTTTTCACCCATTTTGAAATCAGTATAATTTGTGGAGAAATGAAAAAAAATAAATAAATGTTGCAACAATAATAGACACCAGCTTTGACAAGCGTTTGCATGAATGGGCGTAAGAGAGACATTATAAAAAGTGTGCATGTGCCCTATGAAATTTATTTTCCAAATTCCATTTTTTTTTTTATCTTTCTGGATTCCAGCCCTTTAAGACTATGTTTTAATGGTTACATTGAATTTCATTTATCAAAAATGTTTAAACAAAATTACATTTCTATGAAATGTTTAAATTTTTTCTTAAATTCATTTTTTTTGCCAAATTCTATTTTCCATTCATTTTCTGGATTCCATTTTATTGGTTTCATTAAATATTAATAATCAAAATCATCTCTAATTAATTTAAAACAAGTTATTTAAAAAAAATCATAACTACCGTGTTGTGTATTAAAAAAACTGTTAAATAAAGTTTGGTAAATAATTTTTCTGGCAAATATTCCTTTAAAAATTATATTTTAAAAATCATTTGATTAGTAGTAGTACTACCATTACATTAAGTGATATTTCTGTCACAGTTTCTTCAAGTTAAACCAAGTTTTATTTTGATGGGTTGATGTGAAGACTTTTAGGTTTTTTTTTGTATATGGTATAGTTTTACTCAAGAAATGATAAGATGGTCATTAATATGTTCATATATTGAGGCAGCAGAGGCTGAAAACACCTCAAGTGTTGCACACACTTCAGTATGTGTATAGTAAATGAAGCCGCGCATCTCCGTCATTCATTCACACAGAGCAAACAGCAACTTGCTAGTTTCAATGTTCAATTCCTGCCTACTACAGAGATAAAACTAATAGAAGTCTGGACTTCTTGAGTTTGAGTTAACAGTTTTACTGATGCATATACTGCCCATTTGTGCTCTCATTTGTAATTATCAAGTGTTTATTTATTGAAGCAGGTGCAGCCATTCATCAACTGAACAGGCAAAGGCCATACAACAAAAACTTGTGCCCTATCCTGCTTTCCCAGTCAGGTATAAGGAATGGTGCTTTCATTTGAATGGAATTTCCACGGCGTACGGCCATTGCATATCCATTATCCTTATTATCCTGTATCTAATTACCGTGCCTGTTGTTGTGACCTGGGCAGCACTCCAAGTCTACTCAAGCACACGAGTGCTAAGATCTGCTGGAGTGCATTTCCAGGTCTTCCTTTTGTTTTGCTCAATCTTGTCGCCACATGGCCCCAGTTCTGGACTGGCTTTAGAACGAATGCGCACCAACGTCTCACTTCCTTTCCCATTGTGTCCGTCCTATTGAGATACAATTGGTCACCTAAAGAGAAAGCTCTCAAGGAGACTATTCTTGGCAATAACATTAACTAGTTGTGGGAGGAAGGTCACCCACAAGGGAGGCTTGAAAAGCTCCAGGCGTTGATTACAAACAGGCTTGCACGTTGACTAGCATCCCAACATTTTATAACATGCCTGTACTTGTAAATTACACATTTTCCCTGCAGACTAACTGTGGGGAGTTTGCAACATCACTGCACGAGTGAATTACACACTTGCTTGTTTTACCTCTTTCGTTCTTCGCCCCTGGAGAGGATGTCGACTGGGAGTTTGATGGAATTAAGAGGAAGTTCTGGGTTTTTGGATTTGTTTAAGTTTCCATCAGGCCCTATCAGGGTCTTTTTGTCTCATCGTACAATAACAATGAGCAGAGTGTGGAAAAGACTCCTTAAAACAATAAATAGGGTTTTTTGTGAGTCTATGGTTGGACGTAGTTGATGTGATTAGGTGGACTGTAACTGATAATGCTGGAATACATGTCAACACAACAGAGAGGAAAGAAACCAATAGTTGGAAGAAACGATAAGTTAGAGGAGACAAGCACAATACTGTGACTGTGAAGAATGTTAGGCCTATTTGTTTGTGTAGAGCTTAAAGGAACACTCTTTTTTTGAAAATCCTTTTCCAACTCTCCTAGAGTTAAACAGTTGAGTTTTACCGTTTTCGAATCCATTCAGCCGATTTCTGGGTCTAGCGGTAGCACTTTTAGCTTAGCTTAGCATAGATCATTGAATCTGATTAGACCATTAGCATCTCACTCAAAGAGTTTTTATATTTTTTGTGTACTCAGATTTTGTATTCAGATTTTTGGGCCAATATAGCTAGAAACTATACTCTCATTTCAGCGTAATAATCAAGGAACTTTGCTGCCGTATCATGGGTGCAGCAGGCACAATGATATTACAAAGGGGACTATTTCCAGGTGCTGCGTAATATCAATGCGGCTGCTGCACCCATGGGCAAATCGAAACTTTTCATTTTCACTTAGTATACAATGTAACCATAGAAGATTCAAGTTTTAAATAGGAAAAATATAGAAATTCTTTGGTTATTTATTATGCTAACGTATTATAAATGACCAAACGCTAATCTATGATGCTAGATGCTAACGGTCTAATCAGGTTCAATAATCTGTGTTAAACTAAGCTAAAAGTGTTACCGCCAGACCCGGAGATTGGCAAATGACTTTTTCAAAAAAGTGGAGTGTTCCTTTAATAGGCCTTATTATTTTAGTTCATTACATACAATTTTGTTGCCATATTTAAATGGATAGTTCACTGAAAAATTATTCACACTCATGTCGTTCCAAACCCGTAAGACCTTCATTCATCAGAACACAAATGAAGATATCTGTGGTGAAAATCTGAAAGCTTTCTGACCCTGCATAGAAAGCAAAACAATCAACAAGTTCAAGGCCCAGAAAGGTAGCAAGGACATTATTTAAATAGTCCATGTGACATCAGTGGTTCAACCGTAATGTTATGGAGCTATGAGAATACTTTTTGTGTGCAAAGAAAACAGAAATAATGGTTTTATTTAATGATTTTTTTAATGACCCAGAAGAGAAGAAATTGTTGAATTAAGTCGTTATTTTTGTTTCTTTTCACATGAAAAGTATTGTTGTAGCTTAAAAAAAATTACAGTTGAACCACTGATGTCTCATGGACTATTTTAATGATGTCTTTACTACCTTTCTGGGCCTAAATCATTTCAGTAGCATTGCTGTCAATGGAGGGTCAGAAAGCTTTCGGAATTTCATCACAAATGTCTTCATTTGTGTTCTGATGAATGAAGGTCTTACGCATTTGGAACGACATGAGGGTGAGTAATTAATGACAGAATTTTCATTTTGGGGTAAACTTTCCCTTTAATTTGAAGAAAGAATGTTTTAAGCACTGTTGGATTGACGTTGATATAAACTACATTGACATTCTGTCTGTAGCTCATGTGGAGAACGAGGAGCAGTACACTCAAGCTCTGGAGAAGTTTGGAGAGAACTGTGTTTACCGAGATGACCCTGACTTGGGATCAGCCTTCTTGAAGTTCTCAGTCTTCACAAAGGAGCTCACAGCCCTCTTCAAGAACCTGGTGAGAACATTTATTGTGCATTTATGTGATTTTTATATAGAGCAAATTGGTTTCAGATATCTTACCTTTTGCTGTTAATGTGCTTTGACCTCTGGGCCCAAAAACTGATCTGGAGTCATTGGCCTACTGGGTGGATCAACTTTCATGAACATGTTTTAGGAGTTACTAGTGCTGCTACTTAAAAATATATTAAGCTGAACATTATAAGTCACTTTGTAATTTATGATTTGGGATGTTGTCTTGATAGTTTTTAGGAAAGCTAATGAATAATTCCGCTAACATCATGTTTGCATGAATACCACTTAATTTCTCTCCCGCTGCAACAGACCTTTTTATTTCCTCTAGTCTTTGTGTTTATCTCTGATTGCAATTACAGAAAGACAATTGCACAGCTGGGAAGAAAGAGATTTTTTAATGTGGTGCTTTTACTCTCTAGTTTCAGAACATGAATAACATCATTACCTTCCCATTGGACAGTCTGCTAAAGGGAGATCTGAAAGGGGTTAAAGGGGTAAGTTCATTACTTTAAGCCAATTAACAGTTTCTTTTGCTTTTTGGCAGTTTTTCAGCAGCATATTGATCAGTGCTTGTCTCAAGGTGTTTCAGACACATGCACATCAGCCAATACATAATGGATGGATAATATTCCTTGGCACACAGGTCTCGTTCATGCGTAGTCAGTTACATTTACGAAGTGACTGAATTTACACCATAATATCAGAGGCTTTTTTGTGCATTTATTATATATAGATTACATTTGAATTTTAATTTTAGATTATAATTAATTATATCAATATATTAAAATACATATTTATATATTATCTAATATTTCTTATTGATAAATAATATTACAATGTTCGAGTTAGGCTGATTGAATTTTGTGCCTAGATATGGTTGGGCTTGGGACTCTCATTTAAATAGCAGTGCAACATTCTACTTTTTAACACAGTGTTCCAAAAAATCAATTGGTTGAATATGTCTGACAGAAACCCTAATACCAGTCTTATAACCCCGTATGTCTGTTTAGACTCACACGAACACGCTTGAGCAGAAGACAGCTGGTAGAAGCTCTATACTGCACTGATTCTCAGAATGTCCTTCCAGGCCGCTTCAGTTCATTAATGTCCATCGTGACCTCCTGACCTTCTCTGCACCATGTGATCGGCTTGTTGGCTCTTAGGGGGAGTCTGATGTGATTTACTCTAAATGAGGTGCTTCACTCAGCTCCTTGTCTGGTTTCCTTGGAGACTTCACTTTCTCTGTCTCGCTGAGATGGGGCTGAAAAAGACATTCTGCCTGGGTGAAGTGATTCCTTAAATGTGTAGTTAAAAATTAAAGCACGGTTAACCGAATCAGTGAGACCCTACAGGCATTAATTGGGCCTTATTAGTGAACTAATGTGTTTGGACCTACACAGTGACCTACAAGTGCTTCTTTCCATCTGAGGTAGCAATCACAACATCACTGCCTATAGTGGTACTATTTCTCATACCAAATGCATTGGCTAACTTCATTTACTTGATGGATGAAGATGTAAATCCTGCTTTGTGTCAGTTTGCTGTAGAGGTGATTGGGAGCACACTGTTGGCTGCAGTTATGAAATGGTCTCAGAACGGTCTGCATTAGCATCAAGCTTGATTCAGGCTCCGTCCACATGGAGACGTGTTTCATTGTATATGCATACATTTTGTTCGTCCACATGGATCGGGCGTTTTTTTCGGAAAGTGAAACCGACATTTTTTTGAAAAAAAAAGATTGGACATGGATAGTTCTGGCTTCGTGTGGACGTAGCAGAGCACAGTAGGGTGACACCACTAATGGGAGGAGATTATAGGTCTTGTCTTCGGCCGTCATTCCAGTCATTAACCTGAACCTGTGCCTCATTAACACATCAATTGGATCTTTGAAATGAAATGTATTTGGTGTCATTATGAGGTCATCTGTTCTGATACCTGTCTTTGACTTTACAGTCTGTAAAATATTTCTAAATTAACATTAATGTCTACATCAGTGGTTTTCAACCTGTGGGCCGTGGTGGTATTGCAGGTGGGCCGCCAATTACTATTAAAAGAAATAATAATATTGTTGATATATGTAAAAATGTCTTAGTCATAAAATAATAACATCATTTCATATATATAATTAAATAACAAAAAATGTTTTTAACAAAAAACGCCTAGCGCGAGAACAGAACAGACTGGGCATACGCCTAACTCCAGGTTCACACACTGTCTGTGATGTGCCTTTTTTCCGAGCCCATGTTAATGGATCAGAGCGTTCACACTGCACGCGGTAAAAGGCTAGAAATAAAAACGTGCGAAAATAATTAATATCTAGCACATGAGCATTGAGAGAGTTGTGAGTGCACAGGACGCAGTTTAAGTGAGAGGAGACACGTTTTACGTGCGCACACTCTCTCCGGGCGAGAGCAGTGTGTATCTGAGCAAGCACGCCTGGTTTTGTGACAGATCAAAGGAAATCTGCGCGCGAACAGAGATACGCGCTCGTGCATTATATCAATGTGCTTTCGTGTTACATTTACGCGCTCTCGCTGCTGACCGCATACACATACTGTATACACACTACAGACGGAGTACATGTGAGGCACCGCTACAATTAATGAGCTCTATGAACAATGCATGGCAAAAAAGAAAAAAAAAAACGTCCCTGGACACGGGATTTATTTATATATTTTTTGCCTATACATTTTGTTACACCTTTACTGTAGTGATTATTTTGACTTATGTCTGTTCTAGAGACGTTACAACTTTCTGATAAAGCTCTAATTGGTTTTCTTTTGGAAATAGGTTTCAAATTAATCCTGAATGCATTTATGACTGTAAAGCATATCTGTGTGTGTCACAATCGCAAAATTGATCAAAGAAATCATGATAGGTTTATTTTTTTTGTCCATATCACACAGCCCTAGTTCATTCAATAAATACAGTTATCAATCTAGCTTCTGAGTACTAAGTTATAAACCCAACAAAAGCGGGGTCAGTTAATTTTTTTTTGCAGTGGGCCGTGCAAACATATGTGTTTGGTTGTGTGGGCCGCGAGTAGAAAAAGGTTGGGAACCACTGGTCTACATTAATGTCAAGTGTTAATTTTTTTGCCCCTTATTGTTTCTTAGATTATTTAGTAAGTTTACTTGTTTTTCTCTTGGTGATTAAAATCGACTTATTTTTCAGTTAAGTTTATTTTTTTGTATTCTGGGGCAGATTGTAGCATCCGGTTACTCAATATGTTTGTTAAATTCTCATTTATTAAGTAATTTTTTCTCTATTGTTACCTTGTCACTATTTTAGATGGGGAGGAATGTGACAATGGTAACTAATACGAATTAATTAAACTTGTAAATGGTTAGGGATTGTAATATGTCGGAAAGATTAACCCTCAACATTCCCATTTCTTGACCCTGAGTTGCATCTTCTAAAATGTTGAGGGAGGCGGAGTTGCAATTCTCATAAAACCAGGCACAGACGAGCTGACATCATGCCAAAACCTCTTAACTTGATGATGGTGCGGTGTTTTCCTCAGCTGCATCTATTGTCTTACGGTGTGTGTTTATAAATGACACTTCGTCTGTTCAGTCTGTTGGACGGTTTTGTCTGTCTCAGAGGGAGTGATGTCAGCGCTGAAGCCCGCTGAGCTGTGAAACCCACCCATTCAAGCTTATTTAGACCCCTCTGGCTAATAGATGTTGTGTTCTGAAAGTCCAGGTGACACTATGTGACTCAGCTTGTTTGAGATATGTATCCTGGTGCTGTGGGGTAACGGATGATGATTTATAGTTCAGTCAATGCAACATGAAGCAGCTCGAGACGACTGAATGCCATTCAGAAATGCCTCCCTTTGTCTTTCTTTGTCCACTCTCTTCTGTGTTCACAAGTTAATAGGCTGAATTGCTGAATGGTAATTCTCTGAATTCCTGAAGTGGCCCTGTTGGTGATTTGAGATCAAAATCACTCTCATTCAAACTGTTTTAAAAACAGCCCCAAACTAGAACTGCAACTGGCCACCATTTTAATAGTAGATTAATTTATTTGTTTTTTCATTAAATCAGATTTTTTTGCATTTTGCAAAATTCATGAATAGATTTCTGTGTAATGTGTTATTATTGTAGGAATTTACATTTATTTTAGGAATTCTAATGTTTTTCACTATTATAATGTGCTATCACATACATTTTTAGTTGATAATTTAAATTGTCTGACGCTGATTTTAAACCCAGTTTGTTACGGCAGAAATACATTCGTTTTCAATACAACGCTGCATTTGGCTACTAACAAATAATATATCATTTCTGGGGTGAGCCACGCGTGCCATGCGTGAGGAAGAGTGACGCCCCAGTCAGACCAGTTGCTTCATTGCAGTTTGGTACGGCAGAAATACATAAATTTTCAATAGAACGCTGCATTTGGCTTGCGTCACTTGCATTGCAGTGCATTTTAGGTAAAGCATCCGTTCGAAAAATCGCGTTATAACATCACGTCCAGGTGTATCATGCATGCTGAAATTATTGTTGCATGGCTACATAAAAGTTTAAGCATATGTGATGCATTACCATGATTGGTCTGACTGGCGCGTGAGAGAGACGACGGTGCATGCATGAGTGTGTGTGAAGGGGTTCTTTTTTATTAGGCTATACTCTCTTGCAATTGAACGTCAATATGTTTACTACTTAAAAACATCAAAGCTAAACATCATATCTAGTCAAACCGCATCACGACATCGCTACAAATACAGTATGGGATTAAAATCAGCGAACATCAATGTATAGGCTTAGGCTATGTCACCTTGTTTCAGCGTGAAACAGCATGGAGTGGATGTTTTCGGTTCAGAT
The DNA here is from genome assembly GCF_963082965.1 of Carassius carassius. Classification (NCBI taxonomy): domain Eukaryota; kingdom Metazoa; phylum Chordata; class Actinopteri; order Cypriniformes; family Cyprinidae; genus Carassius; species Carassius carassius. The sequence continues at coordinate 18,508,796 of NC_081786.1, forward strand.
GCTGAATCATTGAAGTCGTACTGCTGTGGAATGCCAGGTCTACTTTGCAGTAGACACATTACACCTTGTTCTCTTCTTTTTTTTAAGAATGTGATGTAGCGCCATCGCGCCAACTAAATTTAAAATGTATCACACGCTATGGTGTGCTTCCTGAACATTGAACAACGGTCCATGTGAATCAGATCCCTGCACGTATAGTGCGCGTCATAGGAATTTAACAAGGCCTCGAGGCAGAGTTTTTGCCTTGAAGAATTTTTGTAATCGAGTAACTCAAGGAATCGTTTCAGCCCTACACTAAACATGCTTGTGTTTATACCATGTTTCTAAAGCGTCTCCGCACTGCATCGCTAAAGATAGGTGCCTAGTTATTTGCCTTGCTATCATTAAAGGCATCAACAATAGGCAATATCTCTTGACTATCACGGATACCCAATTATGTAACATGAAATAAGTTATATATCATTCATACATATACATGTATTTATATTTAAATGGGCACTTCTCGTCTCTTCTAATTTCTGTTACATTGATTAAAGTCTGGAATTTTTGCAGAATCAATGTGGAAATAATTTTCTTGTCAAACTCCTCTTACTGAACCATTATTACTGGCACAGATGAGACTGTTTTCAGCACAACTCAAGCTGTGTGCAACATCTGTTATGGAAGCACAATAACAGAGTTGGTAGGACTCTTAGGAAGTCCCTCTACAAACACAGCCTTCTGTTATTAGAGTCAACCCTCAGTAGAGCTGCTGGAGAATGCTCTGTTTACACTAGAAACATTTACTTAAATATTTCAAATGATGTCATTGCAGAATACAGAACTGGCGTTATATCAGGTACTTTCTTTGTGAGAATGACATCATGTGTGATGGCGTACACTGAGCTTGGCATCTGAGTGGTGATTTTATGCCACTCTTCAGCTATTCTAAGCTTCAAACCTTGCCATTTTTGTGCAAAACAAAAGCTCCTATCTGATTGGCTGGCTGATACGTCAAATCTGAACACCCTTGATATGTTGTTAATGTTCTTCAGTGCATTCAGCACACAACCAATGAGCCAACTTTGAATTGTGTGATAATGCTGTATCATGATGTTCAAAAAAAAGAAAAAAAAAAGCATTGCATCTGCGGTGTGGACCAGACATTATGATGACAATAAAACGTCTGGTTCTGAGAGACGATGCTTCTGCCCAGGCCTGTTTTTTTTTTCTTTTCTTTCCTTCTCTTAGATATCTGGGTAAAGCTGCAGATGTCAAAATGAAAGTTGAGTCATACTCCAAACCTGTCTAATGAATATCCTCTCTCTTTCTTTTGCAGGATCTCAAGAAGCCCTTTGATAAAGCCTGGAAAGACTATGAGACTAAAGTGTAAGAGATTTTCAAAGAATTCATTTATTTCTGTCATGCATGTTTGCTTAAACCTTAGTCTGAAAATGAATTCATTTGAAAGGAAATGTCGGTGTCCTGAGTGTGAACTGAGGGATCAGTGGTGCCCAGCACTCTTGATAATGAGCTGTCATTGTTACCACCTCACTTCCTGTATTCCTATCCTCTGCTGTTACACTGATTGCTGTGCATGCGACAATGTATGACATTTATGTAGCACTTTTTATATATTTTCCAAGCTGCAAGGGATATTCTTTACTGAAAGGGTAATATATTTTCTTACAACACGTCATTTGATTAATTGATTTACCGTTGAAGCCAGGTGCTGTCTTTTTTAATATCATCGCTGTTTTCCATCATTGGCAGTTTTGCTCAGTCAAATACATGTTTCACCCCCATCGCCGGATATAATCTCCGGTGTTTGATTGTGACTGATACTTTTATGTTTCCAGACAGAAAGAAACGAAATCACCCTCTAATGTGACTCTGGTCCTGACTCCATTAAACTGGTTTTCATCATCACCGCCGCTACAGTTTGAGTTCACTTCAATCTCTGTGTCTTTGCAAAGCTTTCAGCTTTCTCGCAAGTTGCAGTTTGAGCTGCAGGCTTCATTTGTGAATTCATGCTGAAGATCTTGCTGTGTTTGTTTAAGAGACAATGAAGCTGCCACTAAAAATAATGTGGTGCTCAGGAGAGCAGACGAACAGCAGGAAACATCAAACCACGATTCACATTTACTTATTTTTTTGGCGTGTTTTCCTTTCTCCCAAAGATGAAAGTAACACTCCACCATTTTTGTGTTTTGTTTTAACTGGTTTGAAATTGAACAATCTTTGTTGCGAGAAATGGTGGACCGTTCTTAACAGTCATCGGGTGAAGTGATGTACTGACATGAGCGAGTCTGTTTAGGCTTGTTTCTTCCATCTGTCAGATTTACAGATTCAATAACTAAAAAAATCATTGGGGAAGCTGCTTAAAAAAAAGAGACATCTCAACAAAAAGCTAATTATATTTAATTATTACTAAAAGTTATATTTTTGGATTCTGGACTTGATTTTACTACAACACTTTTTTATTTTTTATTAAATGTAATGTCAAAGATAGGTTGTAAAATTCTTCCTTAAAATAAAAGAAAATACAACTTTTTTGAAATGGTTCATTCAATTTAAAGAGCTCATAAAAATTCATTGAAACTATAAAAAGTAATAATTATCATTATAAACATTACGATAATAGATAGTCATCATTTACTTACTCTCATGTCACAGGATCACAGGATATTTTGAAGAATGTTTGGGAACCAAGCCAATGATTTTCATTAGACCAACTAAAATTATTTTGTGCTCAGCAGAAGATAGAAATGCATAAGATTTTTAGAGTCAATTATTTTTATTTTGGATAAACAATCCCTTTAAAGGGTTAGTTCACCCAAAAATGAAAATGAGTCTTTATTTACCCCCGAGGCATCCTAGGTGTATATGACTTTCTTCATTTAGACAAATCCAGTCAGAGTTATAATAAAAATTGTCTTTGATCTTTCAAGCTCTATCATTGCAGTCAGTGGGTGTTACATTCCTTCAATCCAAAAGAAGCTACATAAAAAGCGCCCTTCCATAAAAACAAATGTCTCACATGGCCTCCTGTAGCGACTTGATGCGTTTTTGTAAGAAAAATATACATATTTCAAATGTAGATGAAAGTCACATACACCTAAGATGCTTCTGGAGTAAGTAAAACGCTGCCTAATTTTCATTTTTGGGTGAACTAACCCTTTAAGTTAATAGTCTTGCTTCTCCCCAACACTGAACCTAATACAGAAATCCAAATTGTTGTCATAAGCAGCTCCTCATGCTAACATCACTTCGTTTAGCGCTTGATGCATTTTATCACAGTCATTTTTTTTTTTACCTTTTCATTTTCTTCTTTCACTGACAAGAAATGTTTTTTTTTTTGGAAACGGTTTCTAGTGTTCAGCCATCTCTTGAACATTTCTCCTCGCTAGGCTTCAAACTCTGAAAGCAGAGGTTCCAGAAATGGCCAGCCTGCTTCAGCTAAGAGCGTATAAAGGCCTAAACCAAATGCATGAGGCTCTCTCTGGAATTCTGTGTCTGAGAGCAGGGCCCTCCTTCCCCGCAGAGGAAATGCTGCATCCGTAACGTGGGGTACAATATGCCGTTGGAGCATATGAAAAAAGAATGCCCTGCTGCATGAGTGTTTCCTGTGCGTGTGTTTGCGATTGTGTGTACAATTTTGTTTTAAGGTGGTCTATGTGTTCCACACAGTTCTAAAATCGAGAAGGAGAAAAAAGAGCATGCCCGACAGCACGGAATGATCCGGACGGAGATCAGTGGAGCGGAGATAGCAGAGGAGATGGAGAAGGAGCGCCGTTTCTTTCAGCTTCAGATGTGTGAGGTCAGAGACGACTCATTTCATTGTAGAATCCTGTAATAGGCATTTATTTTATGGCGTATGTGCTTCAGTCTCCTCTGTTGTTTTGTTACAGTACCTCCTCAAAGTCAATGAAATCAAAATCAAGAAAGGTGTCGACTTGCTTCAGAATCTCATCAAATACTTTCATGCACAGTGCAAGTAAGTCTGGCCACATTTCTAAATCTTTCTCTTAAATATAGGCTCGAACAAATAATTCACTCACCCCCATGTCATCCAAAATGTTAATGTCTTTCTTTCTTCAGTCAAGAAGAAATTAAGGTTTTTAAGGAAAGCATTTCAGTATTTTTCTCCATATAGTGTACTTCAATGGGAGCCAATGGGATTATGGTCCAAATTGCAGTTTCAATGCAGCATTAAAGAGCTCTACAGGGTCCCAGCCGAGGAATAAGGGTCTTATCTAAAGAAAAAATCAGTAATTTTCAAAAAAAAAACAAAAAAAAAAGACTATATACATTTTAACCACAAATGCTCATCTCGCACTAGATTAGAATGTACATTTACTACTACAACTAGCCTACTACTCTTAAACTGATTCAAACTTCTGTTTAAAACTCGACTTCACACATTGCGTAATCATGTTGGAAAGGTCAAGCATGACGTAAGCAGAAGTAGTAGTTTGGACTTGCATCGCAGAGCTGGTGCAAGTCAAGCATTTGTGGTTAAAAAGTATATACATTTTTATTTTTTTAGAAAATTACGGATCGTCTCTCTAAGTGAAACCCTTATTTCTTGGCTGGGATTGTGTAGAGCCCTTTGAAGCTCCATTGGAACTACAATTTGGTCCTTCAACCTGTTGGCCCCCACTGAAGTCCACTTTATGGAGAAAATTCCTGTAATGTTTTCCTCAAAGACCTACGTTGTTCCAGTGTTGTCTTTATCATGCCTTCAACAAAAATGGAGCATTTGTTTAATTATTTGGAAATAAACCGGCATTATGTCTTCTGTCCTAGCTTCTTTCAGGATGGTCTCAAAGCAGTGGACAACCTCAAACCCTCAATAGAGAAACTCGCTACAGACTTGCACTCGGTGAGAGATTTTTCAAAGCTGAAACACTGACATTTCAACCTTTTACTGGCTCACACCACTGATCTCTTGGTCAATTCTCGTTTTTTACCTTCACAAAACCTTCTGTTTCCACTGCTGGATTTGTGTTCAGATCAAACAGGTACAGGATGAAGAACGCAGGCAGCTAACCCAGTTACGGGATGTGTTAAAGACCACTCTGCAAGTGGAGCAGAAAGAGGTTAGTCCTTTCTCAAATAAGATCCCACACAATTTACAGCAATCTGCAAACTACAGCACTATTCAAAGAGCATTTATAGCTCAGTTTGAAGTGTGTCTGAAATAAAATGGTTTAGATCTTCTGCTCAGCAAACACTGAATGGGGAAACTGGTCATCGGCCTCTACTACTGCTTTATCTTCCTGCAAATTTTCTCACCCTCTTAATCTTTAGTCACTCTCAAGACATTTAAGTGTTTCCTCAATCAACTAGCTTTGGCATATATGATAACAGACATTAAGAGATTACACACATTTAATCTTAATGCAAATAATCAGAAGTTAGCAATCTTTTGGACTCCATGTGAAAGTAAGAGTTTAATTTGTCTCGCCATCCAGGTTACACATGACATCCCTGTTTATTATAGAAGTGCACAATATATCTGTGATCACAGTGGTTTCGTATAATCAGTCAATCAATTAATCTATTTCTTTATTCATGTATTTATTTATTGCCCACCTTCCTATTTTATTTCACTAACAGCCTTGTTTACTAAAGGAGTACACTATATTTGTTTTCGACCTATTTTAGATTTTATTTTGTTTTATTTTATTATTTATTTTTTAATATTTTTTTATTTAGTTTTTTGCCCTGCTTACTTTACTTCACAATATATGTATACAGTTGCAATCAAAATTATTCAACCCCCTTGACCTGCTAGACATTTTGCAGCCTGGAGATTGAACTGGCCACTCAAGTACATTCTATGACTGATCCCTGAACCAAGCAGTTGTAGATTTGGATGTGTACTTTGGGATGACTGTCCTGCAGGAAAGTCCACTGATCATCAGCTTCAGTCTTTGCACCAAAGGCATCACAATTCTTGTCAAAATGGCCTGATACTTCAAAGAATCCATGATGTCCTTCATACAGTCATGATTTCCACTTCCTTCTACAGTAAAGAAACCCCATAACAGGACTGATCCACCTCCAAGTTTGACAATGGAGATGGTGTTATTCTGCTTATGAGCTTTGCCTGTTTTGCAGCAGACATACCGCTGATCCATGGGTCCAAAAAGTTCCAGTTTGGTCACATCACTCCATAAAACATTCCTCCAGAGCTCCACAGGTCTACACAAATGAATTTTATCAAGTTCAAGTTGGCCTTTTGTTCTTCTTGATCAAGAGTGGTATTCTGCAAGATGTCTCAACATGAAGGCCATACTTGTCTAGTGTTCTTCTTACACACTGCATTGAAATGGTTTTCCTCCTTTCATCGGGTCATCTTGCAAGTCTTTGGCTGTACATTGCAGGTTTTTCTCAGTTGCTCTGATTAATTGATCTATCTATCTATCTATCTATCTATCTATCTATCTATCTATCTATCTATCTATCTATCTATCTATCTATCTATCTATCTATCTATCTATCTATCTATCTATCTATCTATCTATCTATCTATCTATCTATCTATCTATCTATCTCACAATATCGCACAAAATCGCATTGATTTTGGCCACAATTATCATTTAAATTTTTTTTATTTTTTTTTTGCAATAGGCACTGTACACTTTTTTCCATAGCCATCATAGAATTATTTGGATGACATTGGCTATTTTTTTCCATTTCTGACTGAATACTCTAAAAAAAAAAAATTTATTCATTATTAGCCATAATATAAAAATAACTGGCCATTGATGTCACACAGTGTTTGATACATTCTTACAGTATATAGCAATGTTGTTTTAGTATGCAAAATGCTTTTTGTAACCTGTCTGAAGAATGCTCTCTTCTCTTCTTTAATGCTACCGTCCTTTGGCAACAAAGTCTAGGAGAGTAAGTTTCTGCTTGGTATACATGATCATACTTGTGCATTTGCTATTTCCTGGAATTGTTTGCAAAATGTAAAAGAATAGAAAAAAAAAAACATGCAGTGCTGATTAATTAAATCTAAGGCTCTGAGTGCAGTTCATACAATGTTGGGGCTGATGTCTTTTATCCAACCTTGAGTGATGTGTCACTATATTTAAGCCGAGCTTTATACAGCACAAACATTCAAAATATAGCCCATTTTGGCTTTCGTCCAACTCAAAACATCAGTACTAAAATGGCAGTGTTCTCATTACTGGCTCAGAGCCTTGTGTTCCAAAGCAGTGCGTTTCCAAATGAGCTCAGCTCCCTGGGGATGCTTGAAACCCACTGCTCCCATTTCCTCACTGCAGTGACAACACTGCTTTTCACTTCCTCTGACTGCTGACGTGCCAGTGCTTCACTGCTGCTGTGTACTGGTACAGAGAACACTTTTACATATCTGTTCTCCTCATAGGACTCGCAGGTTAGACAGAGCGCCACCTACAGTCTGCACCAACCCCAGGGTAACAAAGAACATGGGACAGAGCGCAGCGGGAACCTCTACAAGAAGAGTGATGGGTAATCATATTTTGACATCAGATAACATAGTGTGCATTAAAAAGCCATATAGTGAGTTAATGCACATTCGTTACAATGACTAAAGTCTTTCCTGCGTAAGTTGTCATGTATTTAACGCTTAAATAGTCATTGATGTGGCTTTTATGGTTTCCTGCCTACTTCCTCAGGCTGCGGAAAGTGTGGCAGAAGAGAAAGTGCACGGTCAAGAATGGTTATTTGACCATCTCGCACGGGACGGTATGTAATCTACTTCTGACATTCTTTATATTTGATTTGATTTCATGCTCATGTGTACATGCACTAACATATGGGTAGTTAAAATGTCAAGTGGAGCAGAGACAGCAGTGTCCTGCAGGGTAACTTGAAATTTTAATGGGGGTGGGCATAAGGATCTTGAAATATTGATGCTACTATTAGTGATTTAGTAAGAGAATTGCTTTTTTTTTGCATGAGAATAAATGTACAGTATACTATAAGCTTTGAAGTGAAAACATTAGCTGTTATTAATAAATAATATGATGTTTCACAAAAGGGAAGATATCGTTTTTGTACTACATAACTGTTTAGTACTATTTATTGTACTATTCAGTGCTATAACTATTTTTTACTTTTTTAAAATTTTTATTTTATTGTTCCCTTTTCTAATTAAAAAATGTGGTCTTGCAATGTTAATTGTGATGACTTTTAAATATCATGTTACATAAATATAAATAAAATCACCAAAACTTTCCATTTAGGAGAGGTATTGGTTTCTATAATCTACTATGTCTTGGAAGCAGTTGATATTGGATTGAAATGGAAATAAAAGTGAAATTGCCCATCCTTAAATAACTTTAAAAAAAAATTCTTATTTCCTATATGTATGTGTGTGTGTATGTGTGTGATTATGATAATTATTATTTATGCCATAATGTTAAATGAGAACACAGAAAATATTAATGCTTAAAAAAAAGAGTTTGTCACACCGTAAGTGCATTTAAGTGAACTTGTGAAGGGTAAATGGTGATTTAAAAATAGTAAATAAATGAATTTAATAAAAGGGAACAGTCACAGCACCTGCAATATACTTATCTTTGATAAATCACGCAGTTCCCTCATTAGTGCAGTGCTAATTCAATAGTCTTTCAGCCTTCAACCCAAGTCTCTCAGTGAACATCATTAGTCATTTTACTGTCTTTTCCAGAGGCATTTCCTTTGGCCTCAGTGTTGTTCAGATCTGATGACTTTCCTTGTCACCAAGACAACTAGTGAGAGGATAACAGGAAGTGTAGAATAAAAGAGTAATTCAGTAGCTGCTTTTCTACACCTTGTGCTGGAGCACATCAGCATCAGCCTGGGGCCTGATTGTGAAACTTTAGGACATTTTTGCTGTGGCTGAATCTCAATTTCTCAATGTATGAAAACAGAGAGCCAAATATATTTACATTTATGAAGGGATTTATAAAGGTGTTTTGGGATCTGTTTTAGGACCATTAAGGTTTAAAAAAAAAAATATATAGATTATTTCCATGTAATTATTCTTGTTAGATTTTCATTACAGTAAAATTATTTTTTTCTGTGACAAAATAAATGCTGTAATATAAAGATTAAATAAAATATCAGTGTAAATTAAACTCAGTAAACTCAAAAACAGAAAGAAATACGACCTGTACATTTTCTTTCTAAGTTTTAACACTAAATCCCGGTTTTAGGCTTGTATGTTGAGATGAGTGTAACTATTGCTCTCTCTCTTTCTCTTTCTTTCTTTCTCTTTTCTCCTCTCTCTCCACGTCTCAGGCTAACAGACCTCCTGCCAAACTCAATCTTCTCACCTGTCAAGTGAAGCACAACCCAGAGGAGAAGAAAAGTTTTGACCTCATCTCCCGTACGGTTACACCCGTCACCGTTACTTCACACACATTTATAAATCTGATATGGGAGCTCTGTAAAACCTAATTAAAGCTTGGCTGCTAAAGACGTAACTGAGAACATTGAGGGAAAAAATGTTAGAGCAGCAGTACAGAAAAAAGTAGGAGATTTAAGTTGTTTTGAGGTTTATATTAAGAGATCCTAATCAACCAACTGAAAGTCTATTTTTGGCATTTTAAATGATAATAGATATAGTATTAAAATGAATACATTTGTAAAAAAATAAATTAAAAAACATAAACGTATATAATCATTTATATCTTGTATTCGGTTGTATTTTATTTTATTAGACATTATGAATGTGTTCATATATTGTATAATTGGAGAGTCTGTAGATGGAAAATTCCCCAGCACTTTATAGTATGGAACCTTGCAGTTCTGTGGCTTGTAGAGTTTCATTGTAACAGTCAAGGCTACAGAGTAACAGAGTGTTGTTATTGTTATCTATGAGGAAATAGTGGCTGAGGAAACACTGGCCCTGGCTGAGGGATTTTCTCCCATGTTCCTGTGCTTCCTTTAACATCTCATCTAACCACAGGAAACTAATGCCAGAGATAAAAACAAGTTCAGTTTTATGTGTCCCTCCATGAGTGGGCGTATTTGAGCTTATCTTGCTAGTCCCATCCTCTTATGTTTTTTCCAGTCTTCCTCATTCCAAACGAATTGTCACAGTGTCACTCTAGTTTTTCTCTTGGTTAACCAGCACAACTTTATTCATCAGACTATCAGTGTTGTTATTGTGAACTCGGCTAAATCCATTATCATCATTTTTATCTATTGAAATAAAGCTGAAATAAAATAAAATATAAAAATTTGATTAAAAAAAACTAAACTTGGATATATATATTAGAAATAAAATATAAACTGAAATAAATAAATAAATTACTAAAACTGAAATACTAAAAAAAAAAAAAATACAAATGACAAAATCTCATAAAAAATATTTAAAAATTCAAATAAAATTCAAATTGAAAATATAATAAAAACTGTGAATCTCTGAAACTAGTTTCAGATAATAGTAAAAACTAGGGATGCACAATATATTGGCCTTCATATTGGTATCAGCCGATAAATGCTCATTTTTTCTGTCATCGGTATCGGTCCGATAAGAAAATTTGGGCGATATCTTAAAGCTGATAAATAATGCATTATATCCTTCGACACATGACACTTGTTTGAATTATTTATGCACTATTTTATATATTTGTAAGACTTTTTATGATGAAATTTGGTAATGGGAGAGTAAAACAATTTTTTAAATGTACACTGTTCAAACCAGGCTGCTTATGTTGAAGTGTTTGGGATGTGGCTTTTAATAATGAGACATTTTTTTTGTAATCAGGCTCTCAAAAAAATGTGGATATAGATTTATCGGCCAACATATCGGTTATCGGCTTTTTAAAATAAATAAATAAAAATAAATATTGTTTATTGGTATCAGCAAAAAATGTTCATATCGGTGCATCCCTAGTAAATACTATAATAGTTTATAATAATAATAAAATAATTAATTATTATTCTGCCCCCAGGATTTTGTGGCAAGTTCCATAAGACAAATAAAATGTAAGGAATAAGGAAGACAAATTTTGAATGTTATAAAAGCAAGTTAAGTTGGAGCAGTGTTGGGCGGGATCTTATGGATCACAAGTTATTAAAAATGTAACAAGTTGTGTAATTATTTCAATTATTTGATTAAAGCAATGTAACTGATTACTTAATTGCTAACCTTTTTTTTTTCCAATTGTTAAATAATTTTCAAAAATGTAAACCAGGCATGTTTAACCTTAAAAAACTTGTACTTAACTCTGATTATTGTCAGACTTTCAAAAATCCTTCATCGCTTAAGATTAAAATAATAATTTTTTCAGCACAGCCACCCTAAAACTTTAGCACCTGTTTTTACTTTGAGATTTTTCTGAGATCTTCTCAGTCAGGTTGTAGCCTGAAACTTTCAGCACCGGCAGATTTGGTGTGCTGCATATTCAAACAAAAGAACCAATCAAAAGGATCAGAACAGCATCATTTTACCAAATTACTATTTAAAGGCAAATATACTGCCTTTAAATGGCAGTAGGCATCGTGCACATCAAAATCAGGAAAAGCAACAAATTAATATTATTCAACATATATTAGCTTTTTACATAAAATATTTAGTTGTAATCTTCTTTTTGTTGGTACTAATAGCCTCGTGGGCAGTGCACCGATAAATATCTCGGTTGCACCTCAGGCGTCCTGAGTTCAAGTCCTGGCTAGCAGACCTTTCACAATCCTGTATAGTTACTATCCTATCAAAAATAAGTATTTTTTAATAAATCTTAAGAAAAGAGAAAACATTCAGATGTAATCCTCTTTGTAATTGTTAACATTTTCATAACTCTAATTGAATTGCACATTTCCCCTTGTAACTGTAATAGATTACAGTTATGTTTACTTTTTCATTCAATTATGTAATGCCTTTACATGCAGCTAGTTACTCTCCAACAGTGGCTGCCAGGACAACGGAAAAGGCCTGTGACAACATTTAACATGAAGCACTGTCTATATACAGTGCATCAGTTGATGTAGGAAAGATAAAGATGTCACAATTTTGCAACAAAAATGTAACGATATTTGGGCCATGTCTGCAGATTTCAGTTAACAGATTTCACAGAGAGCGCATCAATTTATGATGGGCACAGTGATATAGGGATGGACAAAATATGGGGCTCTAAACAGATCTATTATTGTCAAACCTTGACCTGTTTTTTCCAAGGTCTGTTTGTGCTTTCATCTAACAAAGTCTTTCTGTTCTTCTTTCACTCTTAGATGACAGAACTTATCATTTCCAGGCAGAGGATGAGCCAGAGTGTCAAATGTAAGTGTGTTTGTCTGTGTGTTGTCTGAGGAAACCTGTCATAGGGACATTCCCTGCAGTTTTAGGGAATAACTAACTGAAAGTACCAAAATACTGCAGCTCTTCCTGTAATTAGCTGTTTTTACCCCAATGAGGGGCATTTGGACAGCCATCAAATTAGACTTCTGATCTGATTCAATTCAAAAAATGATTCGCTGATTTGAATCACAATTCATTTGTGTTCATTGATCTCTTTTGCAAAGCACATTTTTCATACCTCTTCTTCTTTTTTTCTTTTTAAATAGTTATTATTCTTCATTTTTTGTTGTTGTTGTTGTTTTTCAGCATAGCATTATCTGTATTTACTGTATATATTAAGTTTGAAACTGTCCCTCTAATTTCCTGGTTGTTTTTGTGACAGATATATACTTTAAATGCATAATTGTGGATAATAATTCATCATGGATAAAAATGGTTCCCCTTTAACTTCAATACTTTTTACTAGTTTCTTCTAGTGTAGTGATCTGCTATTTGAGACAGTAGTTGAACTAGTTTAAATTGAGTCGCTAGTTTCTTCTATCTTCTCCAGCCTTAATTCCCTACAATTGTCTAAAAGCTGTTACTGTCAGTAGAATCAGTGCTCTGTGTTTCTTATTCCTCATGATCTCTTCTCTTCTCAGATGGATCTCAGTGCTGCAGAACAGCAAGGAGGAGGCGCTCAACAACGCCTTTAAGGGTGACCAGCATGTTGGTGAGAACAACATTGTGCATGAGCTGACCAAGGCCATCCTGGGTGAGGTCAAGCGGCTGGCGGGTAACGACGTCTGCTGTGACTGCGGAGCTCCTGGTGAGTGACCTGGAAACTGACAGGAAGGAGCATGTGGAGAAAGCAGGGGGGGGGGGTCTGTTTTGAATTGGCTCACAGGAAGAACAAGTGGAAACTGGTTGTAAAGGAACTCTGTTATAAGGATTGAATTTTCATAGGCTCCTCAACATCAGTATGCCAAAACTTTATTATTATTATTAATGCATTTATTAAATATGTTTTAAAATTATAATAAAATAATACAAAATAAAATAAAATGTATTCTTAATATTATTATTATTATTATCATCATTATTATTATTAATTATTATTATTATAGAATTTAATGTAAATAATGTATTATTTAATAATAATAATGGATATATCAATAAAATGTAAGCAAATGAATTTGTAAAATAGTATTGTAATGTATTTTTTAATAATGAATTACTTAAATATATTATACAATAGTAATACAGTAAAAACATAAAAAAATTGTATTATATGATTTTCTTTCTTTCATTTATTATTATTATTATTAAATAATACATAATAATTAATGAATACATCCATGAAATGATATAATGTAATGAGTTTGTAAAATAGTATTGTAACATACCTATAATGTTAATTATAATATAATTATAATAATTATACAATTATTCTTGTTGTTGTTGTTAAATAAATTACTAGAACAATAAGGATAATTACATAATTTAATAAAATAATGCAATACACAATAGTGACAATACCTGTAATGTATTTTTATTAATAATTACTTAAATGTGTTAGAAAATTGATACAATAATAACATAAAAAAATTATAGTTATTATTATTATAGAATTGCATATGTTCCGTTTAATTTGCTCATTTCTTATTAGTTATAATAATTATTTTAATATTAAATAATAATTAATACACCAATGAAATAATTATGTAATGTAATGAGTTTGTAAAATAGTACTGTAACATACTTATAATGTTAATTATAATATAATTAATGATAAATTATATTATTATTATTAATAATAATAAATAATGATATACATGAATTAAATAATGATATTATGTAATGGATTTTTTAAAAGTACTGTAATGTTCTTATAATGTTAATTATAATATAATTATAATAATTATAAAATTATTATTTTTATATTCTAAATGTTTTTATTTTTTACTATTTACTTCTTGCCAAAATATTTTTTAGATCAAGAAACTAATCAGATTTTAGAGCATATGTGTTAAGCAATCAGCATAATTGATCATAAATCTGTACTTGTCATGGATTGTGGGAATGAGGACAAGCGGTTTCATCTTTTGTAAAGTGTCACACTGTGTTCTTGATTGACAGCCTCTGTTAAAGCTGCTCATTTATTTTCTCTCTCTCAATCTCCCTCAGGCCCCACGTGGCTCTCCACCAACCTGGGCATCCTGACATGCATCGAGTGTTCAGGGATCCACCGAGAGCTGGGTGTTCACTACTCCAGAATCCAGTCACTAACACTAGATGTTCTCAGCACCTCAGAGCTCTTGGTTAGTGTTTGATCTTTGATTTCCCAGAGTGCATCTCCACAGGTTCCCCAGCACTGCAGCTGTAAGCCTCAAATTGGGTTTATTTATTTATTTGGTTTGCACTGGATTCTTTTGATTCAGCCTTCATGCCTGAAATTTTTATAGGGTTTGCTCAAATCTCTTCCACGTGCATGATTTCCGACCAAAACGTTTTTGGTTGGCAATTTAGGATCATTATAGCAATTACCCAAGACTGCAGAACTGTTAGCTCGCGTCTCTGATTGAATGCCAAGATACATTGTTAGGCTGATTGGGATATTATGAAGTAGCAAAACAAATCATATGGACCCTAAATAAATGCGTTAAGTCTGTTCGTTGGTACTTTAGTTTTGCACCACTGTTGAATCTATGCATGTGTTTACGTCTGTGTTTGTGTTGTGGTGTTTAGCTGGCCAAGAACGTGGGGAATGCTGGGTTTAATGAGATCATGGAAGCTTGTCTGACAGCAGAAGATGTAATCAAACCAAATCCGACCAGTGACATGTAAGCCAAGATTTGTCATCACCTTATGTCATTATACAAATTCATATTGTATGGTTGTACTTATTTAATTCCCTGCAATGGCACAGGCAAGCGAGGAAAGACTTCATCATGGCTAAATACACAGAGAAGCGCTTCGCTCGTAAGAAGTGTCCGGACGCGCTGTCCAAACTGCACACGCTCTGTGACGCTGTGAAGGCCCGGGACATCTTCTCTCTCATCCAGGTCTATGCTGAGGGTGTGGACCTAATGGAGCCCATTCCTCTGGCCAATGGCCATGTGAGAGTTTTTCCCATCTCAACTTGGATTGGATAGGAGCTGTTCAGTTGTGGATTTCATTTATACTTTTATGTGATGTTCAAATAAAAATAATAATAATAATTATTATTATTATTAAAAACACAATAATACATATTTTTTTGAACTTTATAAATAAATAGTAAATGTATTATATAATAATTTAAAAAAAAAAAGAAAATATAAAAAAAAGAAAAGTATAATTAATTATTTTTATTTGAACATCTTTTAAAAGTAATAAATTAAATCCAAATTAACTTTATATATAAACCACAGGGAAAGCAGATATATATTTATCCTGTGGTTTTATGGTAAATGTAGATTTTTACTTTGAAATTAAGCTCAAGTACAAATATTCCTACATTATTTAGTTATTTATTAAGTATTTAAACGTATAGTATGGAATTTTTGGCCACCAGGGGTCACTCAATCAAAATAATAACATAAGACGTACTTTGATGACGTCGGGAAAGAGCGTAGGCTCATGGGAGTTGTTGTTCATTGGAACACGCGCTCTGTCGCTCCCCACATTTTAACTGAGGCCGGCGACACACTTGATGCGTGGCGCAAGCGTCTCAGCTGCGTGGCGTGTCAGTTTTTAATTCGGCTCCCATGTTAATGGGTTAGAGCTTGCAGACTGCCTGCGTGAGAGGCGTGTCTCAGGTCCGGCTCGAGCCGCGCAGAAAACGTGTGCATGCTAGAAATAGAACCGACGCCTATTTTTCACGCGACACGCAAGCGTGTTGGAAGCGTTTCCAGGCAAAATATAATAGGAAAATGTTTATATGTAATTTTGTACACAAATACATATTAATTCATGACATTTTGATGTTTGAAAGTCAATAGGTAAGACATAAATTCAGATATAAATGTAATTTACAAAATAAATAAATAATTATCGATTTTCAAATATTGCACCTGTCAAACATCGTCTATTTTGCCGTCAATACTGTTGACGGTGTCCTTTATCAGTAGGCTTTATATTTATGTTCAACATGAAGTATAGATATTGTTGTCATGAAGACAAGAGCCTGGTCTGTCAGCGGTCTCCCTCTATGTCACCTA
The DNA here is from genome assembly GCF_963082965.1 of Carassius carassius. NCBI lineage: Eukaryota > Metazoa > Chordata > Actinopteri > Cypriniformes > Cyprinidae > Carassius > Carassius carassius. The sequence goes on from NC_081786.1 coordinate 18,525,245, forward strand.
CAGCAGCAGCAGCAGCACGGTTCTGGTGTGTAAAGACACAGAAAACGCGAGGCAGCCGCCACGCAGCCAGTGTGTCACCGGCCTTAGTATTTTGACAATCACGTATTTTCGAACGGAGAGATATATGAATTATCAGACCCCTATCAAATCAATATTCCTTCTAGCTAGTAGTAATATATGTTAAAAAAACACGGTTGCCTTTCGTTAATAATTATAATTATGTTTATACTATGATATCGAACAAGATAGTGAACTGCATTTGAAGCTACTTTATCCAGCTAGATATAGAACACATGTAGATTTACATTATACTCTACATGAGAGCTAGTCCGTCTGCGTTTTACACAAGACATCATCGTTTCACAAAATATACGGATAGATACAGTTAGACTGAACTGAACAGACAACATTTCTGTGAAATGTTACTTGGTGTTGCGTACTCGTGGTTCGTTCACACATGATATGTCCAAAATCATGGTCTGTCAAACCCAAACAGTCTAAACATATCATGTTGTTTGTTTGTTTGGTTTGCTGTGGTAGGAACAAGGTGAGACAGCCCTTCATCTGGCCGTGAGATTGGTGGACAGAACCTCCCTTCACATCATTGACTTCCTCACCCAGAACAGGCAAGACCCAGACAGCCGACTCTCTTTCCCAAGTTTATTTCCCTTGTTTGCTACAACTAAATCTAACTTAATGGCTTTTTTGACCAAAGCTATTTAAAAGTCCCAGTTTTGAAGGTTACAGAGCTGTGGCTGGAATGGAAACTTGAGATTGAATGTTTTCTAAATAAGCAAAATGATGTTTAATTCTTCCCGCAGTTTAAACCTGGATAAGCAAACAGCTAAAGGAAGCACAGCGCTGCATTACTGCTGCCTGACGGACAACAGCGAGTGTCTCAAACTGCTGCTGAGAGGAAAAGCCTCTATAGACATCGGTATGCAGCAAAAGAAATCTCCTCCTGACATAGTCCCTGTTGAAACAGGACGTTTGGGTGTGACATTTCGACGGGGTCCCTTTAATGATGTCCTTAAGGATTCTGATAGTCCTTGTTTTGTCTGTTGGATGTTCTCACACCATGTTCTTATCCTGACTGCTGGGAGAAGTTGGTTTTGGCGATTGGAGAGGGTTTGTAATTCTGTTGTGGTCCTGTTATTAACAATCTGTCCACCAACAATGGGAAGTAAAGACAACAGCCATATGTGGCCTAGCGGTTGTATGTGGGAGGGTGAATCTGTGCCAGGGAATCTCCTCTCAGATCCCTGCCAGCGTCTATTGTGAGCAAGCTGTCTGGAAAGACTTGGCTTTGTCTCCTCTGTAAAATAAAATCCAATACAGGTAGCCAAGAGTACAGAATGTGGTGGGAAAATGTGAAGGATGCTCTTATCCTTTCAGGCTTGATATATGTATCAAACCAATGTATTCTGTGTCTGTGTGTGTGTTTAGGTAATGAGGCTGGTGAGACACCGCTGGACATCGCCAGGAGACTCAAACACCTGCAGTGTGAAGAACTGGTGAGCCATCATATATATATATATATATATATATATATATATTCTAGGGCTGTGCGATTAATCGAACTCTAAATAAAATCACGATTTGAGTGTGCGCGATTTCTAAATCACTTTATAGCATGATTTTCCACAGCCCCGACCTCCCGCAGTATGTTATCTGAACCAATCAGGATGCAGCGCACCTAAGTGGAGTGCGGGTCAGAGCAGACTGGGCATATGCCTAACTCCAGGTTCACACACTCTGTCTGTGATGCGTAGCCTTTTTTTTTTTCGAGCCCATGTTAACGGAACAGAACGTTCACACAGCACGCGGTAAAAGATGAGAACAGAAAAGGTTATAAATAGAAAGGTACGAAAAGATTTAATATCTTGTATTTCGGTTTTTTTCCTTGTTTAACTGAAGAAAGTTCTGCCACATCCAACTATTAATTTTATCAATGCATTGGCAGAGGGAGTCAATGGGGCTGTAGTCATTTGGAGATAAGGCTTGGTAAATCTGGGTATCATCAGCATAGCTGTGATAGGCAATTTGGTTCTTTCTCATTATTTGACTTAGTGGGAGCATATACAGGCTAAACAAGAGCGGTGCGAGAATTGACCCTTGTGGGACTCCGCATGTCATGGACGTCCACTTAGACTTATGCTCTCCTAGACTCACATAATAGCCTCTCCCTTCGAAGTATGAGTTGAACCATTTGAGTACCATCCCAGAAAGCCTGACCCAGTTTTCCAGTCTCTCTAGTAGTAATTTATGATCTACAGTGTCAAATGCAGCACTGAGATCTAGCAATACCAGCACCGATATTTTGCCAGTCACAATTTAAGCAAATATCATTTATTATCTTAATGAGTGCTGTCTCTGTGCTGTGATGTGGTTGAAAACCAGATTGAAAATTGTCCAGGTATCCATTTGAGTTTAAGTATTTGTTCAGCTGATTAAAAACGACCTTTTCTATAATTTTGCCTATAAAAGGAATATTAGATATTGGTCTAAAATTGATCAAAATTGTGTTATCAAGATTGCTCTTTTTCAGGAGGGGCTTAACAACTGCATCTTTTAAGGAGTTTGGAAATGTCCCAGAGAGAAGTGAGGTGTTTACCATTTCTAAAAGATCTGCTTCCAAGCAGTTAAGCACACTGTAAAGCATGACTGTAAAGCATGCCTGTGTGTGTCAAAATTGTGATTTAAAATCGAAATCGCAAAATTGATCAAAAAGTCGTGATAGTTTTTTTTTGTCAATATCGCACAGCCCTAATATACACACAACATCCTTGTAGATGAATATGAGTGATAGCTGCTAAGAACTGCTGGTTTATGATATGTGTCGGTCTGTTAGCTGAACCAGGCGCTTGCAGGGAAGTTCAACGCTCATGTGCATGTGGAGTACGAGTGGAGACTTCAGCATGAAGACCTGGACGAGAGTGATGAAGATCTGGATGAGAAGGTGAGGAAGAATCAAATGTCTTTGTTGCAGTAGATTATGCCTTGTGACTAGTGTATGGGTGTTAGTGTGTGTGCTTGTTTGTGTATATATTTAATAAAATATGTAAATATTTACTGATAGATTATGCTTAATTTAGTGTGTGAAGATATTTAGTAATATTTAATATATAATAATGGTGTATTTAATTTAAAAGCCTTTTAAATTAAACCATTATTGTAGCTGGGTAGGTTAAAGATATAGTAAAAAATTAATTAAAAATAATGAAACAAAAAATAAAAGCATTTTTTAAAAAAAATTTTTTGGTAAATGAACAAAAGACAGTATAATATTTTATTATTTTCATTTATATACACTAATCTAATAATACATTGAAATGTAGAGCAATTTTTTGAGCAATGTAATCAAATCAGTTTTGAATCAGTTCACTTAACCACTTTGCCATTCCTTTTTTTTTGGAATGTGGATTTAATTTATACTTTGAATTTAAATGAAAATAAAACAAAAAATATTGTAATTACTAGTGTTGTCAAATGATTAATCGCATCCAAAATAAATGTTTTTGTTTGCATAATATATGTGTATACTGTGTATATTTATGATGTGTATATATAAATACACACACATGCATGTATATATTTCAGAAAAATGTTACATTTATATATTAAATATATTTATATATGTGTATATATTAGTGGTGGGCCGTTATCGGCGTTAACGTGTTGCGTTAACGTGAGACTCTTATCGGGCGATAAAAAAAATATCGCCTTTAATCTATTCTCAAAGTTGGGTTGGGAGCTGGGTCTATACTAAGCAAACTATGATGACTTTCACCTTGATATTTTATATAACCGACTGGTTGAGGCCAGCCTAAAAAGATGCTCAGGACAGTTGACGGGCCACTGCTGCGCATCGTCATGAAAGCTTAACTTTTTCACGTGTTTTTAAGCCTAACCGCTTGTCGATGTAAACATTAAAGCATCCAAAAACAAGACGCGGAAAAGCTGAACAGAGTAGCTGGTTACTCGCGCGCTGTGTTCGGTGCGCACGAGAGAGAGAGAGAGCCACGTATCACGGACAGCGACACTGAACCGAGCTCTCTTCTGTGAAGTTCTCCTCGAAGTCCCTCCTGCACCTGAACGAACAAATACAAATCGCAGTTTGAACAAACAAAAAGATGTGAAAGAGCCCAAAGAAAGAGCTGTAATGTTAATCCAAGAAAATGAAAATCACTCACTGCTCTTGACTGAATTACTTTGTAGTTTTAACAGTTAAACCAAAAATTATTCAGACACCAGATATAATTTTTGATATATATAGCAAAACTGTAATAATGTGAAAAATGTTGAAGGTGTCTGAATAAATGTAGGTTTGATTGTATATTTCCTTTTTTACATTGAAGACTATCCAGTGCTATTTTACATTTAATTATTTGGTTTCTGTACCTTGACACCTACAAACTTGAAAAAAACTTAAACATTGTGTAACTAGCACAAATAAATAAAAATAAACGGACATACAAATTAAACAATTTCAAACAGGGCCCACTGGTACAACCTTCACCTGGGCCCCGCTGACCCCAGCTACGGTCCTGCTCACGTCTGTTTCACACATACTCCGTCTGCAGTGCGTATGTAGTTCATGTGCGTTACGTATGTGGTGCAGCTCGGACTCTATGTGCTTTCACACAGGACGCGTTTGCAGTTCGCTACTCGGTACATAAACGATCGCTGCACTGCTGCAGACGCAACGCTCCTGGAACGCAACTGGAATCTGTTAACATGGGAGCATAAAAAAATATGCGACACAATTCGAATGAGCCATTTTAATCTAGATTAATTTCAAGATCACAGTGAGATTAATCTAGATTAAAAAAATTAATCTATGCCCACCACTAGTATATATTTATATTCATATAAATCATGTAAATATTTTCAAAATATATGCTGTATGCATGTCTCTATATACATAATAAATATACACAGCACACACATAATGTATATTATGTAACTCTTACTTTGGATGCGATTAATCGTGATTACTTGTTTGACAACACTAGTAATTACTATAATAAGTACATAGTGTGTACACGAGGAACAGGACTGTAAAATTAAGTGCTTCTGCAAAATTCATAGTCTGTTCATTTGGACCATTTGAACTGATTCACTGGTTCAAAATGCATTGAAAAAATGTTTTTATATTGACCAAATAAAAACTGCATTATAATCATCTCAATAATTATGATGATTATTATTTTTATATATGGCCTGCAAAATCGTTGCAAATGTTTGAAGTGAGTATTCAGTGTGTTTACATTGTGTCTATAGTCCAGTCCTCACCGGCGGGACGAGAGGCCCTTTAGCTGCTACACTCTGGGCAGTAATTCCCTTCAGCCCAGTCCGGCCAGCCTGGCACGAGACGCACGAGACATGGTCAAAGACAAGCAGCGGTTTGTGCCCAACCTGGTCAACAACGAGACCTATGGAACCATCATCAACACCAACTCCCCGGTCGCCCTGTCCAGCTCCGCACCTCCTCTGCCTCCCCGAAATTTAGGTACTTTATATTTCAATCAGCTCATGATGAAGCTGGAAAAACAGTGATTAAGGGCTGAGGCAGAAATAGACCAGCCTCCCTCCATTACATTAAATATACAAAAAAACTATGAAATCCAAAAACGAACCAAATGGATGGCATAAAAATTAATATAATTATTAATTAAAGGTGCCACAGAATGCATTGATACAATATTTTAAATTGTTTTGAGTGTGAATGCGAAGTTTTATCTCAAAATGCCTGAAATTTAATCTTGAAATTGCCACTTTTAGGGTATGAGCCAAAACGCTCCATTTATGTGTAAGTCCCCTTTAAATGAAAATGAGCTGTTGCTCCCGCCTCCCTTCCAGTGTTCCCAAGTCTGTGGTTTTCCCATGGAATTTGGCTACTTTAACACTGTTGCTGCGGGTTGCTTTTCATGTCCGCGGGAGGGTTTTGTTGCAAAAACCTAGCAACCCCGCATCCCTTCTCCATAACAGTGCGGCTCTTCAAGAGCTCATGCTCATGGCATACCGGTGTTACTGTGACTGTATTACTGACCTCGCACATCGCTTCCAAACACAATTTTTAATTAACTACCACATTCATATTCATGATCATTCTGGTAGCACGTGAAGGCAGCATTTGTGAAAACAGGCATTGACAATGGTACAGTAGCTATAGCAACATTAGCCTTACATAGAGCCAAGAATCTCTTTTGGAAAACAAAATATGACGCGTGATGCTTTGTCTGGAGTCTGGATGTTTGCGCACAAAGCGTTGGTATCGATCCCTCTTTCAGAAGAAATCTTTGCACAACTGCAGCGCAGAACTGACCTTCATTTGTGAGGCAGTCGAGTCCGTTGTAAAATGTTTGCATAAAGTATAGGACTTTTCTTGTTTTCTTTTCAGGGACATTTCATTCGAAAATAAAAGTTAACCACCATGTCCTCAGCGGTCTTTGGAGACTCCTATGTTTTTTGGTGCTTCCCAACACAAAACACTTTTTTTAATGGCTCTTTGGCGCTGGCATTGTACCTCCAGCAGCTACAACAAGAGAACAGTAATGGTGGACTGCAGCTTCTCACTCAGGGATGTGTATTTGCTAATAGGGCAGAGAGCGTCACAAATGGGCAGGACTTTCACTATGTCGTCAAAGTCTGGAACTGCTTGTGTGGAGAGACTGTTTATAATTTTTTTAAATTATAAAACAATGAGTGAGTGGATTTTTGCATTTTATGGTACCTTTAATATAAAAAATAGCAAAGTAATTGTCACAGTGTAAGGTGTCCTTGTTACAGCATAATTAAACAAATAAGAACTGATTCATATTCATTATTCACATGTACTATACATGTACTGTAGGTTATAGTTAGTTATACAGTGTGTGTGTGTGTGTGTGTGTGTGTGTGTCTATATATATATATACAGTACAGACCAAAAGTTTGGAAACATTACTATTTTTAATGTTTTTGAAAGAAGTTTCTTCTGCTCATCAAGCCTGCATTTATTTGATCAAAAATACAGAAAAAACAGTAATATTGTGAAATATTATTACAACTTAAAATAATAGTTTTCTATTTGAATATACTTTTTTTTTTTAATTATTCCTGTGATGCAAAGCTGAATTTTCAGCATCATTACTCCAGCCTTCAGTGTCACATGTAACATCCAGTCTATCACATGATCATTTAGAAATCATTCTAATATTCTGATTTATTATGTGTTGGAAACAGTTCTGGTGTCTAATATATTTGATGAATAAAAGGTTAAAAAGAACTGCATTTATTCAAAAAAAAAAAAAAAATTCTAATAATATATTTTCAAGTAAAAAAAGAAAGAAAAAAAAATACTGACCCCAAATTACTGACCAGTATTGTATATTGTTATTACAAAATTTATATTTTAAAAACATAGCTTTTTTTTTATTATTACTTTTTATTCATCAAAGTATCCTAAAAAAGTATCACATGTTCTGAAAAAATATTAAGCAGCAGAACTGTTTCTGTTGTTATTAAGTGTTGTTAAATATACAAAACAGCTCATCAAATGCTACAGTAAGTCAAATATACATAAATGCATATAAAAAGTCAGTAAGGCCGTTTGACCCTGTATGATCATCATTCAGGCCACAATATGCTGCTGCTGTATTTTTAGATGTCATGTCTCACATCTGACCTGTTCTTGAATCCTGACACTGCAGAGCTCCATGGCATTGGCTGTGTGAAGAGTCTCTGAGCAGCAGTCACATGCAAAAACGCTGTCAGCCTTACAGGTCTGTTAAGATGACAGCAGATAGATGCCAGTAAACAAGAGACTCTGTCCGTCAGAGTTGAGCCTGCTTTCTGTGTTAGAACGAGATGTTTTTCTCTCTTTGCTCTCTAACCTCAGATTTCACAATGAGCTGTATTCTTAAGACACTAATGAAATTAGGTGCATAATGGAGCTCTGCTGGTCTGGAGCAGCTCCAGGGTCCAGAAAAAGAGACATAGCAGAGCTTTCTCGTCATCTAGTAAATAAAAGCACTGTCCTGTAGAACATTCTGAATTCACTCTCTTTGAATCTGACATGCTATCGCTCTTTCTTCTCCTCTCCTTCCCACAGTTCAGCCGTCTGGTCTTGCTGGAATGGTTCAGGGATCTCCCGGTTGGAAACCTGGCTCCCTAGACCTGACTGGCAGGCAGCGATCTTCCTCTGACCCCCCCAACATGCATCCTCCAGCGCCCCCCTTACGGGGCACATCCACTTCCCGTGAGTCGGCTTTACATGAATGAGTGGATGAAGCTTTGCTCCAGGCCAGTGATTCGGTTTCATGTGGATTTAGATTAAGGCCGGATTGTTCTTTGATTGATCCTGGATCAGCTTTTTGTAATGTCATTTCATGGCAGCATCTTACCGCATGAATATTAATGACATTTTTGTCTTCTGCGAATTGACCATACTTAACTGTCCATTCGCTTTAATATTAATATTCAAGAACCAATAGCAGGTGCCCGGCTTCAGTAATTCTGGACTGCTGAAAGTCTGTTAGTGACCCATGCTCGATTTCCCCCCGCAAAACTTCAAGAGGAGTTCACTCTTTCATTCGCTGTCTTCCATTCATTCCATGTCTGTTAAGGGATTACAGATCAGAAGATAATCAAATGTCTTTTTTAATTTTCTTAATTCAGGATCAAAAACTTTGAAATAACATGATGTTAAAAGTTAAAAAAGCCAACAAGCATAATTAATATCAGTATATTTTAAATGTTTTATTATTATTAAATTATTCTAGTTATGCTCAGTGCTATATATATTCAGCTATAAATCAACTGTATAAAAACTATTAAAGCCGACAATAATAGCAGTATCTTTAATTTCTAAAAATGTGTCAACCATGTTTTGTCTACATAGGCCAAAAATGTGGAAATATCAAGAAATATAGGAACTATAGTTTCCCTATAAAAGAAATTGAATTTCATAAAACACTAAAATTTAATAATAGTGTAATTATGATGATGATGATATTTTTTATTAATGTTTATACCTAATTGGATTTTCTTAATTTGAAAACAAGCAACAAAATAAAACACGCATGTTCTCAGCATTTAAAGACAACACAGACAAAACAAAAAAGGCTGAATATTTATTAAAAATAATAGAAATATATATATTTCCGTTTCAGTGTGACACTGGGGCACAAAACCAGTCTTAGGTCGCTGGGGTATATTTGTAGAAATAGCAAAAAAATCATTGTAAGGGACAAAATTATTGTTTTTTTTCTTTTATGCCAAAAATCATTAGGTTATTAGTAAAGAATCATGTTCCATGAAGATATTTTGTTTCTTACCGCAAATATATCAAAACCTATTTTTTTTTTAATTAGTAATATTCATTGCTAAGATCTTAATTTGGATAAATTCTAGTTGTTTATCTCTGCAATATTTAGTTATAACTATATAATAATAGTCAAGGAACATCAGGTATGGGCTTCCTGGTACCAATTATGTTTCACAGAAATATTGCAACGTCTGTGAAAAGTTCTTGTTTTATTAGTTGTGAGGGTCTTTCATGTAACGGCAGCTATTTGGCGATCTCTGTGCAGTTCTTGTGACCAGCGGAGCTCCTGTGATTAAAACTGGCAGTATGATGGAGGCCATGACTATAAACCCCAAACCCGGACAGGGGCCTCCTGGGCAGAACATCAACCGGTCTACAAGGTCAGAATACTAAACAACCCGTGAACACACGCACACATGCACTCTGAAAAAACAACAGCCGCTAGTCCTTGCATAGAACTTTCTGTAGTGTTTGTGGAGTCTGACTTCAGTAAAAGGTGAGTGTGTCCTTATCTGAACACAGAGGTGGAAAACGCCTGTAGGGAAATGCTGCTTTACCAGCTCATTAATTCCAAGTCAAGTCCTCATTCACGCACACAGTGCCAGAGGACCAGGCAAGTAGGTCACTCCGATTACTGATGGTGTTACCAGCATCTGTTCTTGTTTGTTGCAGCGCGGATAAAACCTTCAGTAAAAGCACACTGATGCGCTCCGGATCCATCGAGAGACCAGGTAGATGTCAGAGAAACCATGTTGACTGTAAGTTGGTGTTAATTTAATAAAAGCCTAGCGACCATTGTTGTAGTGAAAATGCAAAGCTATTTGTGATGTCACTTCCTGTTTCTGTGGAACAGCTAAAGAAGTTCCTGGAGGCCCCCAAAACACCACAGGTCAAACTCTGCCTGCTACACACATGCCCAGGAAAACTTACCTGGTATGTTCAACCACAATATTGGCAAATTTAAGAGCATTTGGCATTTCCATTTAATGTAGGTCTGTTACATTCTTCTTCTTATTAGCTTAGGTTACTTACTTTTATTATTAAATTAATTGAGGATAATAAAAAATCAGGCTTTTAGCTTGTTTCTCATTGAAAATGTTTTTAAAAAGGTCTTTCAAAACGGGTTGAATTATAGGCCTATTATTGAAGTTATTAAAACTGCAGTCATCAATGAAAATTAAGAGCAGCTTTATTTCAAGCACCCACTTTTAAAAACAACCTGTTTAACACAAAATACAGTTCCTCTTATTTTTTTCACTATGTTTGGGCAACAAGAGAAATTAAGGGAGTAAATTAATGAAGTAGATTCTTTGAGAGAATATGCGCCATTATGCATCAGATGCAGTTTTTACTTTCACTTTCTGGTCAATTGAATGAGATTATGTCGTTTTGTGCAAACAGAAGCCGAAGCGTGTGAAGGCCATGTATAACTGTGTGGCTGATAACCCAGACGAGCTGACGTTCTCTGAGGGTGAGGTGATCGTGGTGGATGGTGAGGAGGACCAGGAGTGGTGGGTGAGTGTGATGACACACACCTCACTTTCAAATATTAAGAGCGAGGGAACCGGAGAGGAAACGTTTGTTGACCATATTTCCTTTCTTGTAACTGGCTGGTTGTTAATAAGTAAACTCAGTGAGGGTTCAGTGTCTCGGCATGTTTTCCACCAAACTGGCCGTGTTTAGTCATTCATTCTCCACGGAGCCAAATATGTGTTCCTGTGTGACTTCTGTCCTATTTACATACATCAATGGGTTCAAGATGCATTTCCATTTCAGTTTTTTCGCCAGTTGTTAAGAATACTGTTGTAAAAAAAATTATTTATTTCTTGCCTTAATTATGATAGGATAGTGCAGTGATGACAGGAAGCGAAGTAAGAGAGAGAGAGGGTGTAGGGATCATGAAAGGTCCTTGAGTCGGGATTTGAACTCGGGATGGCTGTAACGCAACTGCATACTGCCCACAAGGCTATCTGCGCTGGCCCGGATTTCATATCTGAAATAAATATATTTGAGTTGAGTTTTATTTTACAAGATAAGCTTGAAATTGAATAGAGATGGTAAATGTGAGTGTAAAAAAACAATGTTTTTATAAGTTAAATTCAGTGTATATATATTTGTGCACCACTGTATGCAGAGTTTTTTATTTTTTTTAAGATTGTATTTCTGCTTTTATTAAGTAAAGTTGGAGAGAGGGGAGTGGGGTCAAGTTTGGATTCGAACTCGGGACACTTGTAGTACAACGGCAGATTTAAGAATATTTCTAACATACTTTCTCCTGATTGTTTTGTAGCTGGGCCACATAGAGGGAGAGCCAATGAGAAGAGGAGCATTTCCTGTCACATTCGTGCAGTTCTTCATGGAATGAAGTTCAGAGATCAGAGACACTGAGTTGGACCGTTGACGGCACTTCTCTGCTTCTGTGTGGCCTCGCTGACCATCATCATCATCATCATCCCCTTAATCATGAGGCTTGTGTGTCTTCACTGAGCTTCCAAAATCCCTGGCTTGAGCGACGCTGGAATATAACCGCTTTTTGTTTTTGGTTTGTGGACCAGATATGATTCAGAATGACAGGCAATAAATGCATTTTTAACTTATTTTATCATTACCACAGTTCTAATGACAAATGTCATCAAAATGAAGGTTTTACTCTGAAACCATTCACATCCTTATTCCTTTAATATAGACGGCTCTACAGCGTACATGTGTTTTTGAAGTACACAGATCTGTGAAAATGGTCTTATTTGCCCACGTTCCATGATTGGCAAGGAAAGACGGAAGGATAATCAGAGAATCGCTGACTTTTGAGTACTCTGTTGGAAAAGAGCTTAGTCAACGGTGCTAAACCAGGAATATGCTACGAGAGCCGTCCAACGTCCCCATTTCACACTCCCTGCCCCAGTGCGGAGTGTATAAATAGGCCTGCCATTGCTCACACATGGGAAATATCTTAAGTGCACTGAGTGGACAAGAGAGACCGAGAAACAGACAGACACATGAGTGCTCTGTGCTGGCTGAGGGACAGGGGACGTGGAGACTGAATGGAAGTAATCTTGACCCTGTGCCTGCTGGGAGATTTGAGCAGCGTGACAGTTTGCATGAACATTCGGTGGCCTCCAGAGTGAGCAATGGAGCATCAAGGAGGTTTATTTCTGTATAGATATTTATAATTCAGAGCTGTCCTTCTGTGTTCTTGATTTAGATGCTTTTATTGATTTGAATGATCTTTTGCAGACCTTCCTTCAAGCGTGCAGGCCGTTTGCCTTCAGAGGTCTGTGGAACGCTGTCATTTAACAACTGGCTCGTTCGTTCTTAAAGTGATAGACCAAAAATGAAAGTATGGTCATTTGTTTATCCTCATGTTCTTTCAAACAATGCTTTTTCATAACAGGAACTGTGGGTGTTGTGTACTGTCAATCCTCTATTCCAAATCTAATGAAGTAACCACTGTAACTTTGTGCGAGGAAGAAACTAGTATTTAAATGGATTGTTCAGCAAAACACTTTCATGTCGTTCCAAACCTGTATGAGTTATTTATTCTAAGGAACACAAAAACTATTTTGAAGAATGTGGAAACCAAACAACATTGGAGCCTTGTATTGTAAAGACAAAAATAACTTATTTTCAGTAATAATAATAATCTCATTTTGTGTTTCACAAAGTCGTACTGATTTGGAATGAGGGAGAGTATCAATTTGTTATTCACTGAAAATCATCTTCTGTGGTTCTCATATTCCATTCAGTTTAAACATGCTGTGTCAAGACATGCCAAGCCAGTTTTATGAGAACCGAACTTGATAAACGAATGATTTCAGACTTGGCACAGCATGTCACATTAAAGTCAAAAGCAAGTTTGAATGAGTCAAAGGTGAAGATATTAAGTGAATAACATTCTTACCCATATGTTGTTTTAGTCCCAACACATGGGTTCTGGGTACTTGCAATTTAGCACAAAAATGTAAAATGTCATTCTTGTCTTTTTTGTAAGAGCTTGGCGGGTTTGTTGTCATTATGGGAAAAAGCACTCTTGACATTTTAAAATATTTATCCTGGCTGGTTCTGTGGAAGATAAAAAGGTTTGAAATATGAAGGAGAGCAAATGACAATGTTTCTTTTTTGGGTGAATGATCCTTTTAAGATGCTCTTACCTTTCTTCAGTGTACAAAATAATAACATTGAACATTTGTTTTTTTTTTTTACCTTGAGATCTCCAAAACCTATCCATTTTTAACAGATTCCAAGGTGACAGTTTGAGATGTTCCCCGAGTCTCTCAGCGTGGGTTGGCCAGATGGGTGTTCCCTGCACCAGTAATAACGCTGCGTCTCTCTAATTGTATTCCAGGGGAAATTAAAATCCCTCATGTCATTTCCCCTCACAACACTTCTCTTAATCCTTTCTAAAGCTTTGAAATGCTCATCCATCTGTAATTGTGTGCAGGAGTAACACAGCAGAGCGTTTTGTGTCATGGGTGTTTGATGTGGTTGCAGAGCAACTTAATAGAGTCTATTATGTAACTTTTAATTAAAGTCATGTTAGTCTTGATTGAGCTCGGACCGGAGTGACCTGTAATTATCTGTTCAGCTCACTGTATACGGCCGGCACCTGATTGTAGATAAATGTAGACTTTGCTTTGTGCATATTTAATTGTAAACAGAGAGCTAAACTGATAATGTTTTGACGTATTGTTAGATAAGACTGTTACAGTACACTTTTAACTAAGATGAAACAACCTCTATTCACCTGTTTACCATAAACATCATTGATGCTAATATATAAATATATGTACTAATAAATGGGAAAACTGGAATTAAAAACCTGCAAATGAATTCCGTGCTCATGTGTTGCATTATTTGGGTAGTTTAAAACGAATTTGGGTTTTCTGTTCCTCGATTAGGGAGCTGTTGTTGTTATTAAATATGAATAGTTTCAAAACGCTCCTATTATTCAACAGGATGAAAGCACTGCCATCTAGTGGAAACGAGGGGGAAAAACGAGAAGAAAATGCATTCTGTTCCCATTTGTTTATTGTACCGTATCAACTGATCCCACCTGGACCAGGAAGACGACAAAAGAGGGGCATGTACATATCAAGGACGCAAAGGGTTTAGTTCTTACAGCATCTTTGTGTTTACACTGAGATTAATGTACCACGGTTTACACAAATCCCACTAGAGCCTAACAAATCCCAGATTCACTGGCCCATAGTGGGGAAATGTGCTCTGAGGTTATTGTATATTTACATTAAATAAGATTAAATTAGGTTACAAAAATAGACACAACACAGACTTGGCTTTCGGGTTGTGGTGGGAGGGGCTGTTAAGAGCAGAGGATGCTGGGACTAATGTATCTGGTGTAAACGTGGTTGAGATGGCTGCCCTCTCATGCTGAACAAAGAGCGATCAGCTGTATTAACATTTATCAAAGTGAGATAAATTCCAGCATTTCTGTCAGATGCTTTTAAAAAGGGCACCTCTCCTGAAGGAACCAGAGAGCGTGGGAGAACAGGAACACTCCCAAACAGACCTCAGGACTTCCCTGAGGCCAGGGCACAGTCGAAGGAGGAGGACAGTACTTTACAGATGGCCTGGGCTTGTTCCTGTAGAGCACAAATGATGTGTTACTTTCACAGAGCACCACAGGTGAGTGCTCTTTACACACTGCAATTCAAAGGTTTGGATCAGTTTTTGAACAAAATTAATACTTGTATTCAGAAAGAATGTGTTAAATTGATCAAAAGTGACAGCAATAAGATTTATCGGCACAACTTTTTCAACATTCGTGAGGAGAAGAAATGTTTAGTGAGCAAATCGCCATATTAAAATGTTTTCTGAAGGATCATGAAGAATTTTCAGCATCATTACACCAGTCTTTAATGTTACGTTTTAAAATAATATATACAATTTGTAATAATTTGAAACGTGTAATATTACTGTTTATTGTATTTTTGAGAAAAGAAAACAAATGCTGCCTTAGTAAGCATAAAAATATTATATACATAAAAAAATCCCTTGAACAGTAATAGTGTATAATTGGTATGTTTATAGTATAAATATCAATATAAAAGACACAGTATAATGTAATACATATGTAAAATAGTCAGTTTCAACTAATTGATGTAGATGTCTGACTAAACAATTCATCATCACTCAGTTAAAAAATACATGTATTAAAAATAAATGAGTAAAATACATGTCAATAATGTTTGTTGTGTATAAATATAAAAAGTTTTATATAAATGAATATTAACATCAGTAATCCTTGTTAATTTGATTACTTTTAGACGTTTTACTTACTTTTGGGTATATGGGTACTTACTTTTTTTTTGCCCTAATAATTTTAAATAGAATTAGTTACAAAAAAGAAGATGTATGTGTGTGTGTGTGTGTGTGTGTCACCCATTTCAGAGCAAATCCACAAATACAGAAATATTTTTTTTTCTGCTACACTGTCCAGATCTAGGCTTATCATGCTTGACACTTCCTGTCTTGAGGTCTTACCGCACTGCTGCACTGATACACCCAGATGCTGCACTCCTGCTGCTCTGCATCTGTGGTCTTCAGCGCCAGCAGGTTTTTTCCAGCACCCAGACCATCATCATAGCAAAGCATACGTACAATCAGGTAGAGCGGGTGACGGTGCAGCACATCCTGAGAAGACAGAGAATCAATAATCAATCAGATCCTGAGAGAAACACAGCCATGCCATTATTTCAGAGTACAGCACTGTGGAATGATGAGTGGGTAATGTTCTGTTTCAGCTCCACACAATTATTATTATTTTGTGATTATGAATCTAAATGCTATCATATGCTCCTATATTTGATGTGTGTGTGTGTATATATATATATATATATATTTAAAAAAAAAAGAGCCAAATCATTCAGTTGAATGAACTCACACACTGGTCCAATGAGGCCACTTTAACTCCATACTTAGACACTCTCAGAATCATCTCCTCATCTCCAGGCACAAACGGCAGTTTTCCATCTTGCTTAAAAGTGAATACATGAGATATAATCAAAGTTTTTAAACAGCTTCAGACTCAATGCATAATAGTATAATAACGATTTAATATCCGCTTTATAATCAGTGGGGGCACTTTGCACCTCTCCTCTAGCCCAGGAGAAACAGATTTCAAAATATAGTTCAACATCAACCTAAAATCATAAGAATTATGGCTTCTACAACAGTAAAGTGGTCACATGACACAAAGGTTGCTAGATTAAACAAATACTTCGCTGCTGAAAGGTTACTGATTTACTAAACATGACTATCAAACATGAAGAGGAGAGATTTGAAGGAGATCCTCTGCAGTGAATGGGTGCCGTCAGAATGAGAGTCCAAACAGCTGATACAAACAACACTATAATCCACATTATAGTGTGGATTATAGACTCCAGTCCACCAATTAACATCTTGTAAAGTGAAAAGCTGTGCATTTGTAAGAAACAAATCCATCAAGAAGTTTTCACTTCTGGTTTATGTTAGAGTGTATGATCCAAAAGAAGTCTGCTTTCTCCAGTAAAAGAATCCATTATATGTTGTCCTCTCTCACATCAAAATGCACGGACATATTTGCTTAGAATTGTTTTGGGCTGTTTTTGTGCATATTTCTCTTGATTAAGACGGAATAACCTCTTCAACAATCTTAGGGATAATGGACTTATATTTTAGCTGGATTTTGATCGATTTGTTTCGCAAAAACATGCAGCGTTTCACTTCACAAGATGTTACTGAATGGTTTTGAGTCATGTGGATTACGGTGATGTTTTTATCAGCTCATTCTGGCGGCACCCATTCACTGCAGGAGTCCACTGGTGAGCAAGTGATGTGATGCCAAATTTCTCCAAACCTGTTTCGATGAAGAAACAAACTCACCAAAATCTCGGATGGCCTGAGGCCGAATAAATTTTAAGCGAATTTCCATGTTTTGAGTGAACTATTGCTTTAAGAGTTCAAACATCTAGTGGTCCCCTTTTGTAGATCCTTACCTGAGCCGCATCGATGTAGTTGATCAGGTCTAGCGGCTCCTGCAGGGTCTTGCTCATCTCAAACTGCAGCTTCTCGATGGCTCCCACATACTTGACTCTGAACTCAGCACAGGTGTCAGACACGGCGTTACCTGAGGGTTCAACAACAAGGTCAGGAACTAGTCAGGGTCTAAAATGTACACACACAAGTTTCTAGATGTTTCAGCGAGGACTAACTTGAGCTCTTGGTGGAGTCTGTATCGAGACTGGCGACTGTGCTGGACCTAGACAGGCCTCCCAAACTGGAATCTACTGACTGGATAAAGGGAGATTAGAGTTCATCAGCAGATAGAATGGCTGAAGTCAAATGGAAATTCATCTAATATCTGTTTATGATGTATGCACTGAATGACTGCTGGTAACCCCACCTTGCTTTTAGTGCTGACCTCACTGCTCTGGGAGCTGCTGCTGCTGTTGCGCTTCTTGACCTTTCGAAACATCCTTCACCATGACGCCAGCGCTGCAGGTCTCCAGCCTCCCAGCAGATGGTAACAAAGTCTGGGGACATTCAGCAGCATTAGTACTGTATCAACTCAACAAAATCATCTTAGAAACCTATAGTCTCCTGTAAATATGGGTTTTAATCAAAGAACAAATATTTAAATTACACGATTCTTTCAAGGTTCGTCCACTGTTTGACCAATGTTTTCTTTTTTTCTTTGGTAGATTTCCATTTGAATGTCAGGTGCTAATTTTTGTAAGAATTTATGCTTAACACAGTGTACAATTTGACACTGATAACACTAAAGAGAAAGTACAATATGCTAGCCAATGAAATATTTTAGAAAAGAGCATACATATGAAAAAATATTGAAACAAATATGAAAAGGAAAATAATAATAATGTTCTTCCAGGCCTTGAAAAAATTATTTTTGACCCATTCTCAGGAAATAACTTATATTTGATATTATTTGATACTAGGAACTTAGGGAAGATTGATTCCATTAAATATGAATGTTATAATATTATGTTTATTTTTGCAGGTCTGATTTTATTTCTCACAATTATTTCTTTTTTCATGCAATTTTGAAAAGAAAAAATAAAACGTCTGAATTGTGAGCTATAAAATCTGAATTGCGAAACTCAGAACTGCAAAACTTCAGAAAACTTTTCCGCCGTAGAAATGCAAGTTTGAATAAATCTCTCACAATTCTGACTTTTTTTATTTACCTTATTTTTTTTAACCCGTGACAGAAACATCTTCCATAGGAATCAGACTTATTGTAAAATAAATAAATAAAATATTCTACTAACATAATAAAAGCAAGTTATTTTACAATTAGATAACTGCTTTATAAATACTATTAATATGATATTTTCTGACAAAAAGTATTCTGGCTCAAATAACTATTATTCCTTCATTATAAAATAATATCGCAATACATCACATCATTGATTAAATCACTTTTTAAAATTCTTAACAGTTAAAAAATAATACACAACTAACAAGGTTCCTCATGTAGTACTTCTGTTCAGATATAATAGACATATTTCGTTAAGAAAAACACTGGCTTTTAGAGTATGACAAACAGCGTGTTCTGGGGTTCAGGACACTGCACGAGCCCACGCCCCCCCCCAAAAAATGGTGCCAAACTTAGAGTAGCTTTCCGAGTCACTCAACTATGACTTCTTCTGAGCCGCAAGCCCATTGTTAATTAAATCCCCGCGGAAAGTAACGGAACCCCGTTGCTAGGATAAACACTCAGCAGCACCCCACGTCCAACTTGACTAATGCGAGCGCAAAGGGCTCTTATTTGGTCGTTTATTGGCATCTCTACAATTAAATATAGAGAATTTGAACTTGGTAAACAAGCACACTTGGCATACCTCTATTTTGAGCTCACTATGCAGATGTGTGATGATTATTAATAGGTAGGTTCATCAACGCAGCGGTCGGCGGCTCGCTCTGTTTTGGCGAGACTTGCGTTGACACTTCACTTCCTGTACGGCTCCACCCAGCACTTCTTAAAGGGACCGCACGATAGTAAATGCTGTGTTTACATCGGATTAAAGGGACAGTTCGCCCCAGAATGAAAACTCTGTCATTAATTTACCCACCCTCATGTCCTTCCAAACCCGCAAGACCTCCGTTAATCTTCGAAACAAAAAAAATTAAGATATTTTTGATGAAGTTGGAGAGCTCTCTGACCCTGCATAGACAGTAACGCAACTGAAATGTTCCAGACCCAGAAAGGTAGTAAGGACAACGGTAAAACAGTCCATGTGATATCAGTGTCTCAACTTTTGCAAAGCTACGAGAATACTTTTTATTAAAGGCACAATATGTAATTTTTCTGCTTTAAAAATAGCAGAAATCACTATATCTATGTTATATATATTTTTTTAATTGTGTACTTACATTATCCCAACAGTTTCCACAAACTTTCAAATTCGGAGAAAATTATAGTTTAATTAGAAGACACGGCACGTTTCTTTATTTCCGTTTTGTCGCCCGTCTATGGCGTCATATAACCTTTGACCCCTCTAGTTTATCTAACTTCCTGCGGAACCCGGCGGAAGGCCAAATACAAAGGTGAACAGAAGCAAAGAAGAGACGAAAAAGAAAAAGTAGTAGCTAGCCTTGATCGAGACTATTATATTTTATATTTATATTGTTTATATTAGTATTTATACCTCAATCAATAACTTAGTTATGGATCATGATTATGCTTTGCCCTGCACGTTCTGTGGAGCGCAAACGTACGGGTGAAATAAATGACCTGAGAAGGTTTTGGGACAAGAGAGGAAACAAGACACGGGTAAATATTGGAGCTTGTGTAAAACGCAGATGGACTAGCTCTCGTGTATAGTACCACATTTGTTCTACATCTAGCTGGATAAAGTAGCTTCAAATGCAGTTCACTATCTTGTTCGATATCATAGTATAAACGTAATTATAATTATTAACGAAAGACGGCCGTGTTTTTTTAACATATATTACTACTAGCTAGATGGAATATTGATTTGATAGGGGTCTGATCATTCATATATCTCTCCGTTCGAAAAGACGTGATTGTCAAAATACTAAGTTAGAATGAGTGCAGAATGTGGGGAGCGACAGAGCGCGTGTTCCAATGACAAAAACTCCCATGAGCCCACGCTCTTTCCCGACGTCATCAAAGTACGTCTTATGTTATTATTTTGATTGAGTGACCCCTGGTGGCCAAAAATCCCATACTGTACGTTTAAAAGAAAACTAAAATAACATATATATTTTTAACAATCCCCCCCTCAATCCCCCCCACCCCCCCACGAGTTACCTTCTTCTGGCATTTTGGAGAGCACCACGACGTATGTACGACGTACACTTTCCCCTGAACATTTTAATTGGAAATCACACTCATGTTTCATGGTACTCTCCAAAATGGTGGAAGACGGTAACTCGGAGAGAAGAACTTTTGAATGAAGTTGAAGTTGTTATTTTTGTTTTCTTTGTGCACAAAAAGTATTCTCATAGCTTCGCAAAATTTAAATTGAGCCACAGCAGAACGAAGGTCTTACAGGTTTGGAATGACTTGAGGGTGAGTAATTAATGACAGAATTCAAATTTCTGGGTGAACTTTCCCTTTAACAATTTGAATTTACAACGTGCCTACTACTAAATACTATGGAAGCCCGCTTCCACCACTAAATAAAAAATAAAATAAGGTAATTGCAACTTTTTAGCTCACAATTCTGACTTCAATTGCCAGTTATAGTCAGAATTGTGTGATATATATACTCGCAACTGTGAGTTATTAAGTCAAAATTGCGAGTTGTAAAGTCAGAAATGTGAGATATAAACTCGCAATTCAGAGAAAAAATATCAGAATTGCGTGTTATAAAGTCAGAACTGAAAGATATGAACTTGCAATTCTGAGAACTCTTGTAATATGAACTTGCCAAAGATTGTGAGATAAAAATGTGCAATTACCTTGTTTTATTTTTTATTTAGTGGCAGAAACGGGCTTCCATAAAATCCTGCATAGTATATTACCTTATATATTTCAAAATAGCAGACATGGATATGTTTAGAACTGATATTAGCTTACTAACTGTAAACTCTAAATAATCTAGCCTATGTATTTATTTACTCATTTATTAAATATCAAGTAGCTTAGAATGGAGTCCATACAAAACAGATCATCTTCCAATTTAATAAATAAATAAATAGTATGGCATGTATACAGCTTATATTTATTTGTTATTGTCATTGGCATTACTGCTTGGCATGACTAGAAACATGTATATTATTATGAAGAAGATTCTATTCATTTACATTACATTTCCGGGTCTAGAAATCGCAGTTTTAATCATTAGTTTTCCTTTTATAACCAGGTTTTTCAAGACTTATTGAGGGCTAAAATAAGAAAAGGCCTATCTTGATTTTTTTTTTGTTATGTCATCCTTTTAATGCTTGTTTTGTCTTCTTTTAAGTCATTGGATGTTTGCTGAGGTCCCCTGGTGGGCCCCGGCCCCTTAGTTAATAAACAATTATTTTTTATTTATAACAGTAAATTGCCATGTTTAGAATAGACTGAATTACACACTTTACGGATATTTATTTAATAAATAGTAAATGGCTATGTTTAGAATATACGGACACCATATATGTATATATATAAAAGCACGCTATAGGGTTTGTTTATTTATTTAATTAATTGTAAGTGGTCGCGTTCTCAAGCCATCTATCGGCGCGCGCAAAGCGTTCAGTGCGTGGAAACGAACGATTCAAAGATTCAAACCCTGAGTCGTTTACAAACGAAGCACCACATTGCAATTCTTTTTTTAGATTAAAAGGAACCTAATCTCACCATGATGACTGCAGGATAGGTCGTATAATGTATCCTTCCTATAATATGAAGCTGAAAACAAAATAAATTGACGATACGAAAACTTTAGTTTTTTCAGCTTTGCCCGTGAAATTAGTCATAGCCCAGCTCAGCAGGGACATGCGTTTATCGCATGAATTAAATAAGATATGAAGTGTCTACAATAAATGTGCACAGTTCAGCTGAATGATGAAGTTTACTTTGTATACTTTGCACAATATTAACAAACCGTACACTGAAACAAAATAACCAGAACATTAATGACTGATAGAGCTCTGTGAATCAGATGCGCTCTCGTCCACTGATCTATGCTCGTGACGTATTATTTATAATTATCATTGGCTGATAGAAATGTTTAAAAAAAAAAAAAAAAAAAACATTTTAGATGGTAATAAGATCAAGATCCTCAGTGACGTCATGATCTATTCGTTCATGCAGCGCTCAAAATTGTGGACAAGCCAGTTCCACCGTAAAATAACCTCTGAATCGTTTATATATATATATTATTTTCAATATTATTTTTATTATTTTCAATAAGATTATTTTCAATTATATATATATATATATATATATATATGTTTATTGAACATATATATTATGAATTTAAACGTATGCAGCCTTTGTCGGATGTAGCCTTCCGTTAGAGAGACACCCATAGATAAGCTTTGTTGAACTGAAAAATACTCTGAATGAGGAGTCGATTGCCCTTGATGGAATCGATTCCAACCTTTGGAGTCGACTCTCAATTCCCAACGCCTAGGAAAGAATCGATTCCCAGCCCTAATGTCGACACTAAAGAAAGTTATATGGCCCCAAGTCATTCTCTTCGGCGACTCAATAACACAGGTAACAATCTGGGACACAGGGCACTTTGGGGTTTGTTCTTTACCCTTACATGCCGTGTTTTTGTTTCAGTTTGCGTTTCAAGCGAACGGATGGGGATCCGAAATCTCTCATAAACTCGCAAGGTACAGATTTTATGACCGCACGAATGTATTATTGCATTCATACCGCTGTGGCTGTTGATTTTATCATCCCTTTCATTTATTAGAAAATGCGACGTGGTAAACAGAGGCTTGTCGGGTTACAACACACGGTGGGCTAAGCTTGTGCTTCCTCGCATCGTGCCCATTTCTGAGGCTCCTATCGCGGCTTTGACCGTCTTCTTCGGCGCTAATGATTGCGCATTGGAAGGCAAGAACATTTCACGTTTCACATTTCAAGATCTAATCTCCAGCGGCAGCGATACTATCTATGAGACACTTACACACGTTTCTTTCTAGACAAGAACCCCGCGCAGCACGTGCCTCTCCAGGAGTTCACGGAGAATTTAAAAGATATTGTCAAATATCTGCTGTCTACAGGGGTGTCCAATGACAAGATCATCTTCATCACACCGCCACCACTTCAAGAAGCCGCCTGGGAGAAAGAGTGCTTGCTAAAATGTGACACACCTCCCGAAGTTAGGCTGTTTTCAATACTAGTGTACTGCATGCTGCACAGCGTAGTGTTCGAAAATAGGATGTGAAATAGTATGCAATGTTGTAAAGTAGTATTCTATACTGCAATCATATGCCCTCATTCATTTTAATGAATTAAAATAATGAAGTTTATTCTAAACAGTCTGAACAAATAGATCAAATATGGTCATCATGCTGGATTCTTAATTTAAATTATAACCAGATCACTTCATTAAACATGTAACTTTGCAGTGTCATGTGACAACACTGTAGCAAATTATATGAAACAAGTATTGCTGCATACTGTTTCACATACTATTTTTAAAAATGACTTGGCAGTATATATAGTGTGTGGAGCAAGCAGAACTTAAGTATTTAGTTACAGTGATAGCTCCAGTCTCTTTATCTCGCTCACACACACACACACACACACACACAATGAATATGGCATGTGGCGTGTTTAAATGCTCTTTTTTTTTTTTAAAGGTTCTGCTCTGAATCGGCTGAACTCTGTGGCTGGTCAGTACGCACAGGCCTGCTTTCAGGCTGCTGGACAGTCTGGTGTGGATGTTCTAGATCTCTG
The DNA here is from genome assembly GCF_963082965.1 of Carassius carassius. Lineage (NCBI taxonomy): Eukaryota > Metazoa > Chordata > Actinopteri > Cypriniformes > Cyprinidae > Carassius > Carassius carassius. The sequence goes on from NC_081786.1 coordinate 18,549,439, forward strand.
GACACTCATGCAAAAAGACGGACAGGTAACATGCATGTGAATTAGTGAATTAACATAAAAATCAGAACCAGAATACCAACAATTAGTTATTTTCTCCTAAGGATTTCTCCGTGTATCTTTCGGACGGACTTCATCTCTCTGATAAAGGCAATCAGTTCGTGGCAGAGCATTTATGGACACTTCTTGAGAGGCGAGTGACTGATTTGCCCTTCATTCTGCCTTACTGGGGGATGTGGACCCAAAATGTCCTGAGAGCAGCTTACTGTGCGATTAAAACACAGGTCAAATGATGCACAGCGTGCAAAACACCATTCAGTTCTTGTAGTTTATATTTGAATATGCTTATCGTCATAAATTAAGAACCATCCACCAATCTCAACTTGATTTGAAAGCAGGAGGTGTTTCGAGTTACTCTAGTTAAATCACAGATGTCACAGACAATGTTTAATCTTCTCCCAAATATATATTTAGATTTCTGAATGATCAAGGTTTTGAGCTTCTTATACGCACTAAGCTTTTTAGTACGGACAATAATGGCTTTGATTTTTAGATCTTCTGGCAAGAATCAAATGTATTTTCTTTCAGGGTCATAAAATAAACAGAAACGCTTCAGTGTAGAGACAGTTTATTCATGTGGCTTCGAACCCCAAGAATACAGTACATGTTAAATAAATGTGACGTAACCAAACATCACAAACACACACACCGAATGATAGCAGAATATGATCAGATACAGCTGTCTACATCCAAGTGAGAGGTTTTAATTACTTCTGATTTGATATACAGGAAAGTAAGAAACAATACAAAATATAGATTTAGTCATTCGACTTATGGCACAGTAAAACTTTACAAGATCTTAAAATTCGACTGTAATAGTTAAAGTCATATTTCACAGTGGGGGAATACTATATCAGTTCATTTTGGTCACATCTATACAACCGTTTTAGTGGCAAAAAGAGAAAATCTATGAAATATGCACATCCCTCGGCTCTGTAATCAGTGTTTCATATATTCATACTGTTGTATTGAAATGACATGAGATGCTATAGTAGGACAAATTAAACTGAGCAAACCTTAATGCAAAAAATGATTTGCGATTTCTATCTTATCCTTAAGATCTGGTCAAATAAAACTCATTATGAATTGCATCTCATCTTACAGTTTAAAAAACAAGCATGACATTTAATTCATAAACATATGGCATAGGACATGCATAGCTTGAATCTTCTCAGCAAGTCGATCAGTGTAACATTAAAAGTATAGAGTCATGCATTACTCTTGCTGCTCATGTCTTTAGTGAGGTATTCATGAATAAAAAAACAAAACAAAAACAATTAGCACTACTGGATGTATGTTACAAGGCACATACTGACTCTATTAAAAGAATATTAAATACAAGTTAAAGGGATAGTTTACCAACTCGCACCCTCTTGTCATTCCAAACCCACAAGACTTTTCGAAAGCTGCGTTCTCTCCAATCGAAAATCCATTCTCATAAAACTTTTCCTTGACTTGTATAATATCTTTATGAACATTTTCAAGTGCAACATTTTCATTTGTGGTTTTTTGGCGAGTAAATGATAGCATCATTTTCATATTAAGGTGAACTGTCCCTTTAAGATCTAAGGACAGCACCTGTGATAGTCAATTACCACAAAATATTATTTTGATTTGTACTTCAGTTTCTAAAAACTGCCTTAACCGTAACAACAGACATATATATAGGGCAAATGTAAAATGATTAAAGGAAGGGTTCTCGCTAAAACCTTGTTTTTCAAACCTGTATTACTTTCTACAGTGAAAGATATTATGAACAATGTTTTTTTTTTCTGTTTCTGTCGATACAATAAAAGTCACTGGGGTCCAAAAGAATATTTGACCCCATTGACTTCCATCCATCTGTGGTTCCACAAGAGAAAGTCTGGAGGTTTGGAATGGCATGAGGGCGAGTAAAAAATAACACCGTTTTGATTTTTGGATAAACTATCCATTTGAACTCATGGACGTTTGTCTTTTTGCTAGCTTCTGAAACTGTGCAGTCATATTCAACAGCCAAACTAAAATGCTGTCCAAAGCGGTATTGAATTTATTCCATAAATTGACCAAATGCAGTCATTTCTCTTGGCAGTTTCTGACATGCTTTTACGTTGCACTCAACTAAAATTGTGCATTAAAGGAATGCTACAAAATCTCTAAGAACCAACTGAATAGTTTACACATCACATACACTTTAAAATGCACTAACAAAACGAAGCCTGATTGCACCCTGATCCTCACAGCTCAAGTCATTTTTGACATGTGGCAGTGTCCTCAACACTCAGTCTCCTTACTGTCAATGCGCGCCTGTCTCGTCAGCCGTCTCTTGTCCCCGCGGGATGGCACTGCCTGTCCGGTGAGGTCCTCGAAGGACCTGGCAGCTGTGCCGCTTTGACGGAAGCCGTCTTCCTCTTCCAGGTGAGAGGAGTCTCCGCTGGGGTCCTCCTCGATTGTGGCCATTCGCAGCGGATCCGCTTTGAGTCCGGCGGAGAGGTTGGCAGGGTCTGGGCCGGCGAGCGTCTCCTGTGCGTGATGAGGTCGCGGATGAGAGGCCTTCACGATGCGGATGGGTGCCGATTCCAGACCGGTCATCATCTCTGCACTCTAAGGACAGAATTTGTGATGGAATTATTAAGAGAGACTCATCGTAGTATTCACAACATCTTGCATAAATAAGGATGGGCATGAGTACTGAGAAGTGACAGCAATGATTGATTATCAAAGCACTGAGTATCATATATAGATAGATACAAACACACAAATTAATTTTGTGATTTTAAAAAGATATTTTTGAAATGTATATTTTTCAATAAATATAATTATTAATGAGAACAATAAGTTATTTCAGTTTACACTTTTTTTTAGTTTGTAGCAATTTAATTATTTCTAAAAAGATAATAAAGATATAATAAAGTCATTTTAAGTTGTCCCGTGGCTCCCTTGGAAGTTTGCTGATGGTTAAGAACTACTGATTTAAACGGAACAGTGAAACAAAAAAGGGTTCTGAGATAAAAAAAAAAAAAACATTGCATGTTTGTCTTTGGTTTTGGTGTTTTTCTTTAGTTTTTCTATGGTCTTCTGTTATGTTAAATGAGCAAATAATATATTTATAAATCAATAAAAATATAATGTTTTTATAATAGCACTTTTACTGAAACTTGGATTTTCCTTTAATTCAGCTTTTTTTTTTTGCATTATTTAAAAATTAAATTATTTGCATTTTATTTTAGATTTATTTTTATAATAGCACTTTTACAGAAATGTCTTCACAAAAGTAGGCAGAAAAAAAATTATATATTGTTTTATATAAATATATACAAATAAACAAAACAAATATATTTAAAAACAAACTTTTGATCCATCTCTAGGATCTAATTTTGATCAATTTGACAATTTTAATACACAATTATAGTTATACAGTATAGATAAAACTAGAAAAAACCATTAATCAATTTCAATACACAAAAATAATTCATATATGTATAAAGAAAGGTACATTTATACATAATTTTCATTACATAGTACAAATATAGTATTTTGATTCATCTGTCAAGTACAACTAGACAAACTGATGCCCATCCCTATGTAAAACAGAAACAGCATGCTACACTTGAGTTAAAAGCAAAAAAATATCCATCTGCCAAATCAGTGACGGTCCATTCACATCTCTTGAACCAAATCAAATGAAGAGACGGTCACCCGTAGCGTATGCAGAATCAAGAGATTTTCAAAGCCGTGCATTTAAAAGGCTCCAGTACTGAACTGCATCCAAAAACACGTTTGAACCAGAAACTGGCAACACATCCTCATGGACATTGATTGCACGAGACATACAGGACAAGCTGAACTCAACTCAGTCAGTGCGTCTGACACGTCACAACCAGCGCGCTGCGACTCATCACACCCAGGGGCCGTATGACGCTCACTCACCTGAGTTGAGAGCTCTACTACACACCTCCACCACCATCTGCTGCAGTTCCACAAGGGTCAGAGCAAACAAGCCACAAGTCATACATGTGCAGCCACGCTCGCCCATACTAGCCCTGATAAAAGACGCCATGCTAACTGGGTGAGCAAGTTATGATGTTACTTTTCTGGTTCTGGATGATTTTAAAGCAGGTTTAGTTTGTTAGTTAGTCTGTTAGTAATCTGATCTCCGCTTCGAGAGAGAGGAGCCATGGTGGAGTTGTAGTTTTGTGACAGAAGGACTTACACTTGGGAACATCAAGGTTTTGGAGTTTTCCTCATATTGCTGATCCAGTTTCTTGTCCTGTTAATGAGCAGAGAGAAACCATCACCGTAATGTCTTGAATTTAAAGGTTTCGTTTAGCCCAAAATCACAATTCTGTCATCATTTACACTCACCATAGTACTTACATAATTACTTCTGTGGAAGTATTATCAGAAACAGATTATGCTAAAATACCATCACATTTCAGTCTGTTCCTCACAGTGTTATTCTCGAATCGAACTGAAATCGGTTTATAGGCTGTACAAAATTATCCCATACACTTTAAAAACAGTTGAGGATTAAAAAAAAACAAAGGTAATTAATACTATAATAGTGTATAAATAATGCAAACATACTATTTCCTCACACAAAGTTATCGCTTGGCTTTAAAATACATGAAATATAGAGTTGCACAGAAGAAAGTGAAAGAGGTTTGGAAGTAAACAATGACAGGGTGGACTATCCCTTCAGAAATCAATTCAGAAAAACATATCGACTGTCAAATCCGTCTCACCACACAGTGCACCAGTATGCTTAGAGGAATCCAGAAGAGGAGGGAGAAGACCACCACTGATCCAACTATGTTGTCAGCCAGGAACTTCCCTGCACATTGACAGAAAAGAGTCACCACTGGCATTTACAAAAACATAGAGAAAAAGTCCTAGCTAAATCCACCCTGTTATCATCCCCTACCGAATGTGTTGATGTCCAGTTTGTCAATGAAGTCCCATAAACGTTCGATGACATCTTGGACTTGCTTCATGCATTTACCCTGGAATGAACAACGCCGAAGAATTTATCATGCTGGTGAACAGAAAACACTGTTCAGTCTAATAAATGATCAGTCAAAACATAGCCAAGCAGTGTACTCACGGCCCCGTCACAGAAGCCAACGGTACAGGGTTTGCCCTTGCGCAGGTAAAGATATTTTTCAGCACTGTCAAAGGGAGTGCACAGCCTGTTTCTGCTTCTACAACACACTTTACACGAGTTCTCAGTCTCTGAAAAACATCACAGCAAATGGACAGACTCAGCACTCCTGCATTCATAATTACAGGTAAAACATTGAACACTTACTGTATTAGTATGTGCGTTTTGGTACTAGTTTCAGTGTAAGTCAACCCTCTCAATTAATGAGCCAATGGCATGCATCCCAATATGTGCAGTTTCTTTTTACATATACAGTACAGACCAAAAGTTTGGACACACCTTCTCATTCAAAGAGTTTTCTTTATTTTCATGACTATGAAAATTGTAGAGTCACACTGAAGGCATCAAGGGCTATTTGAGCAAGAAGGAGAATGATGGGGTGCTGTGCCAGATGACCTGGCCTCCACAGTCACCGGACCTGAACCCAATCCAGATGGTTTAGGGGTGAGCTGGACCGCAGACAGAAGGCAAAAGGGCCAACAAGTGCTAAGCATCTCTCGGGGAACTCCTTCAAGACTGTTGGAAGACCATTTCAGGTGACTACCTCTTGAAGCTCATCAAGAGAATGCCAAGAGTGTGCAAAGCAGTAATCAAAGCAAAAGGTGGCTACTTTGAAGAACCTAGAATATGACGTATTTTCAGTTGTTTCACACTTTTTTGTTATGTATATAATTCCATATATAATTCCACATGTGTTAATTCATAGTTTTGATGCCTTCAGTGTGACTCTACAATTTTCATAGTCATGAAAATAAAGAAAACTCTTTGAATGAGGTGTGTCCAAACTTTTGGTCTGTACTGTATCTAGAGTCAATAATGTGTAAAATAGCCTAAATAATCTCATAATTTTTATACATCTTACCTGTTGTCATTATATACAGAAGACTGAAGATAGTTGTCACAAAGTCTGTATCTATACTATCAAATGTTTGGGGTCATTAAGATTTGTATTTATTTTTATTTGAAGTAATTCATACTGATATTGGCACATTAAACTGACAGTAAAGACATTTTTACAAAAGATTTCTATTAAAAATAAATGCTTTTGAAAAAGTCCTGAACATTGATAACAACAAGAAAGAAAAAGTATTTCTTCAGCACCAAACCAGGCAGTTAGAACGATTTCTGAAGGATCACGTGACACTGAAGACTGGAGTAATGATGCTGAAAGTTCTGATTTGAATCACAAGAATATATTTCTTTTTAAATATATATTGAAATAGAAAGGAGGGTCTGTTGGGACATTTACCATTACAGGCACAGGACTCCAGATTATGCAGGGCTTCACAGAAAGGAATGCACTTGCCCTTCTGACATCGGCCCTTGTCCACACACTCTGTATCATCATCCAGGTTACCAGGGGTGGGGCACTCACTGCTGTTGCCTAGAGTAAAGGGTAAAGGGTAAAAAGTGAAATATAACTGATCCAGTCCACTGCTGCATTGACATCAGATAGTTCTGGGCTCACCTGTGCAGTTTGACGTGCCCTTGCAGGTGGCAGTGATGGTCTCCTGACAGATCTTATCTGCACTTTCAAACCTACAGTTCTTGCAGCAGGGGCTGTTCCTGTCACTGAGGGTCACAGACAACAATATCAGCCACAAACACAGACAGAACAATGCCCTTAAAAGTAAAACTTTTTTTAAACTATGTTCTGACTTTTGACTTCGAAACCTTTTGAGACAGTCGATGGAATATGCTTCTGTTGAAGCTTATAAAAGTTTATTTATTTTAATGTCATTAATTTAATATTAATTATTTAATTTATTAATATTCTAAAACAATTTGTTAATTTTTTTTTTTGGTTTACTTTTTTTATCCCTATACAATGTATAGAAAAAATGCTTGGAAGATCAAGACTACTGTAACAGTGTGTGGTCACTATTGTGATCTACAGCTGCTGGATGCTGATATATTGGTCTATCACTGTTATCTTCTTTTACCTGCATTGTGCCTGCTTCCTGAATTTGCACTTATCTGTGCAGCAGGGGTCATCGCCGAGATGAAGGAGTCCAGGGTCACAGTCTTCATCCTCCTCCACACGGGAGTTCCCACACAGCTTACTGCTCCTCTCCTTGAAGCACTGATTGGCCTTGAGCCTTAACGTCCTACTGACAGAGAACTTGCTACAGCTGGAGAAGCGCTGAGGGAAAAAATAAAACCAGTAAGTAAAGTAACTACATGTAAAGGGGAAAAATCAGTAGAGACTGATAATACCTTGTTGTTGAAGTGATCTCCGCTGACCGCAATAGGGTACATGACATATTTGCCACCCTGGTCGTCGCTGGGCGCACAGGTAGCTATGTTGTCTGGATCGTGTTCGGCACCAAAGTTGTGCCCCAGCTCATGAGTTGTTACAAGATCTGCTTCCTGGAAAGATTGAACATCAGTGTGCTGCCTGCTAGTATATAAGATGCAAGCGGTATTTAAAGCAAACCTTAGTCAGAATAGTTTTCCCATAATTCATGGTGCTTGTCAAGCCTGTGTTTAGGTAGCTGGGTTTCCTGACGGTTTGTGATGGATAGTAGGCTGAAAGACAAAATGAATATAAAGGGTCAAGCACTTCTGAAGAGTGGAATTCCACTAATCACAGTTGAAGAGATCCTTACGTTTAGGGCAGAGTCCTCCCAATCCCTGTTTGGAAGGGGCCACGTATGCCAGACCCAGAGTGCCATCATCGAAGTCCTGATAGGTGAAGAGATGGGCTAGGCAAACTGTAGAGGCGTTGTCTGCGATGTCATAACTGAATTGCTAAAGACAAGCAAGAAAAAGTTGTGCAAGTGAGGGTCAAATTTGTGATTCAGGGCTCCTGACAAAATGATGACTCGTAAAATTGGCTCAAAACTTTTCGAAGCTAGCTTATAGTTGACAAATTACAGAACCGCTCAAAAGGTTATTTGGTTTATAAAGTGCACAGCTCTTTGCATTTCAGTCTAAATTTGTTGTAAGAACACTTCTGTGTTAGTAAATTATGCCATTCAAAACTCGTTTCACTTCAATTTGACCAACATTTTTATTCAATATATTTTTACGAGCACCAATAATTAATTAATTTAAATAAAAATATGCATCTTTCCACATAGGTTGTCACATGAACATACTTTTAGTAACTGTACTGATATAAGGTTCACAACCCTAAAAAACATCACAGTATTAAATCCTGGTTCATTCAGAATCAAACAAGAAGAGTTCGTGAGGGAGTCTGCTGTGAAGGGATTCATTGACTGACGGAATCTGATTCAAATCGCTAACTTGCAATTAAAGGGATACTCCACCCCAAAATGAATGTTCCAAACCCGTATTGGATGAGAACTGGAATGCTCAAAAGGGTCCCATATACTGCCAAGTAAATAACACTGCCAAGGTCCAGAAAAGTATGAAAAGCATCGGCAGAATAGTCCATCTGCCATCAGCGTTTCAACTGTAATGTTATGAAGCGACGAGAATACTTTTTGTATGCAAATAAAACAAATAATAACTTTAATAACTTTAATTTAATAACTTTATTCAACAATTCCTTGGTCAACAGTCTACGCTGTGTCTCTCCATATCTTCGTATGCTGCGTATGCTCTTCTGTGTCAGCCGCGCCACAAGGATGCGCTGTTTTCTTTCAAATCAAAGCATGAATACATGTAGAATTTAGCGTATCCATTTATTCGCGTACAAAAAGTATTCTCGTTGCTTCATAACGTTATAGTTGAACCACTGATGGCAGATGGACTGACTATTCTGCTGATGCTTTTCATACTTTTCTGGACCTTGACAGTGTTATTTACTTGGCAGTCTATGGGAGAGTCTCAAGCCTTCCAGTTTTCATCCAAAATATCTTAAATTGTGTTCAGAAGACGAACAAAGCTTTTATGGGTTTGGAACAATATGGAGGTAAGTGATTAAGGTTTTTTTAAGGGAGTTTTGGGGCCCTGGAGAAGTTTTGACATGACCTGAAATTTGTGATTTTTCCAGTTGCTTATAAACATATACATAGCTAAAGTCTGAAAACACTGTATTCAGTACAAACTGGGTTACAATAATATGTAAATAGCATGTATGTACATGATTGTGTTTTTGAGAAAACAATGTTTATATGTGGTTAGTGAAAAATAAAATTTTGAAGTCACTGAAATAAGGTCATGAAACACATAAAGAACATTTGTTCACAAGACTGTTAAACCTGGAGCTTGTAGCCCAGAATTCGAAAATCATCTTGTCTACTCGTTCACAGAAAACAATAGATCCATTTTCTAAGACACTTTTTGTTTCGAAAGGGCATATGAAAAGTAGGTGTGATCGAAAGTAGGTGTGATTGACCATGAATTTTCATGTGATTTACACCCGAGAAGACAAAAGCCTGCATAATGAGCCGTTCAGTCAGGTGTGACTGAGAGGGAAGAGTTACAAGAAAGAATGTGAGGACAAAATAAATGTATATATTTTTATGTTTGTAGTTTTTTTTTTTGATGAATAGAAAGTTTAGAAGAACAGCATCGTTTGTTAACATTATTGTAATGGTCACTGTTAATTTATTTAATATATTTACAACTTACTTGATACATATACACTTCAGACGATCGCAAACACCAATGACGGGGTATAACACATTCAAAATATTTACACCAGAGCAGATATTAATGAACAGAAGTTTAGTTACATTCATACACACAAGCATGCTTTGTATGTAGGTCTATACAATCCAAAAACTAGTTATAAAAATATATGGCTATATTCACTGGTAAACACTGTAATGATATAACTAATAAATATTAACTTGTTTATATTGAAATTCTTTGTTTTGCAATACTGTCTAAAAAATAACTTACTTATTAATGCAATGCACAATACAAAGCACAAACTTTACTTTTATTGGACTGTTGTAGTGGAATAATTATAACATTTCGACATTGGACACTGCACTTACTTCTAGAAGCTTCTTCACATCCCACACACCATCCTTTCTTCCTAATGGGCTGCCATCCATGTTGTAATGAATTTCTCCTTTGGCAACTTTTGTGGGCTCCTTGTTTATGATTATCTGTGGGATTTATGTACAACTTAGACGGCAAGATAACACTCACAGATCAAAAACTTGGACCCACGGAACAATGAAATGAAGCTGAACCCCCCCCCCCCCCAAAAAAAAAACCATTGAGCACATGAACTCCACTGTTAGGATGGAAAAAGCTTGAAATATATTTAGTCAAAGTGTCAGTTAGAGGAAAGTCTCTTTTGAGAAAGTCCAATGTTGAGTTACACCTGGAGTTTGCTACAAGACATGTGACAAAATCTGGAAACTTTTGTGGTCAGTTGAAAATAACATTAAGCTCTTTGTATTAGAGTTGAGTCAGCTGCTATGATCTGTTTGACTTCAGAGTCATCAGTTCTACTAGTGATCAGTAGTTAAAAAAGCAGAATTGTTTTGCGACATTTCTTTAAACCCATATGACTTTCTTCTGTGGAACCCAAAAGGAGGTGTTTTGAATAATGTTCTGGTTGACTTTCCCACACAGTAAAAATGAATGGACAATGGAGCTTTCAAGCTTTAAGAAGGATGCAAAAGCATCATAAAAGTGGTTCATATGATTTGTGTGATGCATTGCAACACGTCTGAAGCCATGTGAGAGCTTTGAGTAAGGAATATTAGTCATAAAATTACAATGTTTTTCTGAATTCAAGTCATTATTCACTGATGACCTTCAACGCACATCATCAGTTAATGAGTTTTAATCAAGAACCGTATCACTGATTTTTCAGTGAATAATTCAAAAGCGCTTTAATGAACCATTTCAGTGATCCATTCAAAAGACCCTATTTTACAGACATGATTACTTTTCTCATGAACATTCCATTCGTAGTTTAAAAAGATATCAAGTAGGGATGTAACAATATCAAAATATCATGATACGATAATATCGCGATATGAAGTCCACAATACGGTATTTATTGCGATATTTAAAAAAGACGAAGAATTGGAAGAAAAAAAGTGTACATTTGAAATTTCAGTTCTTCTGTTTAATGCACTATGATAGTTCGAAATAAAGAGCTCCAACCCATGTTCTTAACTAAGTAAACTTTAGTCAGAAAAAAGTGAATTGACTTGTACCTGAATTTTAAAGGCTACTCCACGCTATTTTTATTTGTGATATATGATCTCAATCTAAATTAGATTCACACAGTTGTTTTAGAAAGTCAAACAAATAAGGGTATAATACTAATAACAACAATGACAGTAATAGCCATATTTCGCAAAAACAATTGCACTGTAAAATAAATGTATATAATTTTTGCTTTTCACTACAGTAGAGAAATTAAAAAACGTAATTCCTAATTTCTACACTTGAAAGATATTTTGAATTTGGAGTGTAGTTACCAATTTAAACCATTAGCAATTCATACTGCACTTTTAAGCTTTTATTTAAATGGAAACTGCAGTAGAGTTTTTATATTAATGGAAAACTCCAGCTTCAGTGAAAACTTGCTTACAAAAACATGTCTCACTATAAAGCTAGTGAAATGCTGTAACCATCTGCCACGTAAATAAAGCCTAACTGGTGGCTGTTGTGTTCCCAAGCACACACTAAACACACAGCACAGGCAATAAATGAGTTAACTGTGAACGGAGCCGTTCTGAGGCGCTGAAAACATTGGCTCAAGAGCTGATCATGTGAACAAAGTGCACACTTCCGCTTTGAAACATGACGAAAAAACTGAGCTCATGAAAGGATTAAGCCATATTGTGCTTTCAGTTTTAGTTCCTTTAACAGATACTGAAGCATAATGGCCCAAAACACAACTTTAAAGACATTTTATGTTAGAATAAGAAGTTTAAATACATTTTAAAAACCACACTTTTTGCCCGGAAGACTAAGCTAACCCTGCTTCTAAAATACAAGTGTGAAAAGTACCAATACCCAGAGTTAAAAGCTGGATTTAGAATGCCTGTGTGAAAACTCTTAGGAAAACAAAACTCATCTACTGAAATAAAAAAGCTAAATTATGAGAACAGAAAAGGATGACCCTGACCTGGTGAATCTGCACACCGTAGCCTTTAAAATCTTCATCCCAGGATGTGTTTCTGTATATATCATCCACTCTGTCTATCAGCTCAATCTGAAAGACACAAAAAATTCAATACATTTTTAATCTGATATCATGGTGTTTATTTGCAACAAACTGCTCTGTTGTATACTCCCTTTTCCAGTTACACTGAGTGCGTTTCATTTGCATTGCTCACCAAGTAGTTGAGGGTGGTGCTCTCCTCTCCACGACCCATGTGATTGTAGAAGCGATAATCTGCAACTAGCAGCAGCTGGCAGGTGTTCTTCTTGTGGTCATGTGTAGATCTTCTCTCTATGTTGTGAGGCTCTGCATTCAAGAAATTAAAGCATCTAAACATGCTGCACCATCAAATTCAAACGAATCCACCAAATAATTATTTCTAATTACATCAACATCCATAAATGGATCTACACAATTTAAAGCAACACAATGGGGGGCTTCCACGACAATGATAATGTAGGACAAAGAATGAAGTTCCTGAATTGAATTATTATGCATTGTCTCCAGACTATGTTCAGTTCTTATAGCAGGAGGTCACTGCTGGGTGACTACATGCTTGAATGGGCTGGCTTTGTCAGGCTGATGTATAACTCCTCCACACACTCATGCAGTAACCATCTCGCTCATCATGAGCATGTGATGAAAGCTGAATATCTATTGTGTGTTATAGGCTGCTATTATAATTGAATATGTCAGTCTCAAAATTACTGAAAAACAAAATGACCTTTAAAGACAACATTTTTCAATTAAACTAGATTCCATAAAGTCTGAGAGTTCATTTGGTGGTTTAAAAAAAAAAAAACTTCAGGGAATTCCAATAAATTCCTGTTTGTCAGTTTTACAGTTAAAATGGTCTCCTACCAGCTGAAAAAGTTTCAGAACCTCATAAAAAAAGGAAATGGGGTTAATTATGATAAGTTGTCTGATAACCAGTCTCCAATATTATATGTCCTGAGGTCCTCTGTGGCACCGTTCCATACGTATGTAAATACACACCCTCCTCCTGTTCCATCAGTCCTGCTGCTCTTGCCTCTTCTGGCAGGAGCTCCTGAGCATCAGCATTCACATATCCACACACTTTTGGTGAGGACAGTCGACTGATGTTCTTAATGTCCTCTGAACGGTACACCAGCAAACGGCCATCAGAAGGCAACTCTGTAAACCGCCACAAGGGCTAAACAAAGACAAGATACACTAAACATTCAGTAAAAATGCATATCGTGAAATTAATACGGAATGCTTTCAAGTATTACGCATGCTTGAACAAATTACCTCTACATTATATTCACCCTCTTCAGTAAGAATGTGGGCTGAAAACTCTTCCCCGTCTATGTGTGCCTGCACACGCGAGTGCTCCTCTCCTGTTGAGACAGCAAACAATGATATGTCGATGTTTGATAATAAATCACAGATGGAAAAACAAGAAAATTCAGTTGTCATCCTATGTCTTACCCACTACGTGTCCTTTATAGTAATTCTGTAACTGAATGTCAAATTGGTCCTCTTTTCCATACTTGTCTAAGAATACAGCCTTGAAGTTCTCAGTGAAAAGGTCTATGTTGGTTGTCAAGTACAGCTTGAAGTGCCTTTGAAAAGAGATTTTGAAAAGAGAATACAAGATGTTTTTATTTCAGTGAAACTCTAAAGAAAGACCAAGCCTCTAATTGTGATCTCTTTAGGTCCGAGGTTTAGAGAAGAATAGCATAAACACTTACACTGTAAAATAAAATAAAAAACCCTGCAAAATGAATGAATGAATGAATAAATAAATAAAATTATAAAAAAAATACAGAGATCAAGATATACAAATAGATAAAAATATGTAGAATAATATTAAAATAAAGTATAAATAAAAATATAAATACATTAAACAATTAAATAAAAGTAAATATACTGAAAAATAAATACATAATATAATTATTACAGAAACCAGGGTGATCAGAAAGGAATAACACAAAAAAGCAATTAATATAAAACAATAAAAATAGGCAAGAAATTATAGATTATATTCTTATATAAAATATATATTCTCGTGCGGCCCTGCACCGCAAATCTCCAAGAGCGCATCTGGCAGTATGAATGAGGCTCGACGCACGCGCACAACCTATGTCGACTCGTGCCTGTCTCCACATTTAAACCTAATGTAAATTCAGTCTAACTGCTTGCTAACATTTTCCACTTCTTCTTAAAATCCCAAATACAGTGTAACATGTAATACTTTACAGTTCTTTATTTATATAAAAAAATATATATATTTCCAGTGAAATTCAGTAACTAAGTTAATTCTATAAAATTAGTTAAACCATTATAATCTTGTCTGCTGAAAAAAAAATATATATTATTATTTTTATTTTTTTCAGCAGGGTAATGATACTCATACTGTGCTGCACATTATTTGACAATATTGAGCTGAAGCTTGTCTTTGCAAATTAAAAATCGCAAATCGCAATATCGGTCAAAAAAAAAAAAAAAAAAGAAAAAAAAAAGAAAAACGCAATTAGATATTTTCCCCATATCGCACAATCCTAACCACAACTATGAGAAGTCATGATCAATGGAGCTCTGATATTATGATTCACCATGGCAACATCACCGAAAAAAGACTTCCACATACTTCCGAGACAATAATTAATTTTAATTCTTAATCACTGTTAAAATAGCAGAGGTAAAAACGGTAAACTATTTAACTAATTTACTAATTTTAATTTTCATGCTATCCCACTTCAAAAAAAGAAAAAAAAAGAAAAAATGTAGCAGCCTCTAAAAATGAATTATAAAAACACAATTCAAGCAAGGTAAAGCTTAAATCATAAGTTTCATGGGTGTAGCCTTCATGACTTTACAAACATTTGACATATTAAATATCATTCAGTGTCCATTTCGATGTGCAACAGGTTTTTCCACATAGCAGGTTTAATGCTCTTTTCACATAGGCTTATTACATATTCCCTAATCAAACCGGTTACATTTCTTAATTAGAGTAATGAAATTAATGACTGACTTGTACTCAGTCAACAACAAGAAGGAAGAGGCTCGCAAAATGGTGAGAGAACCTGCACCAGCACCACTGACAGATGAATAGGAGACGGTCAAAAATCCAAAATGGAAAAATCAATAACTGTTGCATTTGTACTTGTAGAAAATAAAAATGACCAAATAAATTGTAAATTATTTGGGTTTATATAACAGCTGTGGTGGTGGTTACGGCATATAACTCCTACTACCCCTCCATCTAGCATCCCATCATTCCATACAGTTATCTGATGATGGGAATATGCATCCAAACACACTGGAAATCTTGAAGGAAGTTCTAATTATTGGGTTACTTCCTGAGGTTGCAGCAAGCCCCATTTAAACCGATTTCTCCAACACTGACCTACAGTCCGGTGAAACTCCTCTTTGACGGATTTGTGCCCAGGAAAAAAATTCTTAGAAAGAGCGTGAGAGCGCCGTATCCTTTTCTTATCAGTCTGCATTCATCGGCCTTACTAATGTCCTCTGCATCTCCAAAGTTTTAAAAAAAAACTACCATTTAAAATGCGACCGCTCAAATGAATATGCATGTGTATACGGCAGCAAAAAAAATATTATTTTTTAAAAATCCCTAAAAATGTATGCAGCCTCCTCGTCTCCGGGATACGGTTTAAGAGGAGATGGCATTTTTGTCACTTTGACCGTGTCTGCACGATGAAAATATGCGCAATGAATGAGTACATGCACTGCAAAAAATACTTTTCTTACTTGTAAGGTACTTGTCTTCTTCACTCCAGTCAAAATATCAAAATGTTCCTAAATCAATATGCATTTTCTACATAAAAAAAGACATAAGATATTTAGTCTTGTTTCCATAGGGGGGATACGCTTGTCTCGGTTTGCATTAAGATTATTTTTCTTGCCCTACGGCGGACAATTTTACACGTTTTACTTAAAAATGCACTTAAATACACTTATTGTCAAATCGACCGCTAAACCACTGCTACTTTATTACAAGAGAATCCTACTGATCCAGGGACAATAATTTAAAATTAATTAAAATCAAAAATGTATTTAAAAATAATATAATTATGTTGTGTAGTCTATATAATACTATAGAAACAGACAGTTTTACACACTGAAAGATTTATTCATCATAAAATAATTACATTATAATTGTACTGGAGTCTTACACACATGCCACACAGTTAATCTGAGCTTAAGAAACTTTAATTAATGCTGTCAAGTAACAAATCTGCTTCAAAGATAAAATTAAATGAATTGCTTATTGTAACATTAAAATAAAAATGAAATGTCTGTACAATTACTAGAAATAGTGAATATAAATAATTGGGAATTATGTATAAAAAAAAAGAAAAGAATAATATATATATATATATATAGTAAATAAAACATTGCACATTTCATTTATCTATTATAACATTTATTAGTTTTATTCGCTTGGCGGTTTCCTTCTATAGGTCCAGAAATGTGTTTTTCGTCAGGTGTCTTTTTTAATTATATGATGTCATTATGTTGCTGTCTTGCCGCCAGCCAATCGCTGCATTGCTGATCGTTGTTTCTAGTATCGATACATCTGCCCTTTACGGGGAACACGAGAATATGGAGTAATCTCAGACAACTTTAATATTTGAATCAAATCGGCAAATTTGTTTGACGAACCAAATTAGCCAGAGACCAGTTATCACGATTAGAAAATCTGGCATCTTTCAAACCATCTCAGATGTATTCAGCGAGACAAAGAACGGACCCCAGGGAGCACAAACAAAAAAATAAAACAAAATAATGAATATAAAATAGAACAAAATAGGTAACACTTTATATATTATATAAAATAGATAAATAAAAATAACCAGGGATGTGCACAGATGAATAACATAACAATAAAAAATATGTGTGTGTGTATGTGTATCCACACAGACATATATAAATATATAAAATAAATACAAATTATTAAAAAATGTTATTATATTTTTAATCAAGGAGGGACAAAGAAGAATAACAAACAAAAAATAAATAGATTAAGTGTTTTATAATAAAATAAATAATTTAATCATTAATAATAAAAAAAAAATGAAAAGCAATGATCATCACATGATCTGCTTTAGCAGCCCTTTGGCGACTTAAAGTCTCCTTATTTAGTGCCTTTCGCAGTGTTATAGTAAGAGAGTGCTGTGTGTTGATCTGACAGCTTTACCTCTTGAGCGCTGTGAAGCTGACCAGCCGCTCCACACGGGATCGGGACACGTCATCAATGTCCCTCTTCTTGACCGAGTGAAGCTGGAGATCTGATGCAGGCACCACATCGAAGTCTGACAGCATGGAGCGGAGCGCATCTGGATGAAGTGAAGCATATAAATGCCATTACTCCTACATAATACTACTATTATCCACACACCATATAAATGTCTCAAATCCCAAAACAATATCTAAAGATTAAATATAACTAAAATATAACAATTCAATATTTTTGGTCAGTACTACATAATATTGTACAATTTCCACTGCAAGAGAATTATATGTGAATGTCTTTTCCATTCAAACTGCAATTAAATAGCAAATTCAGCAGCTTCCATGTTGGAGGAAATGAACTCAGATAAGCTGTCATGGCTGAGTCTAAACAGGAAAAGGAAGCAAGAGTGAACTCACCAATCCAGACAACCCCCAAATATCCCCAGATGTTTTGGTATATTTAGTTTTGTATCTAAGCCCATTTGAACGGCTTTCTAAGAGTAATGTTAACTTACCAAACTCCTGCTCCTCTTCCTGATTTCTCAGGTATTCTTCAACAGATGCTGGTTTCACCGCACAGTGGATAGAAAGTGGAGCTAATAGCACAAAATACAATATCCAAGCCTCCATTCTGGCGATGAAGCATCACTTCTGTCAAAACACCACGTCTGGATCTGTCAACATCTAACTTACTGTCCGTTATTTACAAACATTCACGACCACCTTCTGTTCAATTACTGAACACGACGATGACAGAGGGATTTAAATACCAAAGTACAAAGGATGGGATTCCGTTGAACGCTGGATGTCTCTAAATACAGCTTTCAGCCGCTCTAACACTGATTCCTCTTCATTCGCGCTGGATTCTGCTGCTATAACAATTTGAGGAGGAATTCCGCCGACTCTACTTCCGGGCAACCGTTGCATTCCCCGGAAAAGGGAACTCTTATTTGGTATTTTTTTTAAGTTACTTTTCAAACTTACTTCCGGTGTTGTGCTGAGATTTCTTTTTTAACTGACTGTGATAAACAAAATTGAATACGTGCAAATAAATAAATAAATACAATTAATCTTCCAATAACTATCTTTATTTGCTGTTGTAAAAACGACTTAATTTAGAGTGTGTATACAGCAAAAGTCTTTACACTAAAATGTAAAAAAATTGCATAAAAAAATATATACAATATTTTTAACAGATTTGAGCAGTCTAACCGTGAAAATACTAAACTAAAAAATAGATTGAAATAATTTTTCTTAGCTATATTTGGCAAATATTATTTTATTTTTCAGCACATCATGAAATTACATAATACAACATTTTTGAATCCATGTTTTAATGGTATATTTTTCAACAGTGGTCTATTGAACAGTTTCCTTGACATTTGAAACAAAATGAAGACATAACCAAATTAATAGGGGGAAAAATTATGAAAAGGAATACATTGTAATATCAGTGTTAGTGGCAAAGACAATACAATATGTTGTATGTTTGTAATTTTATTTCTTTTTTTATCTTTGAGATTTCACATACAAATGAAATTTGGTTCTGAATGGCAAAAATAATAAAACACATTCTTTATGAAGTCTCAAACACAAACAGGTGACACATAAAAAAGGCCATCTAAGGAAGAGTAAAAAGGCAAACCCAGTTTTAAAAGCAATGGCCAGGAGCATCCCTACAAATACAAAGCGGTACAAGTCAAAAATTAATATCTGGAATTGGCAAATGTCAAGAGCGAAAGACAGACATCAATACAAACAGACCACTGTTGAGAAAAGACAAAAGACATGCTTTAAAAATTCTTGCTCTAACTCCAAACTATAAGAGCTTACAGGAGTTTCATATGGAAATATAGAAACCAGTCTGCAAGACTAAGTTTTGTGCAACAAGCAAATTCCTACAGACAGGAACGATACAGTTTTTGGCTGTTTGCAAGATCTTGTATGTCAAGGAGTATTTCCCATTTTACATGTAAAAGCCACAATTATTTCTAACTTGGAGGAACAAACAGCGTTTCAAACGGGAACATGACGCAACTTGACAATGAATAGGCGAATTCAATAACCCTGAATTAAGAAAACGATTATATTGTACAACTTATAAATCATAAACACTGTATACACGAAAATATAACATCAAATGGAGTATTACAACAAAATATATACATACACCATAAATGAAACACAATTAACTTAATTTTTAAAGCCCATACAACATTAAAGATCTGCTCTGAGTATATTTTTACCCACTGTCAGAAAATGTTCCCTCATCAATTTCATAAAAACCTGCTTGGCACGATTGTCTCTCTCTCTCTCTCTCTCTATATATATATATATATAAAAGCATTTATATTCTACATGAAATGGCCAAATAATATGAGCTCAAATAGATTCAGCTGGACTGAGTAACCTGTGTGCTATTCATAACTGACTGATGCTGTGCTTTAATTTTATCCATCATGCTGATTTTTGCTTATCATAATCAGAAAATAATGTAGCAAAATCAATTCCGAGATGGTATTACTATACTGTATATCATGGCCATTTCATGTACAATGTTGTAACTACATATGCATTAAGGTATTTCTTTAAACATCACACAAGCTGAAACGTGCCAAAATTAGTCATCGAAGAGGACCTGAGGATAAACATAAAAAAGAAAACAAATAGGCTACAGGAGAGAAAACCAGTGAGATACTCAAATACTTTAAGGCTAAAACGGGCTAATGCTACCAAAAGATGGAGGTGACTAGCATCAAATATTCACCAAAAACCAACTTTATGAATACTGTGAAAACCTTGTTCACCTCGTCATATCAGCCTCCAATTTGGCAGATGAGGGAATCTTAAAAAAAAGATTTTAAGGAAACCTAATGAGCTACATATTATCCAGCTACACATATGGCAGGTGCTCGGATCTTAATATTTCTGATAGTGCTGGGCAACGACTAATCACATCCAAAATAAAAGGTTTTGTTTATACAATATATGTGTGTGTACTGTGCATATTCATTATGTATGTGTGTGTGTGTATATATATATATATATATATATATATATATATATATATATATATATAAAGACATGTACAGTATATATTTTGAAAATATTTACATGTATTAACATGCATATTTATATTCTATATAAATATACTTAATATATAAACATAACAGTTTTCTTAAATATATACATGCAGTACATATATACATATATACATACAGTATTTATATATACACATCACTATATACACAGTACGCACATACAAATATTATGTACACAAAAACTTTTACTTTGGATGCCCAGCGCTAATTTCTGAGTTACACGGTGCAACAGTTTTTGAACATACGCATGCTATTAGCAAGATGTTGACATTCAGTATTTTAAAATCAGTCTATTAAATGAAAGAAATATTTTAAATAGAATTTGTAATGGCTTTTAAGAAACTGACAGACTCAGTTTTGAAAATAAATTGAACTAGTTTGCCTTTTTTATTAAAACACACCAACTTGCCCACAGCAACCATTTAGCTCAAGACAGCAGAAACCATTTTTTTTTTTTATCTTCAAGTTATATGAACTTGCATAGATACAGTGCTGGACTTGTAAATATGTTAAGCCATAACACGGTCTCGAAATCAGTGTATAATCCCAGACAGTATTACAGGGACTGTTCCAAAATTATTATTATTTTTTTTAATCAAGTGATACAAACTGTATGCAAGTTTCAAACTATCTGACAAAAATTACAAGATGACCAGATGTCATATTTCACTGGAGAAAATGATCACGAAGTGAAAAAAATAAATAAATAAGAATAATAAAAAGGTAAATACATGGCAATTTATTTTTATTTATTTTTTGTAATTTGATTTCAGTATTTCGACAGTTCTCTTTTAAATGTTGGGTGTTCAGGTAAGGTTAAAGTGTTGTTTGAGTGACACTTTCAGTAGGTCAATATTTGGCATTATAAACTCACAGAAAAGCCCTGCTTTGGAATAATTTTTATGTTTTAAGGAGGTCACTCAAGGCAAGAAACAACATTTAAGTGCACTGAGAGAAATGTAAATGGCAAATATCATCTCCTGATGACATCAACAGCCAAAATCTGCCAAATCAAACTAGGTTTGTCAATAAGTCTCAGACTAAAAGACAATAAATTGACATGAAAAAAGAAAACTAATGAATGCAAAATGTAGCAGCTAATAAACATTTAAAGTACCATTTTAGCTATCAATTTGAGTCAAAACTTGAATCTACTCACTCTAGAGCATTTAAAAGTGCAAAAATCTGTGCAAAACAAGTAATAAAGACTAGGCGTGTGACTGAAATGCTACTATACACAAAGAAACAGACATAAACACACTGAATATGTTCTATTAGAACAGAACCCTCCAGAACAGCCAAATATGCAAAACATCCACAAAACAGACAAGCGCCGGGATGGAACAGCGCTGTGCTCCTTCAGTAACATCTCTTTTGTTACTGTGGAGGGAACCCCCAGCTCTCGAATCCTCCACCTAAGCAAGTAGCAGGCTCATGAAGTCTCCATTAGTCTCATCAGGCCTGCCGGGATGGAGCCTACTCAGCTAGCTGTGACAGAAACCGCAGCGTGAGATGTCTCACCGGTTGATGAAGAGCTCGAAGGCGGAAGAGGAAAAGAAAAACAATTAAAGGAGATGACCGAAATTCCCCGTACAGGGACTGCTCTCGCCAGGCTCTTAGGTGGGTAAAGGGTCATCGTCGCCTTTGCTGCACTTGCACTTACAGCACAGCACGAATGGTGTGGCTAGCAGCAGGAACGGAGAGGCTACCAGTAAGAGGAGGCCGAAACCGGCAAAGATTCCAACAACCTGCGGAGAAGAAGATGAAAATGTCACATGACTGCCAATCACGTATAAGATGGTCCTGAAAAATAAATAAATCTAGTTTGAAACACTTTTTGTATTCACATTGGTTTTATATTCGTTTTCAAAAGCTTTCATACCATTAAGACGAGTTTAATTTGAATGCTATTTGGTTTAACCAGCAAGTAAAAATTAATAGTGCATTTAATATACCACATGAAATTTTAACAAAATACACTAATCTTGTCGTTAAAAAGTCAAATTATGTAATATTTTAAAATAATTAATAATTTTTATTAAAATAACCATTTGTTTCTTCTTAAAATAATAAACTATTTAATGAAAAGTCAAGATTTTATATTCTTTCAATATTTTTTCTTCATTATCATACGAGTCATTGTGACTTTATTTGTATTTATATTAATATATTATTGGCTAAATTACCAGATGTTTTTTTTTTCTTTGACACTTGACACTTTTGTTGTTTGAAAACAATATGAAAAGGTTTCAAAAATTACATGCTAACATGTTAGCTAAATGCTAACCAAATCTTGACTTTTAATTCTTCCTCCAATATATTGAGTTATTACAGTATTTGGCTTCTAATTTTAGATTTATATATTTTTGTAAAAAATGTCAGTGAAATATATAAAGACAATATACGAACACGTTTGTTTTCTCATCTTCTGAAGTCTTTCTACTCTGCTGTCGATCAATAAACAATTAACCCTGCACACATCTGCAGAATAATTGATAGGTGCGTAGCATTGGCTAACACCAAAAATCCCACTTGCAAAAAAACTATACAAATTTATTGAGCAACGTTTTATATACAAATTCATTCAGGGTTGCTGAATACATTTTAATATGTTTGTACTACGCTGTCAATAAAAGTGAGAACAGATATAAAACACAAAAAAGGGAAAAAAAGACCAAACTAAATTTTTTTTTTTTGTGATGTAGCATTACCTTTAACCACATAGGGGCATCAGATCCTCACAATTCATAACTTGTTACAAAATGGAACAGAGATAGAGTTAATCTTATGCATGAACTAATATATATATATATATATAAAGAATGTGTCATCATCATGGGCCAAGAAAATTAGACCTATTTCACATGACTGTCGGACAGAGTGCCTTGTGAAACTGATTTTCTCTGGATGTAAAACCATTTCTGAATTCTGCACAGGGAATAGGAAACAACTGACCTCTATTTCCAAGCGGAATCTTCTCAGCATTCCAAGCATCACAATTACACTCATTTATCATGGGACAAATTTCAACTATTTCTGTTTCTATGTAAACAGCCCTCAATTTATTTCTCTCTTTGTCAGAGCTCTCATGTGGAACGGTTGAGAGGTGTAATGGACGAGTGTTGGCTAACCCTATGGTTCACACATGGGACTGGCTCAGCCCGGCAGCTCCATCTTTACTTATTCATAAAGAATCACATTTCTGATGCTGCTGGGCTGAAGCTTTATAAAATGTAAACTCGTAGGACTGGAACAGAGCCATTGTGCTTTTATAAAGCTTAAGATGACTCACTCCTCCCTGCAGAGCAACAGATGTCTTTGTGCAAAAGTACTGAAAGCTCTCCATAGTTTCAGGGACATCTCACCTTTATGACATTATGTTCGGCATATGAAATGATGGGTGTCTGAAGAATCTTTCTGAATGTTTTAACGGTCTATATTTTTTTTGTTTTAACAAAAATCTATATATGTTTGTGTGTGTGTGTGCGCGGACTATATTTATTATGTATATATAAAGACACACATACAGTATATATATATAGAAAATATTAACATGTTTTTACATATATTTAAATGCACAATTTATATATATATAATTTAACATATAAACATAACATTATTTGCATGTATTTTTATATATTTATTACTATTAATCGCATCCAAAATATATATATATTTTTTGCATTATATGAGTTTGTACTGTGTATATTTATGTATATATAAATAAAAACATATTACATGTTACAGCGCTGTAGAGGAATTTTGGTTCACTCATCTATGCAGAATTTTAGTAATTCAGCCACATTGGAGGGTTTGAGCATGTACCTCCTTTTTAAGGTCATTCCACCGCATCTCAGTAGGATTCAGGACAGGACTTTGACTAGGCCACTCCAAAGTCTTCATTTTGTTTTTCTTCAGCCATTCAGAGGTGGACTTGCTGGTGTGTTTTGGATCATTGTCCTGCTGCATAACCCAAGTTCGCTTCAGCTTAAGGTCACGAACAGATGGTTGGACATTCTCCTTCAGGATTTTTTGGTAAACAGCAGAATTCATGGTTCCATTTATCATAGCAAATTTTCCAGGTCCTGAAGCAGCAAAACAGCCCCAGACCATCACACTACCAGCATATTTTACTGTTGGTATGATGTTCTTTTTCTAGAACGCGATATTACTTTTACACCAGACGTAATGGGACACACACCTTCCAAAAAGTTTGTCGTCAACTTTTATCTCGTCAGTCCTCTGAGTATTTTCTCAAAAGTCTTGGGGATCATCAATATGTTTTCTGGCAAAACTGAGACAAGCCTTTATGTTCTTTTTGCTCAGTAGCGGTTTTCGTCTTGGAACTCTGCCATGCAGACCATTTTTGCTCAGTCACTTTCTTATGGTGGAGTCATGAACACTGACCTTAACTGAGGCAAGTGAGGTCTGCAGTTCTTTGGATGTTGTTGTGGGGTCTTTTGTGACCTCTTGAATGAGTCGTCGGTGTGCTCTTGGGGTAATTTTGGTCAGCCAGCCATTCCTGGGAAGGTTCTCCACTGTTACATAATTTTGCCATTAAGGAATAATGGCTCTCACTGTGGTTCACTGGAGTCCCAAAGCTTCAGAAATGGCTTTATAACCTTTCCCAGACTGGTACATCTCAATTACTTTCTTTCTCATTTGTTTCTGAATTTCTTTGGATCATGGCATTGTGTCTAGCTTTTAAGGGATCTTTTGGTCTATTTCACTTTGTCAGGCAGGTCCTATTTAAGAGATTTCTTGATTGCGAACAGGTGTTGCAGTAATCAGGCCTTGGTGTGGCTAGAGAAATTAAACTCAGTTGTGATGAACCAGTTTTAACAGGGGGGCAAACACCTCTTCACATGGGGCCATGTAGTTTTGGATTTAGTTTTCCCTTAATAATAAAAACCTTCATTTAAAATCTGGATGTTGTGTTTACTTGTGGTGTCTCTGACTAATATTTAAATTTGTTTGATGATCTGAATCATTAAAGATTCATATTCATATACATATACATATACATATATATACATATACATATATATATATATATATATACAGTACAGACCAAAAGTTTGGACACACCTTCTCATTCAAAGAGTTTTCTTTATTTTCATGACTATGAAAATTGTAGAGTCACACTGAAGGCATCAAGGGCTATTTGAGCAAGAAGGAGAATGATGGGGTGCTGTGCCAGATGACCTGGCCTCCACAGTCACCGGACCTGAACCCAATCGAGATGGTTTAGGGGTGAGCTGGACAGCAGACAGAAGGCAAAAGGGCCAACAAGTGCTAAGCATCTCTCGGGGAACTCCAAGACTGTTGGAAGACCATTTCAGGTGACTACCTCTTGAAGCTCATCAAGAGAATGCCAAGAGTGTGCAAAGCAGTAATCAAAGCAAAAGGTGGCTACTTTGAAGAACCTAGAATATGACATTTTCAGTTGTTTCACACTTTCTTGTTATGTATATAATTCCACATGTGTTAATTCATAGTTTTGATCCCTTCAGTGTGAATCTCCTTCAAGCCATTTCTCCTGCAGTTGTACCTGCCTGCACTCACTCACATCATCAACACATCCCTCCACATTGGTGTTTTTCCCTCATCATTCCCACTCCACTACTTAAAAAAACCCAACCTCAATCCTTCTCTTTTAGAGAACTACAGACCAGTTTCCCTTCTTCCTTTTATTGCAAAAACACTTGAACTAGCTGTGTTCAAACAAGTCTCTACATTTCTCACACACAACAACCTCCTTGACAGCAGCCAATCTGGCTTCAGAAGTGGACATTCAACTGAGACTGCCTTGCTCTCAGTTGTTTAAGCTCTAAGACTGGCAAGAGCGGAATCCAAATCTATGCTGATGACACTCAACTCTACCTCTCATTCCATCCTGATGATCCGACGGTAGCTATTCGCATCTCAGCTTGTCTAACAGACATTTCTTCCTGGATGATGGACCATCACCTTCAACTCAACCTTGCCAAAACAGAACTGCTTGTGATTCCAGCAAACCCATCGTTTCATCACAATTTTACCATCAAGTTAGGCACATCAACCATAACTCCTTCAAAAACAGCTAGAAGCCTTGGAGTTATGATTGATGATCAGCTGACTTTCTCAGACCACATTGCTAAAACTGTCCGATCCTGCAGATTTGCTTTATTCAACATCAAGAAGATCAAGCCCTTTCTTTCGAAACATGCTGCACAACTCCTTGTTCAAGGCTGTTGGACAGTGTTTTCTCTACTTCCTGTTGGCCTTCTGTAGCAAATTGTAGCTCCGTGTAGCTGTTTTTATTTTATTTTTTCTCTAGAATCTTTATCTTACTATCACTCTCTGTTTTTTAAAGTGGTAAAATATAACTTAATTCACACCATATTTCTGATATTATCGATCAATCTTATCAGATTAACTTTGATCGTTCACTTTTATTTTATATCCGTGAGTGCAGTACACCTGCAAAGCGTTAGCACTCGTTAGCTTGTCATTAGCGTTTTCATTCGAACCTATCGCTGTTTTCTTTTCTCCTCTCCCTCGCTCCAGTTTTTCACAAGTTCATCAAACAACCGCAGTAAGAATATTTCATCAAGCACGGTGAGTAATGGCTTCTCCCGTCATTGTTACTTGCACCTCTTGCCACATGTACAGTTTATCTATCTCTGTCGCTGATGAGGGATTCACATGTGATAAATGCAGGGAAATAGTTAGGCTGACAGAGAAGATTTCAGAATTAGAGACACGCATCCAAACTTTAATTGAGGACAGTAAGAATGTTAGGGCTCTAGATACGTCTTTGGATGCGTCTAGCTCAGGGATTCCTGTACATTGTTCGGTTCCGGAAACAGAGCCCCTGCAGCAGGGCAACTGGGTGACGGTGAGGCAGCGTAGTCGTGGGTCAAAACACCGCTCTTCTGTTCCGATCAAAACATTAAACAGGTTCTCCCCACTCAGTGATTCACCCATTGAGAAACCTGATGAAAGTGCTCTAGTTATTGGTGATTCTATTGTACGGAACGTGAATATAGAGACACCAGCCACCATAGTCAAATGTTTACCGTGAGCCAGAGCGCCTGACATCTTGGCAAATTTAAAAGTGCTGGCTAATGTTAAACGTAAATACAGTAAGATTGTTATTTATGCCGGCGCTAATGATGTTCAACTTCGCCAGTCGGAGATCACTAAAAATAACATTAAAGAGGTGTGTGAACTTGCAAGCACGATGTCAGACACTGTAATATGCTCTGGTCCCCTCCCTGCTTACCGTGGTGATGAGATGCATAGCAGATTGTCATCACTCAATGGCTGGATGTCTAAGTGGTGCCCACAGAATAACATAGGTTTCATAGACAATTGGACAAGCTTTTGGGGCAGACCTGACCTGTTTAAAAGAGATGGTCTTCATCCCTCCTGGGGTGGCGCCACTCTTCTCTCTAGAAATATGGCAAATAGTCTTAGTGTTTATACTTGACTAACTGGGGCCCAGGTCAGGAAGCAGACAGACTGGCTAAACTGACCGTCTGCTAGCTGCCTCCCATCACAGAGGTCAGTTAATTCTCAGCACATAGAGACTCTTTCACCTAGATATCACACTATAGAGACTGTGTCTGTTCCCCGAACTAGAAAAAACAAAAAACGTCCAAACCAAGTTAAGATTAACAATTTAATTGAAGTTCAACAAATAAAAAACAGAAGCAATATGGATAAACAAATGATAAAGCTTGGCTTATTGAATATCAGATCCCTTTCTACGAAAACACTTTTTGTAAATAATATGATCATTGATCATAATATAGATGTACTCTGTTTGACAGAAACCTGGCTAAAACCTGATGATTACATTATTTTAAATGAGTCCACCCCCCAAGATTATTGTTATAAACATGAGCCACATCTAAAAAGTAAAGGTGGAGGTGTTGCTTCAATTTATAACAACGTTTTCAGGATTTCTCAGAGGGCAGGCTACAAGTATAACTCGTTTGAAGTAATGGTGCTTCATATAACATTATCCAGAGAAACAAATGTTAATGATAAATCCCCTGTTATGTTTGTACTGGCTACTGTATACAGGCCACCAGGGCACCATACAGACTTTATTAAAGAGTTTGGTGATTTTACATCCGAGTTAGTTCTGGCTGCAGATAAAGTTTTAATAGTTGGTGATTTTAATATCCATGTTGATAATGAAAACGATGCATTGGGATCAGCATTTATAGACATTCTGAACTCTATTGGTGTTCGACAACACGTTTCAGGACCTACTCATTGTCGAAATTATACTCTAGATTTAATACTGTCACATGGAATTGATGTTGATGGTGTTGAAATTATTCAGCCAAGCGATGGTATCTCAGATCCTTATTTAGTTTTGTGCAAAATTCATATAGCCAAAATTGTAAATTCTACTTCTTGTTACAAGTATGGAAGAACCATCACTTCTAACACAAAAGACTGCTTTTTAAGTTATCTTCCTGATGTAACCAAATTCCTTAGCATATCCAAAACCTCAGAACAACTTGATGATGTAACAGAAACTATGGACTCTCTCTTTTCTAGCACTTTAAATAAAGTTGCTCCTTTACGCTTAAGGAAGGTTAAGGAAAACAGTTTGACACCATGGTATAATGAGCATACTCGCACCCTAAAGAGAGCAGCCCGAAAAATGGAGCGCAGCTGGAGGAAAACAAAACTAGAGGTATTTCGTATTGCTTGGCGGGAAAGTAACATATCCTACAGAAAAGCATTAAAAACTGCTAGATCCGATTACTTTTTTTCTCTTTTAGAAGAAAACAAACATAACCCCAGGTATTTATTCAATACAGTGGCTAAATTAACGAAAAATGAAGCCTCAAGTGTTGACATTCCCAACACCACAGCAGTAATGACTTTATGAACTACTTTACTTCTAAAATCGATACTATTAGAGATAAAATTGTAACCATTCAGCCGTCAGCTACAGTATCACATCAGACAGTGCACTATAGACCCCCTGAGGAACAGTTCCACTCATTCTCTACCATAGGAGAGGAAGAATTGTATAAACTTGTTAAATCATCTAAACCAACAACATGTATGTTAGACCCTATACCATCTAAGCTCCTAAAAGAGGTGCTTCCAGAAGTCATAGATCCTCTTCCGACTATTATTAATTCCTCATTGTCATTAGGATATGTCCCCAAAACCTTCAAACTGGCTGTTATTAAGCCTCTCATCAAAAAACCACAACTTGACCCCAAAGAACTAGTTAATTATAGACCAATCTCGAATCTCCCTTTTCTGTCCAAGATACTAGAAAAGGTGGTATCCTCTCAATTATATTCCTTCTTAGAGAAAAATGGTATATGTGAGGATTTCCAATCAGGATTTAGACCGTATCATAGTACTGAGACTGCTCTCCTTAGAGTTACAAATGATCTGCTCTTATCATCTGATCGTGGGTGTATCTCTCTATTAGTTTTATTGGATCTTAGTGCTGCGTTTGACACAATTGACCACAACATTCTTTTGCATAGACTTGAACACTTTGTTGGCATCAGTGGAAGTGCATTAGCATGGTTTAAATCGTACTTATATGACCGCCATCAGTTCGTAGCAGTGAATGAAGATGTACCCTATCGATCACAAGTGCAGTATGGAGTACCTCAAGGCTCAGTACTAGGGCCGCTACTCTTCACGCTTTATATGTTACCCATGGGAGATATCATCAGGAAACATGGTGTTAGCTTTCACTGTTATGCTGATGATACTCAGCTCTATATTTCTTCGCAGCCCGGTGAAACACACCAATTTGAAAAACTAATGGATTGCATAGTCGATATAAAAAACTGGATGACGAGTAATTTTTTACTGCTAAATTCTGAAAAAACAGAGGTGTTAATTATAGGACCTAAAAACTCTGCTTGTAATAACCTAGAACACTGTCTAAGACTTGATGGTTGCTCTGTCAATTCTTCGTCATCAGTTAGGAACCTAGGTGTGCTATTTGATCGCAATCTTTCCTTAGAAAGCCACGTTTCTAGCATTTGTAAAACTGCATTTTTCCATCTCAAAAATATATCTAAATTACGGCCTATGCTCTCAATGTCAAATGCAGAAATGTTAATCCATGCATTTATGACCTCAAGGTTAGATTATTGTAATGCTTTATTGGGTGGTTGTTCTGCACGCTTAGTAAACAATCTACAGCTAGCCCAAAATGCAGCAGCAAGAGTTCTTACTAGAACCAGGAAGTATGACCATATTAGCCCGGTCCTGTCAACACTGCACTGGCTCCCTATCAAGCATCGCATAGATTTTACAATATTGCTTATTACTTATAAAGCCCTGAATGGTTTAGCACCTCAGTAATTGAATGAGCTCCTTTTACATTATAATCCTCTACGTCCGCTACGTTCTCAAAACTCAGGCAATTTGATAATACCTAGAATATCAAAATCAACTGCAGGCGGCAGATCCTTTTCCTATTTGGCGCCCAAACTCTGGAATAACCTACCTAACATTGTTCGGGAGGCAGACACACTCTTGCAGTTTAAATCTAGATTAAAGACCCATCTCTTTAACCTGGCATACACCTAACATACTAATATGCTTTTATTATCCAAATCCGTTAAAGGATTTTTAGGCTGCATTAACTAGGTAAACCGGAACCGGAAACACTTCCCATAACACCCTATGTACTTGCTACATCATTAGAAGAATGGCATCTACGCTAATATTTGTCTGTTTCTCTCTTGTTCCGAGGTCAACGTGGCCACCAGATCCAGTCTGTGTCCAGATCAGAGGGTCACTTCAGTCACCCGGATCCAGTACGTATCCAGACCAGATGCTGGATCAGCACCTAGAAAGGACCTCTACATCCCTGAAAGCGGAGACCAGGACAACTAGAGCCCCAGATACAGATCCCCTGTAAAGACCTTGTCTCAGAGGAGCACCAGGACAAGACCACAGGAAACAGACGATTCTTCTGTACAATCTGACTTTGCTGCAGCCTGGAATTGAACTACTGGTTTCGTCTGGTCAGAGGAGAACTGGCCCCCCAACTGAGCCTGGTTTCTCCCAAGGTTTTTTTCTCCATTCTGTCACCGATGGAGTTTCGGTTCCTTGCCGCTGTCGCCTCTGGCTTGCTTAGTTGGGGTCACTTCATCTACAGCGATATCGTTGACTTGATTGCAAATAAATGCACAGACACTATTTAACTGAACAGAGATGACATAACTGAATCCAATGATGAACTGCCTTTAACTATCATTTTTGCATTATTGACACTGTTTTCCTAATGAATGTTGTTCAGTTGCTTTGACGCAATGTATTTTGTTTAAAGCGCTATATAAATAAAGGTGACTTTGACTTTGACTTCAAGCTCTTGTTCTGTCCAGGCTGGACTATTGCAATGCCCTTTTGGCAGGTCTTCCAGCCAGTTCTATCAAACCTTTACAATTAATTCAGAACGCGGCAGCAAGATTAATTTTTAATGAGCCAAAAAGAATACATGTCACACCTCTGTTTATCAATTTGCACTGGCTTCCAATAGCTGCTCGCATAAAATTCAAGGCATTGATGTTTGCCTACAAAACTACCACTGGCTCTGCACCCATTTACCTAAATTTGTTACTTCAAACTTATGTTCCCTCTAGAAGCTTGCGTTCTGTAAGTGAACGTCGCTTGATTGTGCCATCCCAAAGAAGCACAAAGTCACTTTTACGGACTTTTAAATTAAATGTTCCCTCCTGGTGGAATGACCTCCCCAACTCAATCAGAGCAGCTGAGTCCTTAGCCATCTTCAAGAATCGGTTTAAAACCCATCTCTTCCATCTTTATTTGACCCTCTTACTTTAACACTCACTAATCTAATTCTATTCTTTAAAAAAATCTAACTATCTTTATAATCTTTTTATATTCTATTTTCTTTTCATTAATTATGCAATTGTGTGTGTGTGTGTGTGTGTATGTGTAAAGACCTCTAACACTAGCTTGCTCTAACACTAGCTTGCTCTATTCTTTTTTTATTCTATCTGTTTTCTTTATATTATATTATTTAAAATCCCATGCTAAGTGTACTGTGTTAACCTAACTGAGACTTGTTATAGCACTTATATATCATTGCTCTTTTTGTTGTTTTTGATTGCTTCCACTGTCCTCATCTGTAAGTCGCTTTGGATAAAAGCGTCTGCTAAATGAATGTAAATGTAAATATAACTGTTTCCAACTTTGATAATGAATCATCATATTAGAATGATTTCTAAAGGATCATGTGATAATGATCCTAAAAATTCAGCTTTGCATCACAGAAATAAATGATAATTTAAAGTATAATAAATGTAAAAACAATTATTTTAAATTGTAATAATATATCACAATATAAATTTTTTTCTGTATTTTTGATCAAATAAATGCAGGCTTGATGAGCAGAAGAAACTTCTTTCAAAGACATTAACAATAGTAATGTTTCCAAACTTTTGGTCTGTACTGTATATATATATATACACACACACACATGCATACATACATACATGCACACACACACACACATATATATATATATATATATATATATATATATATATATATACACACATACATACACACTAGGGGTTGCAAAGACTAATCAACTTCAATGCTCTCTCTCTCTCTCTCTCATATATATATATATATATATATATATATATATATATATATATATATATATATATATATATATATATATATATATATATACATATATATATATATATACATATATATTCTTCACACAAAAAAAATATATTGCATAGCATATTCTTTATGATGTTGCATTATGCTGAGGATTGTTTCAAACAGCATTTTCTGCATACTATGTTTCTCTCATTTCTAATGAAATTGTTCCAAGGCTTTTTCCAACACTATTTATGCTCATCTCTGAACCATAAGAAAATTTATTATTTCAAAGCTATTAAGAGGTACATAATGGACAGTGGGTCTAATGAGCCTTATGTTGAAAACTCGTTGCATATGTCTTTAACTCAAGGAATAGGTTTTCTTAGAATTCTCTTATAAAATCAGCCTTTTTCAATGTAATATTCTTCTATTATTATTTAGTCTGATGAAACACAAAGGGAGAAGGAAGTACAGGAGATGGCTCATCTAAATACATGTCGGGTTATACTGCTCTTCTCCATCATTTGATGAATAATTTTAGTGAATTTGTCCCAAATTGACCGACTTGCATTATAATCGGTATCACTTGCTCGAAAACAGACATCCACTTACTTCCTGAATAAACACCGTCTGAATGGATGCTTACGACTCGGTCACGTGTAGGCACACGTGCACTCATTCTGATCTCAGTGGAGAAAAAAGGGGGAAGAAAACATGTGCTCTTTTCTGTGAGCACCCACCTGCGTTCTGTGCCAGATCACGGAGGCTCTGGAGTGGCCTAATTTGTTCCGGCAGGGTCCTTTGTCATAATGGATCAGGAGGAAGTCGTCCTGTCAAACACACAATATTACGAGAGGCCAGTCATTATATACGTGGGTGTTTGGAACAGCTGCATGAAGGAAGCTGTTTGCATTTACAGCCTTGATTCAAGGCTAACATGCAGCAGCCACTTGACCAATAAAAATACAGTTAAGATAGCAGCATGATGTTAAGAGTGTTAAGCTGAGATATTGAGCACTTACGTCCAGAGACTCCAGACAGTACCAGCAGAAAGCGTGCTTGCAGTTCTTGCACATCATCTGGGCACAGCCCTCGTCTCTTTCTATGTAAACTTTACATTTGGGACAGCGTTTTATGGGGGCATCGTCATCGTCAGCCTTAAAGAACGAACTGGAAAAAAAGATTATAGTACAGTTAAAGGGGTGGTAAAACGCGGTTTTTCGAAGGCTTGATTGTGTTTGTGGGGTGCACTGTAACATGTGTTCATGCTTTGTTTTTTAAAAAATCGCATTATTTTTCATATATTTTACCTTTACTCTACACTGCTCTGTCCCTTCTTGTAAAACGGTCTGATGGTTTCCGGGTTCTATGAAGCCAGTCCCACAAAAATAGCAATGGGCTCAGATTGGTTAGCTGGCCCAGTGTGTTGTGATTCGCTAACCGCCTAGAGCACGTTTTTCGGTAACGTCACGCCCCTTACCTTTACCAGTCGTCTGTGCTTTGGTGGTATTAGAAACAATGGCGTCAATAAAACCATACCAATTTGAGCCCGAATCGGACCCAGAAATTTTTAATGAAGATGAACGAGCAGAACCTGTTAAAGAACGGCGTTTAAATGACGTTTCAGAATGGTATGTTTTTTGTTGTTGATATCTAATACTTTTTTAGATACGCTGTAATTTAATTGTACTAATTATAATAGTTGATGTTTAATTTATAACATTAATAAGTGTTTGTCTATTAACAAAAGTGTATTCAAGAACCTTTTTTATTTAAAAATATATATATATTTTATTAGGTGTACATGTAATAACTGTGCAAAAAATGCCAATTGAAGAGGAAAACATCTGCTGCAAAGAAATACAGAAGGTAGTGTAATAAGCTATTACCAAAATTATGCATAACGTGTTAATAGTTCTGTATAATTCTTTTTTTCATATTTAAAAGATGAACATAGGTTAATTGTACAGTATGTTCTCATTGTCTTACATTACTGTTTAGGTTGTAAAACGAATGATGGAGGTTCCAGACCCTCCTAAATGTATGGTTGAGCATCCAGGTTTTGAACCAAACTGCTTAAATCCGTATACTTTGCAAAATATCAATAATATTTACAGAGCTGACTATGGACCAGTGAGACGCAGAAATGAAGAGGAGTAAGTATTTATTAAATTTTAAGAAATTATGTTGTGTAAAAAAACATAAATAAAAGACAATAGATACAAAATATATATATTTACACATTTATATTTACTATATAGTTATTCAAAGACAAAAACTAATCAAAATATACATTTTTATCAAACATATTTTCACATCACATATACATGTTTCCAATATACCACTGGTTTTATACACAATATTGAGGTTTTCTATTCCTGCCATAGGCGTTTCCGTTATCTGGCCTATCGCAGCTTTGTCAGCTGGTGCTGGGGCTACCTAGGACGTAGTGTGAGGGTTGTCATCCCCTCATGTGTTGTTAACCGGATCCGTCTACAGTTTCCTGATCCAGCGGGACAGTCTGTTGGGTTCCGGCCACCCCTCGACTGAATCGTGACACACACTGGGCAATCACCTCTTCTTTGGAAAGTTTTTCATACTGTGATGACAGAGGAGGTGGAATGGGGATTGCATGCAGCTCTTCCGCATATGGCTTGGGGTCCACAAAGACTTTATGTAACAGAAGGCTCATAAGGTCATCGACATAGTCTGTAAAAAAACAGAATACTGAGTCACTCTATGGTTTTACATAATTACTGATAAATAATCTACCTTTGTTTTATAATTAACATTTGTGTAATATTTATAAATATTTTTTGTAAGCTTATATTTATTTTATTATAGCTTTTTTTATATATTATTGTTAAGAAAACAAACTTACTGTATGTTGGTTCTATTTTCACTGGCTTTGCTGTGCATTCCCCTTTTTTGGACTTTGGAAAAACGATCTTATACACAGCCTGTCCTTCAGTTGTTGTTGCCTGCTCACGGTTAGCATTTTCATTATAGTGCATTGCTGCAAGATACAGCCTGTAATCAGTGCACAATCCATAAAATATGAATATTAGTAGACTGTGTTGTGACAAATAAACAAACAATTCAGAATAAGAGACAAATGTTCAATCAATGATTATAATGGTTTCTTTCTTGCAAGAAAGGCTCACAGTCGCACAGTCAGTCAAAAGAATGTGAGTGCTCGCCAAGATGGGAGGCTTTATAGCTCTTTATATCTCTGCTACTCATATCATAGATAACATACTGTAGGGCCACAGGCAAGGCTCCTAACCTATTTAACCTTTTTCTTCCTTATTAGGAAAGAACATTATTTATTATAGGGAAAGATCATTAATATTAATAAAATAATGAATAAAAAAACATTTCCATAACAATTGTTAGAAACAATGCTTATAAATATTACTGAATATGTCAAAGATTATTACCTGCACAACATTCCTATGAAAGGGAAAATCACGTTCTTTGGGGCAAAACGCAAAATCAGACTGTGGAAAGCCTCCAGTGATGACGTCTGAAAGTTGTGGCTGAGCTTTTCTATATCCTTGAGAACTCTCTTGTTGTATAATAGCTTTTCCACTTTATGGAGCGCTATTGATCCTGTAACCAAACAGATAAAATATGAAGAAAATCTCAATTTTACTAGTTTATTGTCATTTTATTGTCATTTGTCTCTCTATACAGTCATACCTGGTTGGATCCATTTTTTTGGATCCCTGGAAACTTTGTCTGGGTGTTCACACTTGGGGAAGAGGTGGTTCTCATGAACATGTACATATTGGATGTGGTTCTGCAGTGAATTCCACTTCGCCACCTTTTCTGTCCCAGACTCGCACTCCAGTAAACATGGTTTTTGATGCTGTGCAACCATTTTTTCAGCACCTCACAGTCCTTCATTTTTGAAAGTTTGTCAAGTTTCTTAGATAAACCTGTACAAAGTAAAAGCTTGGTTGTACAATCATTATTTCAAGATAATCAAATTACCACAAAAATAAAAATGTACATGTTAGGTTGAACAATTAACTGAATAAGAATCAATTAATAATACAAAGATAAATAATTTCCTTTCTCAAAGTGCCACACGTCATAGAACTGAGTGATATTGCGGTCCCTCAGGTACTTCTGAATCTGCGGATGGCGATCGGTGACGATGTAGTCAACAGCTAAACCATTAGACTCGAGCTTATCGAGACAACGCTTCAATCCCTCCTTTTCCATGTGATAACTTCCACCAACCTCGTTGCTCTGTTGTTGGGTACACAACATTTCAAATGTATAAACAGAGTAGAGTATAAACAATAACAGATAAAAGAAAATGTAAATAAATTTTTTAAATGCTTAATTACTAACCTGAACTAGTTGAAGATCCAGAATTTTGTTGGTTTCCATGTGCATAATGGTGTAGCTGCCAAATTTTGCTAAGTGTCCTATTGTAAACATCATAATCATATATAGAACATTACTGAGAACATCAGTATCATAATATTTTAGGAAAACTCAAAGACTATAAAATAAACGGCGTGATTTTT
This sequence comes from Carassius carassius, assembly GCF_963082965.1. Lineage (NCBI taxonomy): Eukaryota > Metazoa > Chordata > Actinopteri > Cypriniformes > Cyprinidae > Carassius > Carassius carassius. Next base: position 18,587,194 of record NC_081786.1, read on the forward strand.
TTTAATATACTGTAAACGTACCTGGCGTGTCAGCACGCATATCTCCAGCCACAGCAACATTTCCTCCCTCTTGCAGCTGTCTTATAAGATTCAGTTGATCTTGGTTCCACTTGTGTATTATGGTAGGCTCAATGAAATTCCGGGCATGAATCCTAAAAGTTACGAAATGCATCATCTGGAGCTTCATGGCCTTGAAAATCTATTAACATAGAAATCATACAGTACATACATAATGAAACAACACAGTATTTTTTTGTGAATTTTATTGTAATTGTAATACCTTCTCTAGTTGTTTAAAAGATCCACCGGTAAAATACGTTGCAGTAGACAATAGCAGGTTTCCAAGTGGGGTACTCCCTACAATGGGCTGGCTCTGCCACTGTCTGTAGTAGTTACACTTTTCACAAAGCTGGGTGAATGCAACAAAAGTCCCCCTTCGTCTGATCTGGACAACACACTTTGTCTTACAAATTGGACAGGACACAAACAGCTCTCGAAGACAGCTTTCAAAAACAATGTATTTGTTATCGCTGTGGTCGGGCTGTGGATCTATCCTAAGGCAATATAAAAAGAATAAATATTAGGAAGTTGCTTTCATGTTTTATATATTTTTTTAAACACAAATGTGTTGGTAAAAAAGTGTGTAAATATGTATTTATATCTTACGCCAATTCTGATTCTTCAGTAACAACAGAATCTGGGTTATATGTGGAATCGGTGGGTTCGACATTTAATTCTGATTCTTCTTCCTCATCTAACACCAGACGAGGTCTCTTACTGGGCCTGAAGACTGAGCCTCTTACTGGTGTTGAAGACAGCTGCACATCAGGAAACATCTCAGTTGTTTGGGTGCCCACATCATGACCATAATATGTTGCCTGAATGCCTATAAGTACAAAAAAAAAGTAAAAAATACAATTACTCATAACCATCTGTCATGCTATTACAATTTTTTTACAGTGAGAAACATAAGCCACTTTCTAATACACATAAGTTTCAGTAGCCGGTATAACAATTATAATAAAAAAAGACAATGTGTACTAGAACTGGATATGATAAAGTAACACAAACACATTTAATGTCTGTATTTCATACCTTTGCTCCTTAAGTGGAAACTGCTCAATGTACCCATTGAAAGTTGTGTGCCCACTGATCGCATCTTTGGCTTTATCTCTGTGGCTACAGTTTCGGTCTCTATAGGGTCTGACTGACATCCAACTTCATGAAGTGTAGATGTAGTGGGGAGCTCTTGGGAACTCGAACCCTGCTGAGATGTTGTCTGTAAAAAATAATGACAATATGTAATCAATGATCAAATTACAGCTTAAAACATACATTTGTCATGTAAAATAGTAGGAAAAAATTAATTACTGGATAATAATCATTGGACCACAAAAAATAAGCTTCATAAGCAAGAATTTCATATAATTGTTCTAACAAATTATATTAGTCAAAGGGATTTTTTTTGATTAAAGAGTGAAGATCGGTACTGAATGGAATCGTTACTTTTGTATTTTTAGAACGCTTATAGCCAAATATCTGTCGCTATAACTATTAACCCAAAACGAACACTAAACATTGGATTTACTATAGTAGCCAAATCAAACACAGAACCATGTTTAGCATGCCTGCAGATAAACAAACATGTAGATAAACAATACATAAACGCTCTAATCAAATAATGATATACACTAATTCCAAGTTCGCGGTTGAGATTAAGAAAAAGAGTTTGTAACGTTAACGTTAGGGGTTTGTCGAATGCATGAATGAGCATTTAACAAACTGGTTTGCTGAGCCAAACAGCGATGTTATTTGTTCACTTCCTTGATACAATGTACAATAAGCAATACAAACTATTACAGTAAAACACATCGACGAAAAATAAGTCATACTTACAGGTTGTGGCCCGTAAACAGCTTCTGTTTTTAAAGTTGGAACTGCTCCATCTTTCAGGACAAGCCGTTGGGCGAATCCTGCATTGAACTCGCGAAGATTGTGGAAGCTTTCCTCCGTAAAATGAGCAGCACAGAGAGCGAGATTTGGGTAATAATTTTGAGGGACCGAGTTAAAAAAAAATTTTAACCATTGATCCCTAACTTCCCCGTCCCTAGGAAGGCTGAACAAAGTGGACCTGCAATCCGGATGAAAATAACAGCGTTCGTCGGCAGCGCGGCAATGACACTCCAGCATACAACAACTCTTCTCAATCTCCACAGCAATATAAAATGGCCTCGCTCCCCACCCCGCCCCCCCTAATTTATTATTCTCGGAGGAGGGGTTTTGGGCTTAGTGACGTCAGCAACCCTGGAGGAATGTCGTGTAGTCCCTACCGGCCGTTTGCTGTAGTCCTTAGAAATGGATTTCTTTAAAAGCAAATATCTCCCTTTGCTTAAAACTTTGAACGTTGTAACTTTGCAGATGTTGTTTATGCTCAAACAGGAACATTACACACTAGCTAAAGTTAGAAAAGTGAAATCGTGTTTTATCACCCCTTTAAAATGAACCATTTTTACGTTCCAGGTTGCGGGGTACAAAGGTCTGGTACTGGTACTACAGTCCGATACTTTTTTACTCTGATAGGCCCTTTGCTTTTATATGTACTAGAGAGTTGCGGGCCAGGGACAGTGTTCACTGTTAATGGAGAGGCTGACCCACAGGGACCGAGCTGACAGGTACAAGCCCATTCATTTCCAGGACAATTCCCAGTCTATTGATCTAAGGGAAGTGACACTCTAGGTCAAACCTCTCACAGGACGTTAAACAGCAGCAGAGTCTGACTCACTGTCCTGCAACACTACAGATTAGCAAAGCAGTTTATTATCAGAGTAAAGTAGTATTTAATAATCATAATAAATGGTAGTAATGTGATTATTTCTGTTTTGATTTGATATATATATATATATATATACAATATACAACATTGTTCAGAAGTTTGGGGTCAGTACTTTTTTTTTTTTTTTAAAGATGTTAATACTTTTCTTCAGCAAGGGTGCATTAAATTAATCATATGACAGACAGTAAAGACTTTTACAATTAATAAAAAAATTATTTTATACTTGGATTCACTTCATATATATATTGAAGCATTAAGTAATAAACTGTTTTCAGCATTAGAAATGTTTCTTGTGCACAATATCAGCATATTAAAATGATTTCTGAAGGATCATGTGATACTGAAGTCTGGAGTAATTAATTATGTAGGATATGACCTAATTATAGCCATCAGATTTGATTCTATTATGACAAGTGGGCTTATTAATTGTAATAAGCCAAGATATTTTTTTTCTTCTTCCCACACAGCCATATCAGGCAGCTGGCCTGAGGCCAGTGTGAGAGAGTTCTCAGTCAGCTGCCAATGAAAGTTTTACATTCACTGGTATTGTACATCCATTTTTCATCCATTCCAAACTTCAATATTTTGTTTTATGTAATGTAATTTACATTGTTGTAGCAAATTATGATGATATGTCACCAAGATAATGCTAACTCAACAGTCTTATGAAAAACTGTAATGTGAAAATCTGAAAAAAATAAAAATAACACTGTAAAAATTCAAATAATCTAAAAACAAATAAAAGAATTAACTGTTTAACTGTGCAAAGCCATCACATTAGTTCACAGGGTGGCTCAGGATACCCCCTTTGTTTTCCAAATATAGTTTAATTATATTTACACTGACCAAATCAAGACATTTTTTTTTAAAGGGAGGCATGTCCGCTCCTAGCTCCTTGAGGAAACAACAGCCCGTTTAAAGTGTAAATTGGGTCCAATTTGATTTAAGCCATCTAAAAACGGTTTATCTCCCCCTGAGATATACTTTGGAGTTTAGGTGCAATCTCAAACATGAAATGATACAGAAACTGAGCTATAAACTTGAAAGGCTCTAATGTGTATTAGTGAAGCAATGCACTTCACAGCAGGCTGAGTGTTCATTCCTGTACGACCCAAGATCAAGGATCAAGCAATGATGCTTTCGCTTTTGAATGAAGTGAGCGTGTGACAGGAATGACAAATAACACCTGTGCATGAATCTCTGGCTTACTGAGCAGAGAGCAAAGCGCTCTCCTGCAACTAGAAGCAGAAAATCCTTTCTTAGACTGAATGAGAAATATGTTCTATATTGCAGAAAAACACAGATGGATCATGGTATTTCGTTACAAATCTCACTGTCATCTCATCAACATATAACATCATTACACACAACATGCCTCACCGTGACAGCTGGATTCACATTAGGACAATTAGGGAGGATGGGAACGTTTAAATGCACATCAAAGAGACAAAACTACACCGAGGCGTAGCTGCTGATAAATGGGGAGGAGAAAGACTCATGTTCAGTACAAGTTCATCCGTGGCATAAATGTACCCCAAAAGATAATTGATATTGACTCATCCTTCGTCTTGTTTACAAATACAAGTGAGACATTACAACTGGAGTGAATGGGGCCAATTATTATTATTTTTTTTTAGCATACTTTAAGGTCCAATTCTTGCCATTAACAACTGTTAACTATGAATTTAGCCTCACTAAACTTCTAATTTCCTGCTTATTAATATTAATGTAGTTGTTAAGTTTAGGTATTGAGTCTAATTAGTGATGTAGAATACGGTCGTGCAGAATATGTGCTTTATAAAGCACTAATAAACAGCCAATTTATTAAAAAAAGGCATGATAAGCAATTAGTTAATAGTGACTGTAAACAGTAAACTGTTCCCTTTTTTTGGAAAACAAAAATATGAAAACTTTAGGTTAGGTAAGAAGTCTTATGCTTAGGCTGCATTAATTTGATCAAAGTACAGAAAACAGTAGTACTGTGCAATATTATTACAATTTTAGATAACGGTTTTCTATTTTAATATATTTTACAATTTTATTGAACCATGTGAAGCTGAATTTTAAGAAGCCTCCAGTCTTTAGTATCATGATCCTTCAGAAATCATTCTGATATTCTGAAAAAATTTTTTTTAGAGAACAGTTGCACTGCTTAATATTTTTGTGGAAACAATGCTTCAGTGATTTTTTTTTCTTTTCAGGATTATTTCATGAATAGAAAGTTCAAGGATCATTCTTGACGAATTTTGAAAAAATTACATTACAGTACATAAAACCCCACAAACTTTGGAATGGCATCAAATAATTTTATAAATCCCCTTACATTAATTATTCTCCTAAAATGTGTGAATAATTTGATGTTCTACAGTTTTCCCTGTCGTTTTTACAGTCACTTTACAATTACATATTACTTCATCAAGTAATAATTACACAATTACAATTGACAATTACACAAAAAAGGTCTGAAAATTCTGTTGCATGTTGAATGTTTCAGTTCCATTGCTGTCTACGGAGGGCCAGAGAGCCCTCAGATTTCATCAAAAATATCTTAATTTTTCTTCCAAAGATGAACAAAGGTCTTACAGGTTTGGAATGACACGAGGGTGAATAATTAAAATGACAGAATTTTAATTTTTGGGTGAACTATCCCTTTAAGTACCCCCCCTCCACAGGCTAAAATCATGTAAAGTTGTCATTGCTGTGGCTACAATGATGAAACAAAGTACTTTAAAGTTTACAGATTGGCCACATTCACTTCTATTAAACTCAATTTGCACCGAATCTAGAAGAACTCTTAAAAAGGCAACAGTACCTGCTCTCTCCGGGCAGAAACGCGGTGATGGGAACGTTCTCTTGGCAGTCTTGGTCTGGGTGCCAGCTGGACTTGCAGGCAGAACAGAACTCAAGTGTGCAAACATTGCACTGCACCAACTGAGGAAGCGTCATGTCAGATTCCTTCAGCTGGCACACGGCCTGGCACGTGGAGGACGGGCACCAGGTCCGGCTCGGGTCCAGCAGCACCTCTGCAGGGGGTGAGAGATGAAAGATCATACACGGTTTCCTTGAGTGTATATTTTTGGCTGCTTTCTGCTGATGTGTGCTGACAGGTCACCAAGGTTACACCATCAGAGGTGGAGGGGTGATAGAATAGAGCACCTATGGCCTTATATGCCCTCAGGAAAAAGATACCAGAGATGCTACCAATCATAGTTCTGCATAAATTCATTAGTTACATTGGATTTCAATAAGGTAAAAAGTCACATGATGTCTTTGCATTACATTGAGGTGGAGGCAAAACAGGAGGCTGAGACGCTGTTGTTGAATAAATGATTACATTGAATAATTATTACAATAATTATAATACATTTAATAGTAGCTAGGTTTATATTCTTTGATAAAATGTGATTGGTGTTTGACTGTGCAAAAGATCTGGAAGTCTGGGTGATGCTAGAGCATGTCTAGGTAGTTTTAGGGTGTTTTGGGTGGTTTCTAAGGCATATCTAGCTGGTTTCTAGGGAGTTATGAGGGGTTTCTGGGTTGTTTATATTGCCTTGGTTCTTGGTTTTTCCTATACTTTGCTAGACAGTTTCTAGGGTGTCCTGGGTAGTTGTCAGGACATTGCTAAGTGGTTACTAGGTAATTTTTAGGCGGTTTAAAAGGGCCTTTGTTATTGGTGTTCACCAGAATTTTGCTAGGAGTTCCAGGTGGTTGCTAAGGTACTGCAAGTCTGTTTCTATGTTGTTACTGTTTGGTTGCCAGGACCATATAGATATGTTTCTAGAATCATGTCTCCTTGCTAAGACATTGCTATGTGGTTACTAGGATGTTCAGGGTGGTTTCTAGGGCCTTGCAAGATGTTTGGTGCTCTAAGAGGTTGCTAGGGCTTTTCTATGGTGTTGCTAGGCAGTTACTTTGATGGTTCTGAGTGGTTTTTAGGGTGTTCTAAATGGTTGCTAACACGTTGTTGTTTGGTTACTAGGATGCTCAAGGTGGTTTCTAGGGCCTTGTAAGATGGTCGGGTGCTTTAAGTGGTCGCTAGGGCTTTTCTATGGTGGTTTCTATGGTGAGTTCCTTGGCTGGCTCTAAGTGGTTTCTAAGGAGTTCTGGATGGTATGGCATTTCTAGAACCTTGGTTCTTAGTGGTTACTAGGGTTTTGCTAAGATGTTTGCAAGATGTGTTGGTTGCTACAGTATGTGACTTGTGTTTCTTACTAGTTCACATCCTCAAGTCTCTATGATATTCTGGTCTCTATATATAGCTTCTAATGTTGCCAATGCAATAAAAAATTTGCAGACATAACGATCCATTTTACAATGGTTTTACTGGCTTGTCTGCCTGACAAATGCATGAAAGCTTGGTTAGTGACATATGGCTAAGCTCGGTTTTGTACGTATGTAATTTGCGATTGGGGGTAATTATGTGTTCATAAATTCTGCTGACTGACATTTTTAACTGTCTTGTTGAGTCAGGATGGCATGCATTTTCATCCGTCCCCGAATGTACTGTGAGACTCTCACAAACCAAACTCACAAATCCTCTCCATCTGACATGACAGGCCATGCGTTACTCTACAAGAACTCTTGGTTCTGTTTCTGGGAGTGTGGATATGCTATAGCCACCATTCCGCTCCAGTTCCCAGGAACACTGATTGGCTAAATGAAACATTTTTTTACTCATGCTCGCTCTCTGCAAGTCTCTCATTTACGATGATGTTGCTGCCACAGTTCTCATGAAAACCTCAAATGCAAACCAAAGAGAGACAGAGAGGGAGGCTCACAGCATGGGAGCATCTACTGCATATAACTACATTTATTTATTTTTCTCCCTTTTCAAGGCAATGTAATGCACTGGAGGGGGTGGACAGAGAGTATGTCTGAAGCAAATGTATCCTATGGCTTAAACTACTGGTGACTATCAGAGTCCAGAGTCTGGGATCCCCTACTGATAGAAATAATGAAAGAAGCTGAGCATAAGGCACAGAGCCTCTGGTCTTTCCTGTTTAGAGGGAACATGTATGCTTTTGATAAAGCATATCCAATTAACACAAGTCTAATTTAGTCTTTATAAGACTTTTGATCTGGGAAATTCCTGACTTGAAGCTACATTTGTTTAAATTAAAGGCATTTGAGGTCAGACCGATTTAGATACAGAGAAGAAACTTAAAAGACTCTGTATCTGAACTTCACTTAAGTCTGAGCCTTTTTAAATTCCAGGTTAAGTCCACTTTTAACCCTGGGTTTCACACTTGTAATGTCGAAGATGGTTTGTAAAGCCTTAAACCCTGGATTGTAAAGCACTGTTCTGGAAAGGGCATTGCCAAAGGAATGAAGTTGGGCCTCTCGCATTAAATTCTTTAATTTGATTGCACCATTTTTTCTGAAGGCAGACCACATTATAAGTGACATGAAAGTGATGTGACATTCAGCCAAGTATGGTGACCCATACTCAGAATTTGTGCTTTGCATAGAACTTATCCAAAGTGCACACACATAGCAGTGAACACACACACACCATAAACACACACCCGGAGCAGTGGGCAGCCATTTATGCTGTGGCGCCCTGGGAGCAGTTGGGGGTTTGGTGCCTTGCTCAAGGGCACCTCAGTTGTGGTATTGCCGGCCCGAGACTTGAACCTACAACCCTAGGGTTAGGAGTCAAACTCTCTAACCACTAGGCCACAACTTCCCCAAATGTGCATAATATTCGGATTTAAAATCAGCCTAGAAATGTATGAATAGAAGTTGTGTTGAAATGTTACGATTTTCAGTTTATCCTATTGAAGTTGATTCTGACAGATTTTGCCAATGGTAAAAATGAATTTCCATTTAAATATGATTAAATATGATTTAAATATGATACTTAATCATAAAACAACATAATAGGTATGTTATATGTAAACATAAAACATTAAATATTTAAATATACATATGTAAGTGTTTAACACACTATATGTGGAAATGCTTTTATGTAAATCCACTCTGCTTGTCTTGAATGTGATAATAATTATTGAAGTTTCCCTATGCCATGACACAAATATAAATTTTTAGCTTGAATGGGTGTTAAGCTGCTTGATAATGCAAACTGGTATTTAAATGCATTATTGTAATAATAATTATAACAATAATAATAATTCACACAATTTACTGTTTTCTGCACTAGTTATTAACCTACAGTAGCTAATGAATCAGAAGTCTCGCACATGCACAGGAAACAGCTTACTTCTACTTTGAAATAAAAAGGATAGCAAGAACATATTTTAAGATACAAAACTGAATGTCAGGACTGTGGTATGGTAGTCAGCATGAGTTTAAAAATGTGTTGCTCACGTGAACAAAGCAGGTTTAAATCTGGTGTTTTCTGATTTCTTTCTCTACCAAATGATAATCAGAAAATTAAAAAAGAGTGAGGTAGGTGTCAGCAGGTGCAGGCTCTCATTGTCAAACACACAGAAAGCACAGGTAAAAGCCTCCACTCTGCGACAGCATGAGGTCAGCTGGACCTACACGTGTCCAGTGCAAGTCTACTCACATCCCTATTTGTCTGCAGTGAGTCACCCTGAGTCATCTAGGACAGCAATCATGGAGCTCACCATCAACAAACACACACACGTGCCTCATCTGCTGCTGTCTGATACTAACTGCCCCCCTGATGAACAGACAGCTGCTTTCCACTTACCCTTCTCAAACTGCAGCTTCCTGTACCTCTGCATTATCTCTGTGGCCACCATGCATTCAATCTGAGAGAGAAAGAGAGCCAACAAAAGCAATTTTGAAACAATGTGGTCTGATGGATTCGAACGCACTTTTCGTTTTGCATGTAGCGCATTTAGCATTTCAATTTGATGTGGTTTACACACATCCAACATCAAATATGGTTTCCAATCTGATCACTGTCTCAAGATCAAATAACACAGCAGGAATATGCATAGTGAATTTTTGCAGTTCCGTTTGGTGGTGCAAGTGGTGCTTGACATACTTCAGTTTTAAGGATTGCCAGTTGATCTGATGCTTTGCATCTGGGTCTGATTCATCTGGTTTAGCTGCTCTGATGCTTTGACACTGAACTAGCCAGCCATCCAAAAAATGAGCCTGCAGCACAGAGGAGGAACCCCTACCCTCGGACTGACCTCATACTTGGAAGGATTTTGCAGTGCAAGCCACCAAGGGAAGAGTCAGACTGGAGAGGTTTCAGCATCCATTTTATGCTAAAAGCTTTTTGATCTCCTCTTGATGAGATACAGATTCATTGTAGGATTTTTATTTGGAAAGTAATGTATTTGGTTGTTTTTTCAGAAGCGGTGACTATTGCAGGGTTTGTTGAAAAAAACTGCATCAGCAGATTAGCAAAACTGCAGATTAACATTATAAAATACATTAATAACATTATAAAAACATTATAGCCCTGTATTTTTTTCATGAATTTTTATGATTTACTTCAAGCCAAGGACCCCTAATTGAAAACACTAATGCTAAAATTAAAGTCATTTAATTAAAAACATTTTCTTTTCTTTTTTTTACACAATGCAGGAATATGTACACCACTATTTGACATTTTGGGGGGCGGTAAGGTTTTTAAATGTTTTTGAAATAAATGTCTTATGCTCACCTAAGCTGCATTTATCTGATGAAAAATAAGGGTCAAAACTGTAATATTGTGAAATATTAGTACAATTTAAAATAACTTTTCTAAAATGTAATTTATTTCTCTGGTGGCAAAGCTGAATTTCCAGCGTTCATTCCCAAGGCCTAAGTACCACGTGATCCTTCAGAAATCATTCTAATATGCTGATTTGCTGCTCAAGAAACATTTATTATTATCATCATCAATGCTGAAAACTCTTGTGATGCTTAATATTTTTGAGGAAACCACAACAGTTTTTTTTTTTTTCATTATTGGGTGATGAAAAGAACAGCATTTATTTGAATAAAAATATTTTGTAACAATGTAACTGTAAATGCACTGATTTCTTAAAAAAAAAAAAAAAAAATCATGACCCACTCTTATGAACAGTAGTTGAAAGTACCTCATTTTCTTGTAAATGTCCACGTTTTGGACAGGCTGAGTCTGGACAGCTGATGGCCGTTTCAAAGCCATCTTTGATGAGAAGTTCCACATACTGCTTCAGGCACTTTAAAACATAAAAAAATCAGTTAATTAAAAAGAAAATATAGAAAAATATATTATGTGAAAACAAATTCAGCTTTTAACGTCTTGTTTAAATTGCTCAGTGTGTCTGTGAGAGTGAGCACAGAAGCACTTAACCACTTGTAATGAACTGTTAACTTCCTCGAAACAATTACGCTGTGTAACATCTCAATTTAACAAAGACGCAGTCACTTGTCCAAGACTAATTATCCTCAAATGTTAGCAATTTGTGAACTGACTGCTTTAATAGGCTATGAAAAACAATTATTTTTTTATGCTTCAGAAGAAATATTAATTTCATATTTTCCCCTCTCTCCCACTCTAATAAAGAAAGACAGAACAAGAGAGAAAGAAAGCAAGTAAGCAAGAAGGAAAGAAAAATACGAAATATCCGATAAATAACATTTTGATCTGAACAGACCAACAAACTAAATGGATCTGAGCTTCAGGATTGTTCGCTAAGGCAAATTCTGAGGGAGTTGCTTCTATAAACACGCTACTCTTAAGGCACAAAGGCAGTTTTGTTTCAAGTGAGCTCAACCAAGACAAGGCCTCTTAGAATCAGAGGAGGAGATGTTTCCCTTTACCCTACTCTAGAAGCTTCCTTTCCCCAAATGTTGCTTGTAACCTCAAGAGATAAATAAAACTGGTCTCAGATCAGTGTAAAAACACAGCAACTGGAAACTGCTCACAGAATAGAAAACCTCTGAGGGTTGAAGAAAGATTTCAATGTTTATTACTGGACTGTGAATCACATTTCTGAAACAAAAAAAAAAAAAAAAAAAAACATTCAGTCGGCCTGTAGATAATCTGTCTATAGCTGTGAATTGTGTGTGTAAATATAGACACATTTCAAAATGTCTGAAGCTTATGTAAGAATTCCACTGATTTATTTTTAGACGTTCTGACCTAAGACAGCAGTCAAAACGAAATATTTCAGAGAATTCATCTTCATTCTTCACACACACACACACACACATTTGTGTGTGTGTGTGTGCAACTTTTTTATATAAATTGCTTTTTTCTTTTGATAACCTAAAATAATTTAATTTATAATAATTAATTTTTAATAAATTTCAATAGTTAATTTATAATAAATATCAATATGATAATTTTTTTATTTACTTAAATTTTTTTTTTATTATAGGCTTAAATATAAATAAAATAAAATATCCATTACTTGAAACCTGTTTTTGATCTCTGAAATCATGTTTAGATGCTCCTCACCAGGGTGCAGAAGACGCATTGGCACTGGGTGATGGTGGTCATTTGCTCCAAGGGAAACTCTCCAAGACACAGCTTACAGGACACCAGTGGGTCCAGGGCCAAATCCCAGGTTGGTCGGTACCTAGCCGTGGTCATGATGCCTGCTACTGGGCTGAAAACACAGAATGGCTGCCATTAGAGAAAGCCCACACACTTTAATACACCTATTCAACCAGCGCAAAGCTTTTAACTGCTGTCTATCTGAAGTGCCTACTGCTGCTGCAGCCACGATAAGTGCTTTTGGGATACCCAGCGCTAATATCCACGGCATCACAAACACCAACCCTCTAAATTCACATTAAATTAGCCACATTTCATTTAGAGAAGGTCTAACAGATATGATGCTGAAAGGGTCAAATACATTTACCCCATTTATATTATATAACTGAAGGCCTGGCCACAAAGTGCTTTTCTATATCTAGCCTGACTGTAATGGAATGAGAAGTTGGGCCGGATAGACGGAGCAATTTCTCTTCTTCTGCTGCCGAAAGAAAGATGACTTCACTGTGTGGTACTCCATAAATGAGAAGGTCAGGAGAGAGGAAAAAAAAAAAATGTTATTCTCTGCCTACGTCTCTCCTTTTTACAGTTTTTCAGAGAGGGATATTTTTGGAAGTCTCGACTATGAGACAGTTCCATTTTTTTCACACTGAAGTGGGCTGGTTTGCACAGACAGACTCGTATCTTAAGTGTTTACAGGAAGTGCCTGTGAGAACATCAACACACTGTCTTGGCTACTAGGGAATGGGGGAATGGGAACGAGACAGATACGCTTCTGCCGGTGGCGGTACGTGTATTTAAGGCAGGTGCTGTTCTGCACTTGTGGCAGGATGTCTGGTATCTTGTGCTGAGAATCACTCAGGATGCTTTTAAACATTGCAGTCAGTGCTATGTAGAGTGGTGTAGTGGTTAAGGTTTGTGCTAGTTACCGTAAAGCTCTTTCTGTAACACCAGGTAATGCAGGTCCTGTTTATGGCAGAGTTCTATGATACTGCAGGAAATTGGTCTAAAAACACATTCAATCACCCTAGTTGTGTACTGATAAAGATTTCTACTTGTTTTTGTTTGTTTTTTTGATGGAAATGTGCCAAAGTTGTGTGCTAGTTGGTTGCCAGAGCATATAGAGTGCAATAATTGGGTTCCAGATGTAAAATCCCATTCATTTTCTACATATGGGAATTTATCAATTAACTTCTGAACTTTTAAGGACAGGACGAGTAAACGCTTTTGTTTAAGCCATCAGCCCCTGTTTAAACTTATATTTTAATAATCCCTTACAAAAGCGAGAAAATTGGTGAGAAACTTCATTACCCATACATATACTCATTTTCAACATTGATGGGTAATGTAGTTTCTCACAAGTATTATCTTTAAAACTACTGTAGTTCTGGTCCCCTCTTTATATTAGGTGGCTTTTACTTCACTACTATGTACTTGACAAACCTGTTCATTAGATGGAGCTGTTCCAATACTTTTGTCCATATTGTGTATGTACAGTACACAATTGCATTGTAAATTATTAATTTAAAAGCAAGTAGAGTAGTTAAGGCCAGTTAATATAAAGTGGGACAAAAAAAAAAAAGTTAAAGGCAAAGTTCATTCTCTCATCAAATTCATTAAGTACACATTCTTGTACTTTCGTCGATTTTCAAATACTTGTTTTGCTTCAAAGTTCATAATGTTATAATTCACCTCATAGCTTGTAGCTTATAACTCTTAAGAATTTTTTAAGGCCTAAGAGAAAAATGAATAGGAAAAATACTTTAGTAAATTGGGCAAGCTATGTAGTTGCCACGGAGTTTTAGGTGGTTGAAAGGCTATTCTATATGGTTATATGGTAAACCAACCCTCTACATTGTGAGTAAATCACTCGCATATGCGACTAAATTTTACTCTGGGCGACTAAATGATGTCTATTGTCAGCCATTGGCTAATAAACTCTTAGATTTTACTCGCCAGTGTGTGTTCGAGGCTATTATATGTTTAGCACATATACATTTTTTTCACTCTGTACGCTGACTGAGCGCTTCAGAGTTCTCTCTCCATCAAGCGATCTGTACTTTTTCAGTTCATCTCAATGGATGCACAGCGCACCTGTATTTCACGCACTGTAAACTCTGTGTGAAGCCACAGGACTCGCCATCGCTTTGCTGATAGTGCCGTTTCTCACACATGCAAAGAGAGAGAGTGAATCCTTGCGCTACTTCTAAACTATATTCTTTGTTGTCTTCTGTCAAAATAAATGTAGTTAATTTGCTAATGCGCAAATGGCAATTTCATTGGCTTGGGCCGATCTATTACCGTCCCTGTTTTGATTTCAGCAAATCAGTTCGACCAAGCGCAGACAACGTGATTAATATTCATGAACCCAGCAGCTCATCAATCTGTAGTACTAGTGTTAGTATGGTAGTATGGTTTGTATTATCTTTGAATAATAATTAATATTATCTGTTACCTTTCTTTTTTTTTTTTTTTTTTTTAACAGAAACCCTGAAGGACTAACAATATCACCATCAGTTAAAATGACAAATATGCATTCATACATTGTTACCAAGTTTTAGTTCTAATCATTAAAGTTATATCATTAAATTGCGCTTAATTATCATAATACCATAATATAATACTTGATTGACTAAGAAGCTAAGATATAAGAATCTGTGCAATTTTACAAAGATAAGCGGATTGGAATGTGTGTGTGTGAAATAATATATCAGTCTGGCGAGTAAACTAAAAAAACGCATTCACACCGCATCGAGTTGAAAACATCTCAGAATGCCGCAAGCGCACCGTGGGTCATGTGACAAGAACTAACCAATCAGCTTCATCCTTTCCTGTAACAACGTTGAAAGCTCAGCTAAGATGAAAGAACAGCTGATCATAGCTGTATATGGATTGCCATTTTGAAATAAATTTAGTAACAGAGCTACTGCAAGCGATTTTTAGTGCTGCAAATCCATTTATCCTTTGCTGAAATTTCCACATCTTCATGGAGAGAGCATGTCATGGTTGCTTAGCAACAGCAGATGCCCCAGGGGCGCAACTGCCCGAGCACTTTGGAAAGAAGGAGAAAGCGGCACGACTAGTGTTTTCAGGCGCGATATGTGAACGCCCCTAACGCGTGTACGAAACCCACGCCAACACAGACTTACTTTATTTTTTATTTTGTCCTTACTTCAGTCGCTACGGTTGATCATACCAATAACTTGTAATCTTTACAAGAATATCAGAATCATGCAATAAGCAAGTATGCATTTATTAGACACTTAATAATATCACATCAGTTTGTGTTTTTTAGAGTCGCCGAATCTGCTGCGGTCGTTCTGTCACATCTGCAGCAGAGACCTGAACCAGGAAGTTGGTCACCAGATCACACGGTAACCAGTTAAACCGTAACACCAGAGAGCGCCAGGATATTTTCCTCTGAGATGCTCGTGCATCGCATTTGTGCTGCCGTGGTACACTATATCGGTTTTGCAAAAAGAAAAAGGGCCATTTTATTTGGCCTCTGTTTAAAGTATACCCATACTTTTGATAACAGTGGTCTCTGTTTTTGTGATAGAATGCAACTTTCACCATTCCCAGTATGCCATTACGCGAGATGTAAACAGTGTGACGTTGCAGCACTCCCACCTACAACTCATGCCAGCACTGAGACTCGAACCGGCGACCTTCTGGTAACCAGTCCGGCTCTCAAACCATTAGACCACAGCTGCCCTATGATGATGGTACACTGCAAAGTTTAACACTTTTCTTCAGCAATCACCTTAATAGGTTACATATTGAGAGAAGAGAGGTTTTGCTTAAGACAATCAAATCATATATGCTAAGAGCACAAGCACAGAATTTAAAAAAAAATTCCCTTAATGCTACAGAAGTCAAAGAGCTCTTAAGCTCTCATTCATCATTTCCACAAAAAGTCTTGGCTGTTTCCGCTTGATAAGTTAAATGGGATGAAGTATTGATGGCTTGATAATGCACCACTGCAGCCTCCTGCATCTCAAGAACAGAGATGCTAAAGAAAGCTGATTTTGCTGGTCGAGCTCAGAGGTCTTACATCACACCCTCCCGTGATGGATGGGTCTTGCTCGTCCACATCCATCCATCACTGGTGCTCTTTCTCTCTGGTGTCCTCATCCACCTCGGAGCAACACAGAAGAAAATACTTCACTCAATAGATATCTCATGAAACAAATAGGAATTACACATTTATGCTGATTTTTGGCCTAGGAATCAAGGACTTTTTGGCGAAGGAACCTTTTTTCAAAAGCACTAAAACAGGGAACTACACTAACCTTTTCCACTGGTGGCACTTGCGCGACTAACTTTTCAGTTACTGGCGCAAAACATTATTTGGTCGCACAAATTTTTTAAAGTAAGCCACTCTGGATAATAAATGAAACTGTATTGCATACAGATGTGCTTTTTATTTTATTTGCCATCTTTTAAAACACATGCCTTCTCGTTTTATTTCAGTACACACAGTGCATTGCTCTGTCTTGGTACCTTAACCCTGTAGCTGGGGTTAGAGGGGCCCTGGTGCAGGTTCTACAGTGGGCCCTGTTTGAAATTGTTTAATATTTACTGTATGTTCGTTCTATTTATTTATTTGTACTATTTACACAATGTTTACTTTTTTTTTAGTTTGTAGGTGTCCAGAAACTAATTTAAAATAGCACTGCATAGTCTTCACTGTAAAATAAAATACACAGTCAAACCAAAATGTATTCAGACACCTTCAACATTTCACACAGTATCACAGTTTATTTGCTACAGTTTAGAAATTGGTAATAAAATATGACAAGAACTCAGAGTTAAACGGTGTCAGAACAAATTCCTCTTGATAATGTCAGATAACTTTGATAGAAAGATATGTAATGGAATCAACCAAAACACAACTATCCATACTTTGTTGAACAGTTACAAAGCAAGCATGAAGAAGAATTTTTGGGTATAATATTTCATAATTTGCTGTATTTTGCTATACTCACTTACATAAATGAACTAGTGTTCTGCACCCATCAGTAAAACAATAGAATCAACTATATCTGATTTTTGGTTTGACTGTGGATAAATTCTTGTTAAAACTACAAAGTAATTCAGTCAAGAGCAGTGAGTGATTAACTTTCATTTTCATACATTAAAGACACTGACAGCAGAGCTAGTAAATTAGGCGTGGTCACTTTAAGAGACAATGCATCCATTATAATGATACACATCCGATTTCTTTCTCAACTCTTTACTTTCACTTAAGACATAACCACAGACTTTTTCGAACACACTTTCCAAGACAGGTATTTTGACATATTTAGTATGTATTTGTCGGTACAAAAGCAAGAAGACTTTGAAGACGTCTCTGCGTGCGCCCTGAACACCAGAACACCTCGGTGCTGAATTAAGCTCTTTCGCATCCTTTTCTGTTTGTTTAAACTGCGATTTGTATTTGTTCGTTCAGGTTCAGGAGGACGCGAACGTCCTGAAGGAGAGCTCAGTTCACTGTTGCTGTTCGTGAGACGTGGCTCTCTCGTGCACACCGAACACAGCGCGCGAGTAACCAGCTACTCAGTCGAGCTTTCCCGCATCGCGGGGCTGAAGCCAACTTAATGTGTTGAATGCTCAGAGTAGGGCTGGACGATTAATCGAAAAATAATCAAAACCGAAATTCATAACCTCTATGTAATATGATGTAATTTTCCCATTTCAGTTATTTCGGTTTTTTAATCCAGTTAACACTTCCACCTTAAAAGCATACTAGCGCGTGTGTAGCCACATGACTCCGCTCTCCAGTCAGTGGCATAAAAGAAAAGCGGTGTGAGCGGTGAGCCTTGCGTCTTCACTAAACTTTGTCAGTTGTATGTTTTATGGTTTGGACATTCAAGCAATTAGATGAACGGATGTGTATTCTTATATGGAGCTACCATGTTCGCGCAGCTGCTTTGTGGCACGAACACTCATATAAACAGTAGCTATGAAGATCGCGCGCACAGAGGAACACCGAAATTAGCTGTCAGCGCGGTCCTGTGATTTATCACTAAAGTAGCTTAGAATCTCAAAACTTATTATAGCATGTTTGTGTGCAGCGGACATGAAGCACAGAGAGCAGCGGTCGGCGGTCGTGCTGCGGGTTCCCGTTTTGTGTCCGTTCTCGGACTGTTCTGTGTACTTTAACTGTAGAAAAGGTTGTTCCGAGTCGAAACTACGATACAGAAAACTACATCAGTATATCATCATAAACACAGCAGTTTTTGTCTTACGTGAACATAAACAGATGAGAAAGAAAACACAGGTGCAGTATTTTTGCTTAAAGAGACAACAGCCTAATAAACGCGCTGCCTGTCATTAATGTTAATCAAAGAACAAAAGAAAATCATTCACTGATCTTGACTGAATATATTTAATAACTTTACTTGATTAATCTTTATTTTATTTATAAAAAGAAATCTATGCAGTGTTTATAAAGTTTTAATTACAGTTTCTGTACCTGAAATTTAGTTTAGTTGTATTTATTTATGATATTGCTAATTGATTTGTTTGTTCCTTTCTTATTATTGACCTATCTTATTACTTGTCTTTAACACTTTAATATTTGAAATTTATATTAATCTAGTTGTTTTTGCTATGGTATTTTTTTTTTATCACAGGCAAAATTCCTCTTGCAGTGTTTTGTAGGCTGCTGATTTTTGCTCATGTTATTCAGCTGCAACAGAATGCTTTGTAAAAATGTTTGACATCTAAATGTTTGACAATTTTTTTTATATTGGATTTTTTATCTTATTGGAATCGAAGCTAGGAATCGATAAGAATTGGAATCGATAAAATTCAAACGATACCCAAGCCTAGTAAGAAATGTTACGAACATAGATAAAATAACTGCTGATAGTCAATCATATTTACAGTACAAACCTTGTCAGTTAACTATGAGGGCAAAAAAAACAAAACAGAAACAAAATAATCGGTCAATAATCGTAATCGAGGCAAAATGTTCAATAAATCGAGGTTTTGATTTTAGGCCATAATCGTCCAGCCCTAGCTCAGAGCACATTATAAAACGTATTTTTAAAATACTAATTTCTGTTTTAATAAATGTCATAGCATAGCATATTGCCTAAAACATAAGGTAGGTACAAAAATAATCAGTGATACATTTGCGACCTCAAAAAAATTAGGGTCGCAATGTAATTTCAAAAGGTTGCATATGCGACCATTTTGGTCGCAGTGTAGTTCCCTGCTAAAAGAATCTTAGAACTAGTATCATTAATTCCAAACAATCCCAATCCTATTTCACACACCCTCTACATCAGTCATCAAAGTCAGCAGAGACAAATGTTCTGTGAGAAAAGGTGGTGCATGGGAAAGCTGCATTACTCAGAAAGCAATTATCACTGTCCAACACTGAAACAATAACAAGGAAAAACACAAGTAATCCACAACAACAAGGCAGCCTTTTTAGAGAACATCCCTATGCCCTCATTTCAGTTTCTTATCAGATCACTGAACAAAGAGAACAACCATTTATCATAAGCCCGGGCAGCAATTTGATCTACAACATTATGAAATAAAGTCATGTTGCAACTTGCATTAAGGGACAGTTCACACAAAAATGACAATTCTGTGAATTATTTCCATGACATTTATTCTTTCTCAGATGGTCACAAACATAATAGTAAGTCTATTACCTAATCTTCTTGCATACAGTTCTTTTCCTTCTTTAGATGTCCAGATATGAAACAGGTGCAGAAGGTGGTACCTCTCAAAGATGCTGGTCTCGAAGTCTGCCCTCCATTATTTATTCTCTGAGAGAATTCTCACAATGAAAGCTGAGGAGTACAGATGCCTGAATATTTCAAGATATAGATGTCTCAGTCCTAGCCGCCACGAACATGAACACAATGTTCTCTTACTCAACTTTATCTGACTTATGGGCTTTACTTAATCATTACTGAAAAGAGCAGAAGCATTTACCTGCCCCACGGGCTCAGTTCATCCTCAATTATCACAATTGTGATAACATATTTCACAATAAACCATTGTGGTGTAATACTGTAGGGTTTCATAACAACTGTCAGACAGTAATTGCATAAAGGAGATCAGTTGAATGCCAAAAACACACCAGACTGGGATAAAAACAGATATAATTTTTGCTTTTCCCAAATTATAATATTGAAGAATGAACTGACTGGGAATATATGATTACACTGAAAAATTAGGCTATGCCCAGAAAACAGGCCTACATATTATAATCAGAAAAAAATCCAGCATATTGTGAGCTTAACTATTTACTAAAACTAACCATTTATGACGTGTGACAAGGGTTTTGCTCAGAACATCTAAATTCACTAAATTCTATTTTTGAATTTTTTATTTAATAGGATTTATCAAAGTTTAATTATTTATTGCTAACAAAACAGCATTTTAATAAAAGGCACCAATGTTCAATTGATAACCCAATTTACTAATGATAAAAGTAACTGAAACAGTTTCTCCATTAAGTAATGTTGTTCATTATGGCCTAATGCTGTGTTCACATCATGTGTGAATTACTGTAATTACAAGATGACAACTGTCAGATTCCACTAGAAACGGTTCACGTCTTGTTTCTATGACGATGGGAAAAATTTTAATCACTAGATTAAAATCATTAATTCTACGCTATATGCTCTTGCAAAATAATAAACAAAGAAATCTCATAACTGGCTAAAATGACACGTGTACAGGTATTACCTATCTTTAGCTTTTGACGTCACTGTCATTTTTGTGAATTTTATGTGATGTTATGAGTCAAATCAGCGCTTTATATGTTAATTTTAGACAGGAACAGTTCTATGAACTCGAAATTATAAATTAAGGAACATGTCACAATAAAACAGTATTAAATTGATGTATGTGTATCGAATTGCCTTGAATATGGCTCAGCCAATCAGATTTTAGAATCTGTTTTTATAATGGATTTTTGCGTTTTAGATCATTAAACATTACAATTCTTGCCAATATTCATCAGTAATTATTTTTTTTTCTGTAAATCTGCTTTGAAACAAATTGGACTGCAAAAAGTGCTGCATAAAAGTAAAATTGACTAAAAATTAACTGTTTGCATGCCATCTAAATAAATGCAAAAAATAAATACTAAAAATTTAAATTAATCAACTGCATCACAAAATTTCAATGTAAAGTATGTTTGGATTCTGAAAAGGTTTTGATGTGAAAATATGGGAATGTCCCTGAATGGAGGAGCCCCGGTGTGTTTTCTCTGACTGCAAGCTGTGTGTGCACCCGCAAAGGTGGGAAGTCATCACTGAGTTGCTCTTTCTTTAAAGGTCATTCCTGGCTTCCTGTCAAAAACTATATGCTCACTGAACGGCCACATTACAAAGTGAATGCCAAAGTAGCATACAAAAAATGTCTACACAGGTTTTAAAAAGTGAGAAAATAAGATGATTTTCACAAAAGTTATAAATCCGAGAGTGTTCTGATCCTATATAGCAACTACCATGACAGCAGTGCAACTACCACATTCAAGGCCCAGAAAGGTAGAATTTAAGGTAAAAGCAAGCATGAACCACTGATGTCACATGGACTATTTTGGACTAACGATGTCCTTACTACCTTTCTGGGCCTTAAACGTGTCAGCTGCGTTGCGGTCTAAACACTTGGCTACTTTGTAAATAGTTAGAGGAAAAACTGGGCTTCATACACTGAACAACTCGGGTGCTTTGAAAATCTTATCTATATAAAACTGTTTACAGACAAAGCATTATGAAAATGTTTACCTCAAACAGAAGTTTATTTGAAAACTCTCCATTACATTGTGCACCATTTACAAAGCAATCTGTAGTCAAATTAGTGCTGGGCGGTAAACTGGTTCATACCGAAAACCGGTGTATATTTTCGTTACGATGTTAATTTTGAATATACCGCCATACCGGTGTATTTAATTACTCAACGTTCGGAATGAACGTTATGCTGCGCCGCGGTCGCGCGACACTGTTTCAGACGGACCCTTTACAATGTTGCACTTGCAGCGACTGCAAGGCATGGTGAGGGTACACCATAGACAGGGGTACACACTGCAGTGCTCTGGTGTTACGTTATAACGCCTGTTCAAACAGTCGCATTAACGGATTCCAGCTGCACGAGGTGTCAAGGAGCGCTGCTCTGCAGCAGTGCAGCGATTGTTAAGGTACTGAGTCTATTTTTGCTGTGCTGCAGGTGCTGAATTAAAGTGAAAGCGCATTGTTCGCGGGAAAAATGAACATGGATTGACATGGAAACAGTCACATGAGTTTTTGGCTAGGTTTAAAACAAGAAAAAGGGCACTTTTAGATAAACAAGGAAAACGTCCCAAGGTTACGTATATAACCCTAGTTCCTTGAAGGAACGAGACGCTGCGTCGAAACGCTTTTGGGGAACGTCCCTGACGAGACCGACTCTGAATATCGTGTGCAATCAGTCCATCGGAAAGGCGTGACATCACGGGCGGGGTGACGTAGCGACCAGGAAGCTATAAAAGCATGTGCCGTGCAGCTGGCTTTAGCTTCGAGTAGGGAAGCAAGCGCCGGCAGGGGTGCCGGGAGTATGGCTCTGCGACGCAGCGTCTCGTTCCTTCAAGGAACTAGGGTTACATACGTAACCTTGGGACGTTCCTTTTCAGGAACTCGAGCTGCGTCGAAACGCTTTTGGGGAACGATGTGCCCACGCTGCCAGACTTCCAAATCCCTGCCTAGTGTGTAGTCAAAGAGCACAGCTAAGACGAGAGAACAGAAGAGCCCGGCGTGGCTCGCATGTCAAGATCGTAAAATCGGACAAATGTGGAGGGCGTGGACCACCCCGCAGCGTTGCAGATGTCCAAGAGGGACACATCTGCTGAGAAGGCCGCCATACCCCAAGTAGAGTGAGCCTTGGCCCCCAAAGGAGGGGGAAGACCAGAGGATTCATAGGAGACGTTGATAGCCTCGACTATCCAATGACTAAGGGTCTGCTTGGTGGCAGGAGAACCCTTGTTAGAAGGACCGTAGCAAACAAGCAATTGGTCGGATTTTCTCCACAGGGCAGCTCTGTGGACGTATGCGTCCAGTGCTCGCACTAGACACATACAGTTTAGCTTCTCTTGGTCTGGCTCCCGAAAGGGAGGAGGACAGAAGGCCTGCAGTACGATAGGTTGTGGTGTAACAGAGGGAACCTTCGGAACATAACACGCTCGAGGGTATAAGAAAGCTTTGGCCATACCAGGGACAAAGACTAAATAAGTAGGGGCCACCGAAAGGGCCTGAAGATCTCCAACTCTCTTTAGTGAGGTGATTGCCAGTAACAGGGCAGTTTTAAGTGTCAGATGTCTATCTGAGATATCTTGTATTGGCTCGAATGGAGCTTTACAAATAGCCTCTAAAACCACAACCAAATCCCAGGGAGGAACACGGGATCGTACTGGAGGTCTCAGCCTCAGCGCACCGCGGAGGAAACGTGTAACTAGGGGGTGTCTACCCACTGACTGATCATTGAAAGGGACATGGAAAGCAGCTATGGCCGCCACGTAAACCTTTAAGGTGGAGTGGGATAACCCCGCAGAGAGCCTGGCTTGTAAAAACTCCAGAACTGTACCAACTGGGCAGTCTGCTGGGTCAAGGTCACCGCCGCGTGACCTTGATAACTCAAAGTGGATTTCCCCTCGGGGAAAAGCCCTTGGACTTGAGCCACCACTGTAGGGGTCTCATGTGCAGCAGGCCAAAAGGTATCACGTTGGACGCAGCTGCCATCAGCCCTAACAATCTCTGGAATTGTTTGACAGTGAGTGACTGGCCTTCTTTCAAATCTCTCGACTGATGTGAGGATCGACTCGATCCGAGCAGGAGACAAGCGTGCCTGCATCGTGGTCAAATTCCACACTACGCCTAGATAGGTGGTTCTCTGAACTGGAGAAAGCACACTCTTCTTGGCGTTTAGTCTCAAACCCAGCTCCCCCATGTGTGCGAGAACGACATCTCGATGTCGAGCCGCCATCTGCTCTGATTGAGCTAGGATCAACCAATCGTCGATATAATTTAAAATGCGGATGCCCTGCATACGGAGGGATACCAGAGCCGCATCCATACATTTCGCTCCGCTACGCTCACGGGCGGAAGTAACTGGGATTGGCCCTCGCTGGAGTTCGCTGCGCCCTGAAACTCTGGCAGGGTTGGCAGACCGACCTCCTGAGGGTACTGAGGTGAGACGGGCACCGTTTAATGAGGTGGACTGCGCTCTACCCCAGCAGGGGCTACCCTCCGGATCCTGGCGTCAGGATCTTTTCGTCGTGGACTTCCGGGCTTCGATGACAGATCTTAAATCGGTTTTTGGCCTAGAAGCCCCCGACTCAGAGCGTCGTTGCCCTCGGTCCCGACGTGGGGGAGCACGAGCGGCGACGCTCTGTTTTTGCGCTTCCCGGTGTGAGGAGCCGGTATGTTGCGTGGTCATCTCCCGCCCAGATGCACCACGAGAGCGACGAGGGAGGAAACTGTGGAACGCCGCCGCCTGCTTGTGTGCCTCCTGGAACCTGTCGAAGACAGTGTTGACTGTGTCGCCGAACAGGCCCGAGGCTTGAAGCGGGGCATCCAGGAGGCAGACCCTGTCTCGTTCTTTAATTTCTGACAGGGTCAGCCACAAATGCCTCTCCGCGGCCACTAAGGCTGCCATAGACCGCCCAATTGCGCGAGCGGTCTCTTTAGTGGCGCGGAGGGAGAGATCAGCGGTCTTTCTGAGTTCTTCTACATCTTCAGACTTAATCCCCTCCCCCTCATCGATATCTCTCAGCAGGTCAGCCTGATAAGCTTGCAGGACTGCCATAGTATGAAGGCACGCCCCAGCCTGACCTGCTGCCACATAATCTTTGCCCACTAGCGATGATGTAACTCGAAGCAGCTTAGTGGGCAATGTCGGAGCCTTTAGAGACGAAGCCGAACCGGGCGACAGATAGCCCGCGAGCGTCTGTTCGACCCGTGGCATCGCTCTATAACCACGCTCTCCCAGCCCCATCACGTTGCCATAATATAGTGAATCGGGGCCAAAGAGGAGGGTCGAATACGGGTGGTTCCACGATCTTGATAACTCATCATGGAGATCGGGAAAATACGGAAGGCTCCGACGTGGGTTTGGGCGCCGGATCTGGCAGATGAGGAAGGAGATAAGGACTGGCCCGTCTCCATTCCTTCTGACAGATCCACCTGCGAACCCCACGAGTGCAGCAGCCGCTCTGCCTCGGCAGAAGCGGGGCCAGCACCGCGAGGAACGCTGGTGAGGGCTCCCTCCTCGAAGAGAGCCCTCCGGGATCGAAGCGTCCGCACTGGCAATCGCTCGCAATGCGGACAGTCGGCCCCCTCGAGAGCCGACTCAGCGTGCTTCGATCCCAGGCAAGCCACGCACAGACTGTGTGTATCCCCGCTCGTAATGTAGCGAGGGCAGGGAGGAACACACAATCTATAACGTGGCTTGGAATCGCCCTTCATATGTTTGGTCTTTTGCTTTTGCTTAGGCATATTGAGCTGTTTTAGCGATCTTTTAATGGCTAAGGGACAGACAACAATAAATAGGACCAACAGGACAGACTTTTGACATGCACACACAGAGCGCTTGCTGACAGATTCGAAGCTAAAGCCAGCTGCACGGCACGTGCTTTTATAGCTTCCTGGTTGCTACGTCACCCCGCCCGTGACGTCACGCCTTTCCGATGGACTGATTGCACACGATATTCAGAGTCGGTCTCGTCAGGGACGTTCCCCAAAAGCGTTTCGACACAGCTCGAGTTCCT
The DNA here is from genome assembly GCF_963082965.1 of Carassius carassius. Lineage (NCBI taxonomy): Eukaryota > Metazoa > Chordata > Actinopteri > Cypriniformes > Cyprinidae > Carassius > Carassius carassius. The sequence goes on from NC_081786.1 coordinate 18,613,213, forward strand.
GAAAAGGAACAATATATATATGGAAGCAGAAAAACAAAGTTCACTAAGACCCGTGGGATTGCTTGTGATAAAGATTTAAATGCAAAATGCACGAGACTGTTTCTGTCTGTGGTGTTTTAATTTTAAATATTTTAACAAGTAGGCTAATTATTGTGTTTAAATGTTTTGAAAAAGACTGACGATGCTGAAAAAAAAAAGAAAATTATATATATATATATATATATATATATATATATATATATATATATATATATATATATATATATATATATATAATTTTTTTTTTTTTTTTACATGATATGACATCAAAACAATGAACAAATGTTGTGTTTGTGGACTAAACCGTCGCAGATCAGTGGCGGACTGCAAACACGTCCTGTGTGAAAGCACAATGAGTGCTGCGAACACATATTATTCATATATAATATCCATTTTATGTCAGTGTTGTCGGGCTAAAATTGTCGCCCAAGGCAGCAACAAGAGCAATTTGCTCCAGCACCTTAGCCGCAAGCACATCTTGGAATATCAGGCAGCAGAAAATGCCTTGTACACCTGATTATGGATGAAAGAAAACCGTCATAAACTGGAAAACCGGTATAATTTTGAAAAAAAAAAAACACGGTATATACATTTTTCGTCAAACCGCCCAGCACTAAGTCAAATGCTCTGAACAAACATATTCTCAGGTGCAATATGATTCTGCATTAAAAAAAATAAACCATTCACTTTTCCCTGACCCTTGGGTCGATCTGAAGGCTGTACAGATCAGAAATGGCAAAGCAAACTTTTTTTTTTTTTTTAACTCTTCCAATATGTATACTGAACCCAGGGTAGACAGCATCACTGATATATATATATATATATATATATATATATATGGGCCCCATCTATCTGTAGTGTGATTAAAGGGTGATAAAAGTAGTTTGGTGTAACTCTTCCCTCACTGTTTGTTTGCCCTTGCCAAATGACCCACATTTATCACCCAAAGATTAAATTGTGATTTTTTTTTTTGGCTGTCTTTAGAAACTTTGGGATCCCAGGGGTAAAACATTCCCAGTGGGCAGCCAGGGACTATTATCTTCAGCTCCCAGTAGTGAGATCAAATCTGAAATCTAAAATAGGCTGCTTTACTGAACTGATACATCAAGCGATCATAATCCACTTCATTTGTCGAGGGTTATTTTGTAGTTCAGTGTCTCAGACAAGGCTACAATAACAACCCTGGGTGAAAACATGGGCCAATGCCAGATTTAGTCATTCATGACACCAACCGTCTCTTCTCTAAAGAAGTTTCCTTGAACGTCATGGACTAGATTAATAGTAAGCACTTCTAAAAGTCTAGTCTAAATAAGATGGCATTGTTTCTGAGAACTCCAGATTAATCAAAACATATAACTAAAGTTAATTTCCAACTCTTTACAGAGATGGTATCCTTTTTGGGAAAAAAAGCACAATTTGCTTGACATTACAATAGTCCAGGTAGTAGCTGGTTTGCATACCTTCTAGCTGGCCCAAAGTATTATTGACCTAGTAATAGAAACAAGTAAAGATCGTCAGTTAATCATCCAAAAACTGTCAATTCAATGAAGTCTAGGGATAGCAAAATTTCTGCTGTCACTTTAAGAGCTGCCTGGATCCAAAATACTGTTACACATTCATGGTGTTACACATTTATACTGTTACATATTTCTTTCTCTGCCGTTTGCTTTCACGTAAGACCTACATCGCTGTGTTTATGAGGATACTTGCAAAGACGGACATTTCGAAAACATACAAGTGTGTGTGTATTTAAACATTAAAGGCCTATAAAGTGGCAAAAATAATACTCCCACGCTCTGAGCACCGTCTTCATGTGCGCACTTCTCTGAAGGCACTCTCATAAAGCACACCACATACAGTGGAATGTGTTCTCTTTCACTCCTGGTTGCATTTCAACAGCTTAAAATCACTTGTTTTTAAACCGCAATGCTTAAAAAGTTGTGCACATTTTTGTGACCACGTAGCACAGCAATGTCACGTGCGTATGTAACTGGGATCGAGATGATAGTTGACAAATTTCTACTGGTTATTTGTGTCTACCGGTAGCCTATATCACCTATGGAAGAAAAATAATGACAAATGTATTTGAAAACAAAAAAATCATGTTGAATTGCAACTGAAAAAAAAAATGCATTGCATTAACAGAGCTTGCCTTTTTAATACCTTGCATTTTTAGGGCTTGAATTTTTAAGGGCTGAAATTTAACATAGGTGTTTATTTAAACTGAATATTTAAAACATTTAACACATTTTAATAATTAAAAACTAAGTAATTAAAATTTACCTTCCAAAGTTCACCTCCAAAATATTCAATCCGTTTAAAAATACGATGTATAACTTTCGACAGGATTTTTTTTTCAGTTTTTCAAGTGCAGTCCAACATGCTTTTTTGTTTCAACGACATTTGTCATTATTTTTCTTCGGTAATCACCCACCCCTCCATATTCATGCACTGGGGGAAATGGGGGACTTTATGCAGTTTTTTGTCCTGCCACAAAGCCAGATTTAAAGCTTCTTATCTACACAACCCATTACAAATACATCAGATCGAGGTCAAGTGAACCCAAAATTAGTTTATACAGGCTGTGAAAGTCTTCCAAAAGAGATGATTTGACTACTGATTTAAGCAACATACCGACAACGTCAAAAAACTACTAGTACTTTTGGGCATCCCTACCTGGTAGACCAGAAGTGTCCGATCCTGATCTTGTAAGGCAAAGGTCATGCAGAGCATAGCTCCAACCAGCTTCAACACTACTGCCTGGAAGTCTGAAGACCTTGATTAGTTAGTTCAGCTGTATTTAATTGGGGTTGGAGCTAAACTCCACAGGATTGTGGCCCTCCATGAACAGGTTCGGACAGCTCTGTGGTAGACAATCTTGGTTGACCTGGAGTTGGTAGACCTTGGTTCCAAAATCGGTGCCAAAATTGGTCGACCAACTACACCAACTTAACTTGGTATGACCTGGTTTTTACATCAGTATAAGATGGTGAAATAAGATGTATGTGGATCACAGAAATGCAGTACTGACTTGGCAGGAAGATAGCAAAATCAAGAGGATGTGATACAACAGTTGAATCACAGATTGCTTCAGTTCTCAGAGAGCCTCAAGGAAGAATATCTTGGAGAGCAAAGACAATGTGATCAAAGTTACAGGAGTACATACTCCGTAAAGGTCAATCCTCCAGAATAAGGAGAATATTTCTCTTAAGATCTGAGGTCACTATGACTACTGTCTCCAGATGGTGGAAAACATTTTGGATGAATGAATAATATTGAATAATATTACAGCAGAATTAAAACAGTGTGAAATTTAGCCTCTCTGTAATGTGAAGACAAGGATTTGAATGATTAAAAAAAAAGACATCAGCTATGTCAAAATAAAACCAAATCAAAATATGAAGAGACAACTTTCTTCTCTGAAGCCTTGTGGCACACCATTTGTGCCTGAAAAATTAAGAGGATATGACAAGCATGCTGTGGAGTCTTATTTCTATTGACAAGATAAGAGACTGAGAGCCTGAGGTTATCTAGGAATTCCATCTGTTGTCACTCAAGGTACTGCTAATATAAAAAATAACATTTTTATGTGTGCTTTTCATTTACAAATGGTCTTTTCAACATTCAGATGTTTTTTTTTCTCCACAGTTGTTTGGAACACACAGTTATGAAGTCTCGCCTATATGCAATAGTTGTGAATCACAGAAGCTCTGAATCACAGTTGCCAAGGTCAGAACGTACCCAAACTTCTCTTCTTTAGAAAACACACCCTCACTGGAACACACTTTCATCAGCAAACACCGCATTGTCTTGGCTTGACACTCCAGACACACACTTTAAGACATCTCCTAGTTTTGCTGAAACAGAAATGAGTATCTGAAAATCAAATAATTTTAACTTCATTGTCCAGAATCATACACAGGAACAAAATGTTCTGTTATATAAATAACTTAATACTGTTTAAAAGTGTTTTTTTCTGTGCAGCTCAATAGATGAGTCAGGTTTCACTACTTTGCTGACGCAATTAAACCTCTACTTAAACTCGCAAAATTGTGGAGGCAAGCCACAGCAGCTACCAAGCAGTTGAAAAATGGTGAGAAAATCTTCCTGTTTTAAAGTTGCTGAGAGAGGTAACTTTCAGATTTCAGAAGTTTATCATAGGAAATAGTCACATTGTAAGATAAAAAGTCACAAATGTGAGATATAGTCTGGATTATAAGATATAAAGTTGCAATTGTGAGATATAAAATTGCAGTTCTGATAAGTAGTTACATTATGAGATAAAACGTTGCAATTACGAGACATGAAGTCACAAATGTGAGATCTGAACCTTCAATAAGAATTAAAGTCAAACTTGTGTGTGATAATACCAATTATGAGAAATAGTCACAATTGAAGAAAAGAAAAATGCTGACACATTGTAAGATAGAAAGTCACACTTATGAGCTAAAAAATGAGAAATAATGTAATAATATGGAGTTATGAGAAACTGAAAAATAATTAAATTATGAAAATTATTTATGGATGTCACACTTGTGAAATAGTCCGAACTATAGGGTATACAGTAGCAACTGAGAGATACAATTTTTAAGATACTGCATAACGTCGCAACTGTGAACTATAAAATTGCAATTATCAGAAATAAAGTCTAGATATTAAGTCGCAATTCTGAGAATAAACAGTATGACTGCTGGAATTTGGTGGATCAAAAACACTGCATCATGTATGAACATACCATTTTCTTTACATTTAACAGTTGCTTAATTATTGCTGCATCTACCATCATGGTGGCACTGAAATTTGGACGATGTTGTGCAGTGATGCACAAACCGCTAAGCCTAAAGCATGGCAACACTCTGCAAGGTTTTGCAGCCTTCATTGCCTGATGAGTTCACACATTGCCAATAAGCTATGTTTCTTACCATCAACCTGCGAGGGACTGCAGATGAAATGACTAAATTAGCCTGAATGACTAAATCTGGCACATTTACCTGGTGGACTTGTTTTCTCATGTTGATTAATGTGTATTGTCCCTTTTTAAAAATAAATTAATTAATAAATAAATATGTTTGATATTATAAAAAAATGCTAATGTTTGTTTTTGAACTATAGTTGTCGCACACTACTGAAAGTAAAAACTGCGGATGTTGATTCAGATTCACTAACCACACTGACAGATCCAAACTGACAACTTGACTTGTTTGAATCTTTTGGTGTGATTCGTTTATTTTATTTCATGAATCCCAGTGTGTTCTTGGCACGCCCACTTTGGGAAATAATTTTGTGCATATTCAACTTTTATGCCCGAGGCCACTGGGACTTATCCTGCGAAATATCTGACTCAATCAGATGTTAACCCATCTGAGGTCACCGTCTGTCTTGAGCCAGCCAGTCTCCTGCCTGGATTACAGAGCTTTGTGTTAACCGTTTTCTCATCCACAGATGGTGGGGAGCAACAATGTGTCTTTTGATATGTAATTTTATTAATAAGATTCGGGAGGAGCGCGTCAGATACTTAGCCTAATCAACACAGGTGGACCATAATCAAGTAATCAATCCCATAGTATAAATATCGCTGACTTACCTCTATCCGCTGACGGTTTATCAGCATGATGGTTCGCTTCGTCCGTCATCTTACCACAGACCCAATTTTCGTACCAACGAAGAGAGCTACACAGGGGATTTATAAGACCTGCTGCTGCTTTTCTCGGACCCGAGATCATTTCTACCCAGCCAAACACGGCCGTTGAGCAGCATTAAGCGTCATCGTGACAGCTGCTCTCCTCGCCAAGCCACACGTCGTGGCCAATAGACCGTGCAAGCTCCGAGCTCGCCTTGCTCGACACAACAATCGTGCCGCCCGAGACCGAGCCCTCCCCGAGCGCTGGATTGCAGCAGAAAGAACCCAACCAGCACGGGTCGAACCCCAGTTCTCACCGCGGCTCAGCCTTTCACCCCGGCGTACCGGCCGAGTGGCAGTTTGAGGCCGCTTCCTCTAGCGGCGCAGACCGCGCGACGTTAACCAATACATTTTCAGGCGAAGACGCTAAAAACAGGTTCTTCTTTTTCTTCATTGGATTTTTACGGCAGTTGGCATCCAAAGTGTTGCATCTAAAAGCAGGTTCGCGGCAAAAGTTTGTTAAACGACGTCATGACGCAGTTCCGTCTTCTTCTGCTAGTGTTTTATGGCGGTTTTGGCAAACCAGCGTAAAGGTGCATTACCACCACCTGCTGATTTGGAGTGTGGATTGCGCATAGATTTGGACTACAGATACAAACGTTCCGTCGGACGAAGGTGCCACTTAACCACGAAGCAAAGGCATTACATTCGCCTTACCGCGCACGTTTAAACCTCACGGAAATGATACAGACATAAGTTCCATGAAGAAGAAAAAAAAAAAAAAAAAAGCTCGTAAGTCTCTGGATAAAAGAGTCTCTGCTAAATGCTTAATTTAATTTTAAATTTTAATTTCTATGCAAGTTTTCTGATAGGACCAAATCATTTAGGGACCTATTTCACCATTCACAGGTGTGATCACTCAAAATTCATCTAAAACGTATCCGCTATAGTGTTTCAACGCAGGATAGCAAGTGTGAGTAAAATAACTGTCGCCTTTTAAAGTCCACATGAAATCAAAATTGACTATATTTACTTTGTTTGCCTAAATTGATCGTTTTGTGCTGAACAATTCATCCATGCGAGCCAATCCACACACAAAAAAAAAAAAAAAAAAAAATTCTGCCTTCATAATCTTTAATCAAAATCTGAAAATGCCCCCCCCCCTCTGCATTGGAGGACCTTCACTGATGTAGGCTTGAGGAATTTGGTGTCTGCTTAATCCATAACCACGCCCCTCAAACTGACACTGACAGGCTGCCTGTGTGTAGCGAGCATTGACAGCGTGTGAAAGGAGAGATGGCAAGGAGGTGCATTTTTGTTAATGATCCTCGGTGTGTTCCTGTTCTCATCTTCCTTTTCCTGCTGAAACTAAATTGTGGTGATTCAGGTGGCAAGTAATCCTCAACAACCGATTGTAAACTTGCATTTAGATCTGCCTCTATTTTTCGAATTAAACACCTACTTATCTAGATCCAATCAGGTGCTAGTTGGAAAATAAGCCACGCCCACTACTTTCCTCATTTATTATTCCGTTTCTCTCGGAAATACGTCACAACACTGGAGAAAAGTCGTTTGCAACTTCCGTTTCACGGGGACTTTAAGGACCGTAATACGAAAAAACTGGCAAATAAACATCTTTAGAAACCACTTGGAAGCGAATAGCACATAACTGCCATTAACCCATTTGCTTGCAAGCATCGCCAACCGCCCCAGTTTATTATCGTTCATTTTCACAGCACGTTAAACATCACTCCCTTACTTGATCTGGATAAACCCGGCATCAATTGAAAGCCAATTGACCAATATTTCGATAAAACATCATTTCAGTGACAGTTATTAAGTAATTATGTCAGGAAAACGATTCCTATTCCTGAACGGTAAACGTCGAAGTGTTAGCTCGTGGACAAATGTTGATCATGGATCTAGTCAGAAAGAATCATGAGCAGAAACATCTTTATTTTGGGTATGTAATTTCTGTCTCCATGTCAAAAATGGGGGGTGACTGGTAAGGGGTTAATGTTATTGCTGTAATCATGTCTTTCGTTACAACGTCTTACAAGACTAAACATGCTTCATCGTTTCCAAAAGCCTCTGTTTCCACAGTCCATACTACAACGTGAAAACAGCGTTCCAAACGTATCCGCTCGGGAAACAGTCTAAAGAGCCCGGAGGCCAAACGAGAGGAAAGATGCTTTTCCAACAGGAACCTAATAATGTGGACAAGGCTTGAGGAATTGTCAAATCAGGCAACCAATTGCTGAGCTGGTGACACAGTAGGCTACCCATTCATTTTTAGCTTGCCCCATCAAATGTTACTAACCTTTTTTTTTTACTCTTCCCACAGCCAACATCTACAGCAGCCGAAGCAAGTAGCCTTGCACGTACCTCCTCACTGCTGCAGCAGTGTCTGCTCCCGCAGGGGCCTTTCCTATACCTCCTCACTGCCGCATCAGTTACTGCTCCCGCAGGAGCCTTACCTGTACCTCATCACTGCCGCAGCAGCGTCTGCTCCCGCAGGAGCCTTTCCCGTATCTCCCCACTGCCGCAGCAGTGTCTGCTCCCGCAGGAGCCTTTCCTATACCTCCTCACTGCCGCAGCAGTGTCTGCTCCCGCAGGAGCCTTTCCCGTATCTCTCCACTGCCGCAGCAGTGTCTGCTCCCACAGGAGCCTTTCCTATACCTCCTCACTGCCGCAGCAGTGTCTGCTCCCGCAGAAGCCTTCCCTATACCTCCCCACTGCCGCAGCAGCGTCTGCTCCCGCAGGAGCCTTTCCCGTATCTCCCCACTGCCGCAGCAGTGTCTGCTCCCGCAGGAGCCTTTCCTATACCTCCTCACTGCCGCAGCAGTGTCTGCTCCCGCAGGAGCCTTTCCTGTACCTCCCCACTGCCGCAGTAGTGTCTGCTCCCGCAGGAGCCTTTCCTGTACCTCACTGCCGCAGCAGTGTCTGCTCCCGCAGGAGCCTTTCCTATACCTCCTCACTGCCGCAGCAGTGTCTGCTCCCGCAGGAGCCTTTCCTATACCTCCCCACTGCCGCAGCAGTGTCTGCTCCCGCAGGAGCCTTTCCTATACCTCCTCACTGCCGCAGCAGTATCTGCTCCTGCAGGAGCCTTTCCCGTATCTCCCCACTGCCACAGCAGCGTCTGTTCACAAGCAAAAAAAAAAATAAAAATAAAAAAGTAATAATAATAATTTCCGCTTCTAGGTATGCCAGGCATCCTAGGTTGCGGTGACAGCATCATGTATCGACAATAGCCAAGACGATATTAGGCCCATTCTCCAATCAACGTTTTTTTTTTTTTTTTTTTAATTAATTTTTTTTAATTATAATTATCAGGCGGCCTACCATAATTCGGCTATCAAACCGCTCCGTTATCCCATCTCAGCACTGCACTTCACGCTCGCCCGTGCTCTCAAAGGATGACGTGAGCCTGCAGGTGGCAAAGAAGTCTCCATCCACAAATAGACATGCATCGTTTGCAGATATAAGGTATTCCATCGTACTTTACCAGGTAAATCCGATACGTGCCACATTTTAAAGGAGCTCTCACTAACGGAGTTTAATGCCACAGTTACATTAGAATGCATCTCATTCTGGTTTCAGGGGCGGCGCGTCGGTCCCATCATGAGGCATGTGGTCCGGAGCGCGTATGACCAAGGCATCATTTCAACCGAACTCACTCCAAATATATGAACTTACCGGTTTTTGAATACCTTATATTTAAGGCATTTGTTTACGTCCATATTAGGGTTAAATCGTTGGACTTTAAATGGAATCTACTATAGTTTAAAAAAAAAAAAAAAAAAAAACTTATGAAAAATAATTTCACTGGACAAGCGAGATGACAATAGTGCCGACTACATGAACTAGCAATTTTAAATATAGTATTTTATATTTAATGCCAGTTTATCAGTACGTCCAAAAAATATATATATTTTTTCCGATTATTGGTGATTCCATAGGCTTTTTCGTGCATCTGCATGGTTAAAATGGCAAATAGTAAGCTCAGACAAGTATAAAGAATCTTTCTCTTACTCCACCCATCTCTTACATCGTCGATATGTACCATCGATCTCATGTGCTGACAATATGACAATACGACAACGACCACATTGCTGATACACGGCACCTATTTGGGGTACACTGGCACAGGAAATCCTATTTATTTTTGCACGCTTAATTTCGAATACAATGACTGCAACAAGATTTTTCGGAAGCAGCTTATTGGATTTGCTAAACAATTATTCAAGTAAGCCTCACAGCGTCTACCCTCGTAGACAACCAAATCCTCCTCAGTATCGAACTCCCTGTCAGGCGCTGCAAGAGTGCTCCCGGTTGAGCCAACCTTTGCCTTCTTCGTTCAACTATCAGCAAAGCTTACTCGTATGACATCGTGAGTATTAAACTCCTGTCAGACGCTTTCCCGCTTAAGCAATCTTGGACTTTCCATCCGACCACCAGCGAAGCTTACCCGATTAAAAAGCTAGATTAACCCCCAAAAAAAAAAAACACCGGATGCCGGCCATAGCCTCCCGGCCAGATAACCTTACCTTTTCGATCCTATGACCAGCGAGGCTTCTCTCTTCGATGACAGGAGCTCGAGCTCCCATCGGATGCCGACGAGAGCCTCCCGGCCAGACAACCTCACCTTTTCCATTCTGCGGCCAACAAGGCTTACCCGTTCGTTGCCTGGAGCTCACACTCCCTTCGGACGTAGGTAAAAGCCCCTGGCTACCTGTTTTGCCATTCTGTCTTACGTACGGAGAGGTTTACCCATCCAATGCACGGAGTCAGGGCTCCCATTGAATGTAGGTGAGAGCTTCCCGGCTAGACAACCTTACCTTTTCTTCCTTTGGCCAGCGAGGCTTAACCGTTCGATTCCGGGAGCTAAGCTCCTGTCGGCCGAAGGTGAGAGCCTCCCGGCCGGACAACCTTTTCCGTCCTTCAGCCAGAGAGGTTTACCCGTTCGATTCCTGGAGCTAAGCTCCTATCGGACGTCGGTCAGAGCCTCCTGGCTAGACAACCTGACCTTTTCCATCCTTGGCCAGCGAGGCTCACCCGTTCGATGAGAGTGCTCCCATCGGACGCTGGCGAGAGCCTCCTGGCCAGCCAATCACGACCATTCCGCGTGGTCTAGGTTACAAAACCTACAAGCAAGCCGTTCGATGCCGCAGGCACCAAACACACAAATAAACCCTCCCTCCTTCCTACGATCGCCAAGGCTTACCCGTCTCTTGCCGTGAGTAGCAAACTCCCATAAGACGCTGACGACAGCCTAACGACCACACAAACTTACCTTTTCCATCCTACGGCCTGCGAGGCTCACCCAGTTGTTTTTGGGGAACAGGAAGTCCCCGTTGGATGCGGACAAATGCCTCCTGGCCACCTATCGTTACCTTTTCTGTCACACATCCGGAGAGGCTTACCCGTTCGATGCGTGTGCTCCCTTCGGACGCCGGCGAGAGCCTCCCGGTTAGACAACCTTACCTTTTCCTTTTCTATGGTCAGCGAGGCTTACCCGTTCGATGCGCGTGCTCCCTTCGGACGCTGGCGAGAGCCTCCTGGACAGACTTGCTTTACGTTTCCACTCTACGGTCGGCGAGGCTTACCCGTTCGATGCGAGTGCTCCCCTCGGACGTCGGTAACAGTCTCTCGGCCACGCAACTTCCCTTTCCATTTGACGGTAGGCGAGGCTTAACCGTCCGACGCTACGAGTCTCGTCCTCTCGCCAAATCCTGCAAAAAAAAAATAAATAAAATAAAATAAATAAATAAATAAATAATAATAATAACTCAGCTACCCTCACATCTTTTAACCCCGCCTGGCGAGGCTTACCCGTTCGATGTTCTGAGTCTAATGCCCCATCGGATGCTGCGAGAGACCTCCCAGTCGGGTTTTCCTTTCCACTCTCCCCGTCCGGCGAGGCTTACCCGTCTGATGCGTGCGCTCCCTTCAGACGTCTGGCGAGAGTTCTCCCGGGCGGGCCTATGCTTGCCGGCCGCAAGTGAGTCTCATCCATCTAATGCCGTGAGTCGGGATCTCCCATCAGATGTCGCCAGAGTCCTCCTTGTCGGCCAGCCCAAAGCTTTTTATCTGCCAAACCGAGAGGACCCAGACGTCCGTCATTCTGAGTCTCAATCTCCTGTCGGAGGCTTCATGGGCCCTCTCGGTCAGCACTAGGCCCTTCACCCACTGAATAGCAGGGGCTATCAGCCAGTAGGGCCCGTACGCCGACACCGTGACCTATTCCGGTCGAGGCAACTCGGGTCCTCCCGGTCGGGCACCACAACCACGCTGCTCCTCCTCATCGGCCGGAAGGGCTCACCGTTCCAACGCCAAAAAGCTCCAGTTGAGCATCGGCTCGAGCCCTACCGACCGGGCGCCAACAACCACGTAGTTCACTAGCTGCAGACGGTAGGGCCTACTCTCCCAACGCCCAAGTCGCTCCCTCCGGAGTACGTAGGCCCTTCCAACCTGCCAACGAGACGACTTCTCAGAAACCTAATCAGCCCCCGCCAGTACTCTATGCTTTTGGGGGGGCATTCTCTAAACTGGCGGCTGTCCTCCTGTATATTTGCTCTTTGGGGGGTACTCTAGGTTCGGGCCATTCCCGAGCTCGGAGCCCTTCCCCGGACAGCACGCCAAATACGCATTCCATACCTCAGCTAATTATATGTAAGCGTGAACTATTGAAATGTAATTTTATTAATAAGATTCGGGAGGAGCGCGTCAGATACTTAGCCTAATCAACACAGGTGGACCATAATCAAGTAATCAATCCCATAGTATAAATATCGCTGACTTACCTCTATCCATTGACGGTTTATCAGCATCCCTCCTCCACCCCATCTCCTCACTTCAAGTTCACTTTATAAATAGACGGGGAAGGGGGGGGGTACTCTAGGTTCGGGCCATTCCCGAGCTCGGAGCCCTTCCCCGGACAGCACGCCAAATACGCATTCCATACCTCAGCTAATTATATGTAAGCGTGAACTATTGAAATGACTGATAGAGAAAAAATGGTGTGTTATTAAGAGACTGCATTTAGGAAATACTCCAAAAAAAAAAAATCAGAAAAATCCTTACAATCTTGAGTGATAATGGCAACATAAATTGGAATCAGGAGGTATTCAGAGAAAACAATTTGGAATCTTTAAGTAAATAATAGCCTATATGATTGGAAAAGTTGATAGTCGTCTATTATGTATTACTCTGTATGGCAATAACATAATCCTGAGTTAAATTGTCAGTTGTCCTACTACCTCTCTCATAATTGAATTGCAAAATGGTCCTTGTATCTCAAACCTCACTCGCTTCCAAATGCTGGCCATAACTTAACAGCTTTAAGTGCTCTGTAATGCATTTAGTGCATTGGATGTATGTGTGGGGGCTGAAAAGTTCAAACAAGGCCATATTATAGTTAACAATATAGAATGTTTGTCTGAGAAAAGCTCACCTATAGGTTAAAACACATTAGCAAAGCTAGTCAATGTCTTCATGGATTTCCCGTAAAAATTCAAGACAAAATTGTGGTCAGTTTCCAAGTCAGTTGGATTATATGGGACATCAGGAAGAGTTATTAAGTAATCCATAAAGACAGGTCAAGCTATTCAGCATTCTTTGTTATTGAAGCATTACATCTTATTGCTTTAGGAACAGATGTTACTATTCCTGATGGAATTTGAACTTCACATCAAACTGCTTCTGTTTCACACAAATGCCGGGACAGACGTGCATGTTCGTCTAGAATCACCCTGAAGTCTCATCTTCCAAAGTGGAGCTGAGCGGAAACTTGTCGTAAATGATTTTAAAACCATGGGAGATCAAAGACATGAAGACAGTTCAACCAATTTATAGCCTATAATCGTTGAACGCACACACTAGACGGTTCGACCAGACCATGAGACCACACACTTGATGATTGTAGGACTTTACAGTGACACGTGACTATAGAGAAGAAGAAAAATCTCTCAAATTGAGATTGTAGATAGACTGTCAATGGTCCATTTGAGAGATAGGTGGCAGTAATGCACTTATAAGTCTGCAATCCGCCATAAAGTAAGAAGACAATGACCCTTCAGGTTTGGGCTGATAGACGATGACATCGTCCATCACCGATGGCTGATAGACATGACGATGTTGTGCCGGCATCGGCGGTACTTACCACACATTTTACAAGATTATATGTTTGTCAGTGGTACTGAGGATCTGAAAACAATTTACCATCATCCTCAGTCATTTCTCATTACACAGTGTCTACACTGGACTCGAACGTTGTGGCGCCATGCCGCACCAGCTAAAGACTGTTGAAAATCATTTGAAATCTGTGTCAGCACATCATAAATAGAACACGGCAGCAGTTTACGGTCAGGGATTTGTGGTGGACCGACTCAATTTTTGTTTTTTGCTTTTAGTCCGACCGACTTGCTGATTGTAAATTTGCATTAAGACCGACCAATTTTTTTTACTCTTCAAAAAACTAATACAAAAGCAATAAAATACTATGAATTATATTCAAGTAAGTATTGTAAATATATAAATTGCCTAGGCCTACATACAAATGAAGGCTATCTTCTTTAAAAAAAAAAAACCTGTGACGTCATCTATGTTTACACGGATGTCAGACTATGGCCTGTGCGTTCGCTTCGTCTCCTCTCATTCACTGTCAGAGTCAACAGTTCGCGCTTGGTAATGATGGCTGCGGCTGCAGTAGACAAAATTTTTGCAGTCACTGTTCAAAGTCATACGGGTTCGGGCACAATAATACATCTAAAAATTCATGAATACAGCTCGACACCGCTTTAACTTGGCACGAAGTTCTGGAAAAACTTCGTGCCAAACTTCTTTTCCCATCCCTTCTCCCGTGTCGTGTCGTGTCGACTGTCACTTTATGTTCGAAAATCTTTTGCACGAATCAAGCACGAATCAACCAACACAAGCTTCGAAAACGAAAATAGGAAATTGATTTTAACGACCTTCTCTCGGAGCAGGTCCAGGTTTTTTTTTTTTTGAACAGGCGTCACACAGCAACTGCAGCTTCGGAAAAACACGCATAACAGTAAATAATACTTCTGCACAATGTTTCTCTTTTTACAACAGAAATGTGAATTCTGCCGGTATTTAGACAGTCTCATGCATACAGATACAGATTCGGGCTAGAATCGCCTAGGGCTGTCAAAATAACTGAAAAACTAAGTTCGAATTTTTTACTTAAATATGACCAAATTCGAATTGTATTTGAATTTAAAATGCATAATTTCAGTTAGGGTGAAGAAAAGCTTTTTGCTTCTCTTCTGAGGCCTCAAGATAATATATTAAAATAAATTATAAAATATTACTGAACGTTTATTCAAAGCATTAGAATACATGACTTGAATATTGAATGAACATGAATATTTAAAATAATGTTTATGAACCAATTATTATTAATTAAGTTGCTTAAAGAACTATAAACAAAACAGCGTAATGTATGCATGCATTGTTAAATAAAAAGGGCGGAAAACCAGTCACACAGGATACATTTTTTCATTTAAAAACATGAGATGCAGTGGGATGGGGAACAAAAACACAAAGTCTCGAGATATTTTTAGAAAATTTAATTAAATACATTAATTTTACATGTCTTTCTAAACATGCGGCTCTCTTGTGCGAGACGCAAGTCCAACGGTGTCTCCCTAGAAAATGCACGAAATATGCGTTCTGTGTGAACGGCTTGGTTTCAGTTTTGATGTAAACAAGATCTTCTCCACATTGATGTTCTCTTTTCTTTTCTTTTTTTTTTTTTAAGTGGCTTCAACTGGATAGGCTAACATAACCTTATAATGCAATGGCACATACATCGGCATTGCATCTCGTGCAGCCACTGATAAAGATCAAGTATACTTCGGACGGTGCGAGTACACGAGGTGAAAGATGAGACAGCAGCTACTGCGTGTCGAGATTGTCCACCTTTGAAAGTTGTGTAGACACAGCTGTGCGCGGCGAGATGGACTGGAACACGGACTGTGAAGTACCGGGGCTCATAAGGCAGCTTCCTTAATGCACACCTAAAATTCGAATGCAATGTTTTTGCATTCGAATGTGGATTTTTATTTTGAATTCAACGAATATTCGAAATTCAATTTTTTGTTGTTGTTTACATTTCTAATCGTAAACACAGCCATGTTGAAGCCTGCAGTAAATGTTTTGTATTATGGCAGTCCACTCTGCTTATTGTTTTTCGAAAATGTTGCACTCCTGTTTGTCATTGTGCAACATAATTTTACAATCAATTCAATGAACACTTGTCACTCAGATCAAACAGGATTTTTTTCACAAAAGTGACAACCCAAGAAAGCAAAGTAAAAGGTCTCTCATTTGTAGGTTGCATTGATACCTAGTGGTGGATGCAAGTAAAACAGTATAACAGTACCTAATTTTTTTTCTTCTCACCTGAAATTCATGTAATAAACATTTTTTGACAAAGGTTTTAATTAGTTTGTGGTCTATATAGCCTGCATCAAAATGAGGTTTGCAATTATGCGCCCAAAGGCACAGGTTGAAGACCCAGTCAGTGACGTCACGATATGCTAATTTGTTTAAATTCATACCTACGTCATCCCAATCACCAAAATGTTCCCTTTTTTTTTTACATTGAAACTTGAAAAAAAAATAGACCGACCTACCGACCCTTTAAAAAAAAAAAAAAAAGAAATACTGTTACTGCAAACCAAAATATTTTTAAGGATGGCCTAAATGCTGGGTGTTGAGTAAATACCAGAGGGACTGCAGTATGATAAACAGTGGCAGTTAACAACATGTGGTGTGTCAAACCTTTGCAGTCACTAGCTGACCGATGACCGCGAACAGTTTTTCATGGACACGGAGTATAATGATTACAATAAACACCTTTTTCCAAACAGCGCAATCTACCTTGACCACAGGAAAAAGATTACTCTTACAACATAACAGCTCGGCAACTCAT
Source organism: Carassius carassius (assembly GCF_963082965.1). Lineage (NCBI taxonomy): Eukaryota > Metazoa > Chordata > Actinopteri > Cypriniformes > Cyprinidae > Carassius > Carassius carassius. The sequence continues at coordinate 18,629,832 of NC_081786.1, forward strand.
CTAGAATTCCAAGTTTCCCCATTTTTAAATATGCTTTTACCGTCGGTAAATATGCTTTTACCTCATGTGCTTGGAATATTTATAACTCCACATGAAAATAACAGAAAACACAGCAGTTTTAAAATTCATGATAGACTGTATGTAATTTATGTTGTAGGACAAAATGTAAATGTTAACCGTAGGCCTTATCTGACTAAAACTGCTATAAAAATCCACAGGAAATTCTCAAGGGAACCCACAGCTTGCAGATCCTCTCCCAGGTTGTAGAAATGCAAACTTATCATTTCTATAGGACTGAAACCACAGTCATAATTAATCCATTAGTCGTATCCATTAAACTAAACACTTTTTAATAATTAAACTAGGATGGATTCAAACTGAAATAACACTCACATATTAGTTACAGGACAGATCAGTCGTCATGTGGCTTGGCAGAAAAAGATATAGAAAATTAGACTCATGGTATGAAGGAATTATGCTATTATCCTTTTTTGCATATGATTTATCGGTTTGTTATTTAAACCATATATTATTGGCTGTCTCTCACCTTCTTGCAATACATTCCATACAACTGCACCCTTACACAAAACCTGTACCCTGAAATGACACACCTTGGCTCACACATGCAGTTTTGACGACCTTGTGAGGGGTTTGCAAATACTACACAATCTCAAAAAAAGCATGGAAAATCCCTATAACTCAAAGCTATACTGTCTTTCCATGGAGCGTTCATCCAGGGTTTAAGTCAAAACTTAACAAGCTACTGTCGAACTATGCAAACCAAACCAGTCCTCTAGACCCCTACAGAACACCAGCAGCTGAACTGAAGCATGAAGCACATCCAGCCTTCAAAAAGCAGAATAGGACATTTCATATGAATATTAGCATTGTCTGACTGCACGGGCCAAGGGTCCCATGACCCCAAGATCACAAAATAGAGTGTGCTGCTTACAAAGACAGCTTTTTTTGAGCATTACAGACTCGTGAGATAGACACGATGCCCCAAAACGCAGTCTACTGTAGGTAGCAGCACACTATAGAGCCAGCCCATCTGAATGTGACAGTAGCCTATGGACATATAATAATAAACTGCCATCTTAGACATCAATCGGGTAAACGAATATATACGCGAGCTGCATATCCAGGAAAAAAGTGGAGTTTCCCTGTTATAGCTATATTTAGATCATAAAGTATTGCCAGATAAAATAAAACCGAGATTTTATGACAAATATTGACCTGCTGACATGGAAATTCAGATTTAAAACGATGAACGCTGCACAAATCCTACTGCATTACTCAAAGTCAATATAGTGTCGTTTACGGCGGATACTTTCAGTTTAACCCCGACACATTCATCATAGCCATCTGTAATTGCACGTGTGTTTTACCTTCTGTCTTCATGTAGTTTTGCAGGCAGGATAAGAATCAGCTGGTCCGTCGAACGCGTTGTGAAGACGCCATTAGTCGGATTGAGTGTTTTTCCTCGTGCTGTGTTGTACAGACAGTGGAGTCTGTGTACTGTGTGTCTTTATGAGTGTGTGTGTCTCTGAAGCGAAGGTGCAGCACTAGCGCTCTCTGTTGGGTGCAACACACATTATTATGCTGCTTTTGAAAGACTTTGGGACGGCGGCTCCAAATCAGGGGCGTAGCCATCTTTTCAGAAGTGAGGGGGACAAAAATTACACACACACACACACACACACACACACACACACACACACACAGATATATATTTATTACATATAACATTACAATATAACATTTCTGTAATCTATATAGCCTATTCAACAGTTTTTTAACAGTAAGATTTTTAAATTATTTTGAAAGAAGTCTCTTCTGCTCACCAAGCCTGCATTTATTTGATCCAAAGTACAGCAAAAGCAGTAATATTGTGAAATATTTATACTATTTAAAATAACTGTTTTCTATTTGAATATATTTTAAATGTAATGTATTCCTGTAATCAAAGGTTAATTTTCAGCGTCATTCCTCCAGTCTTCAGTGTCACATTAATCAGAAATCATTCTTAATATGCTTATCTGCTGATTATCAATATTTTAAACAGATGAGTAAATTGTTTTCCACATTCTTTTATATATATATATATATATATATATATATATATATATATATATATATATATATATATATATATATATATATTGTTAAATAAATTATAGAAATTAATACTTTTATTTAGCAAGGATTATTTAAATTGATCAAAGGTGATGAATCTCTTTTACAAGAGATTTATATTTCAAATAAATGCTGCTTTTCTGAACTGTCTATTCATCAAAGAAACCTGATCAAATAAATGCAGTCTTGGTGAACAGAAGATACTTCTTTAGAAAACATTAACAAGCTTACTGTTCAAAAACTTTTGACTGGTAGTGGATACTATAGGCAACTTTAATTTTTCTCTAATTTCTAGCTTTTAATTGGCTTAGAAATCTATAACTGCTGGACAATAACAAATAATAATGTTTTGCTTATATACTAAAAACACTTTTTATCACATAATAAGGCAGAATAGTTTCTATACTGTAATAAATGCTATGTCAATTAGCACTGTATTGTTCATATACTTTATTTATCACCTGCTGGAGTTTTCTTACAGCGATAGTTGGACGCTGTTGTCCATATTAGGAGTTTCCTGGTATGTCTTTCTGCGCGAGAGCGCCTTCCGGCTTCGAGTATGAATGAAACAAACACACTGCATGAGAGTTTAGCGCTACCGTTCACGGCCGCTTCCCCCGCGTAATCTACGCCCCATGATATATAACCGTTTCTGGGAGGTGTTGAGGTAATATTACCTTCCGTGATGGTGTCAAACAGAAGTCAATTCTGTTTAAAATATTGTTGATTTTATACAGATTTAGCTTTATCTGAATGGATGGACTATTTTAAAGTGAAAAAAGAAAATCATATTGCCACTATTCATCAAGGACATGTTTTTGATAGATTCCATTTTGTTAGTTCGTCATTACAAAAGACAAGCAGAATGAAAAGTGGAATATATAGGCAACCTTAAAAAGATAGTACACCCAAAAAAAAAAAAAAATAGCCTACTCCCTCATGTACTCCCTCGTCCCAAATCTGTACAGGTCTCTTTCTTATGATGAACATAATGGAATATATTTTGATAAATGCTGGTAACCAAAAAGTTGATGGCCCTCACTGACCAAATAGTATTTCTTTCCCTACTATGGAAGTCAATGGGGGCCAAAAACTGTTTGGTTCTTTAAAATTCTTCAAAATATCTTCTTCTGTGTTCAGCATAAGAAAGAAACTTACGTTTGGAATGACATGAGGCTGAGTAAATGTGCAAAATGTTCATTTGTGGGTGAACTATTCCTTTAACAACTATTTTCAAGAAAACATAATTTAGAATATTTCTTACTGCCAGTTTTGGCAAGTAGAACAAAAAAAAAAAGTCTTACTATTATGATTTCCATCTTTTTTTCTTTTTTTTAATTATTAGTTTTTTTTTATTTATTTTTTACGATTTTTCTAAATGCATTTTTTTATATTGTATATTTTTTATGTAACCTATATGGTGGGGACATAAAATACTCAATACCAAGGATTAAATATTAATGAGCAATGAAAACTTTAAGACTTTAAAGAAATTTAAGTTAATAAAATCAATAACATCTTTTTAAAAGATAGCATTGTGTATGCCTATTTCATCCTAAAATATGACACTTTGGGCAGTTGGAACATTTATGAAAGCAGATGTAATAAGATTTTGTGAAAAATATTTATTTAAAAAAATAAAGCAATACAATATAATATGAAGTTACATTTCACTTTAAAATGAAAAGATACTTGAGAAATATTTTTCCCCCTATAGATTTTCAGTGTACCACAATGACATTCAGTATACTGCAAGTCCCTCATTTATAATGGGGTCACCGGAGAAATTAGTCTTTTGTAAGTTCTCCAATATTGCAATCTGAGGAGCAACAAATGATTGGTCAATTCTACACTATGGCAATTACTGTACTGAAGTCTTAATTCTAATTAAAAGTGCTTTCATGCTTTTAAAGTGCAGTTAATCAAGCTCTGCAAGATCATAATTTATCAATAATTGTCTTCAAACATCACATAAAACAATTACTACTAAGAATGTCAAGATAAATACAATCATACCACAGTCAAGTTTAACAACATACTTCTGGTTATGCAAATATTTCAGATGAAAAGCAAGCATAACATTATACAAATTACATATACAAAATCTTATCTATCTATCTTATCTATCTATCTATCTATCTATCTATCTATCTATCTATCTATCTATAAGTACACATATATAGAATAAGTATTTCAGTGAAGTAGAATCTCTTAAAAATAGTGAAAACACATACATTTATGCATCAATGATTCCAACCAGCTTTTGGAGCCGTTTTGTAACTTCTGTAACTATTCTGTACAATTGTTTATTACCATATAAATTAAATAAGTCTCAATGTAAACACAGACTAAAAAGAGCAATATTAAAACAGTTCACCACTCCAGTTTCATATCTGCTTTGCTCCACATATATTTCCCCCCTCTTATGAGGAACATCTTCTCATCAAAACCACTAAACTTGATGGCCTCTTCCACACCAACATCCAGAATGGACTTTGACGGATCCTTCCTCCCCTCTCGGCAATCCAAGAAACGCATCTGCGGCATCAGATATGGAGGATTAGAAAAATCTAATTATGATGATTGCTCTTTCTGATGATGTAGCATAGACAGCATGCTTATTAATAGAGATCCGAGATTATCAAGGGAGGGAAAGGTTATTTGAAGCCTGGAATGAGGCAAATTACTGCAGGCCTTATTATATTCCCATCCATAATCCCTTCACTACTGATAGGATGACATAATGTAATTGAAAAGAAGCATTTACACTGTAATAATAGTGTAATCTAATAAAGAAAAAAAATCTTTAGACACTAATGACAACAATTAAACAAAAAAAAAAAAAAACTTTATATGGTAATGAGAAGAAAACTTAATGAATGCTGAGAAGAAAATATGAAACCACTAACATATTCATCAAGAATCAGGTAAGAGTCTCTCATCTGTAAAAGAAAAGTAGATGAGTAAGCAAACAATTCATATCAAGTTAACAATGGGCTTTATATTCAAGTCCCTGGCACCTATGCTATTTTTATTTAAATTCAAATCTCACTGTGCACACTTATAAGCTTTGGTAATGAATTGAAACTGAAAGTTTATTGCTGTATTACCCATAAATTGAAGCCACTTTATCTTCCAAATTTAAAACGCTGATCTGAATTGAGCGAAAGTATGCGCCCTGTGCCTCAAAATTACCTTTTGATTAGACTCTGGAACCAGACATTTAACACTCTGATGGCGGTCCAGGAAGTCTTGGAATTGCTGATCGCTAATGACGAATTTCTCTGCCTCACGGAGACTGTTCTGCCCAGCGTTTTCACCTTCAATTATCAGACACTGGAAGACCTGTGTGTACATTGGAATACAGCCTTAACAATGTGGTCAGCTGCATGGTTAAAATGATAGAGTCTGCAGTAGTGAAGTAATTGTACCTTCCAGCGCACTGGGTTCAGAGCAGTGATCTGCTCCGCCATATCTTCATCCACATTGAAGGTGTTGATAACTGAGTTGATTTTGAAAGCCACCTTATAGTCCCGGCACCAGTTATGAACTTGATGCAGTTTGTCCAGATGACTCTTTCTGCCCTGACCTCGACCTATGACTTTATTGGTGTCCTCATTAAAACTGTCACAAGATACTGCCAGGATGTCCAAGTAGTCACCTATTAAATACAGATACGAGTTAAATTTATACATTTGTCTGCAAATACCTTTGATATAACAATGTATTTTTCTGTAATGTATTTTGTTTAAATAGTTTAAAAGTTTGATGTCTGAGTTTTTTTTTCTAATTTTTTTTCATGCTCAGCAAGGTTACATTTATATATTTGATAAAAAAAACATTAATATATAATATAATGTAATTTATTTGGGATAACAAAGCTGTATTTTCAGTTGTCATTACTCCAGTCACATGATAAGTAATATGTAATATGCTGATTTGGTGCTCAAGAAACATTGCTTATTATTAATGTTGAAAATAGTTGATATGTGCTGCTTAATATTTTTGGGGACATATTCAAGATTCTTCAATGAACAGAAATTATATGTATTCTTTGTACCTTTGTACCATTAATAGGGGAAGTCGTGGCCTAGTGGTTAGACCGTTAGAGACTTTGACTCCTAACCCTAAGGTTGTGGGTTTGAGTCTTGGGCCGGCAATACTACGACTGAGGTGCCCTTGAGCAAGGCATCGAACCCCCAACTGCTCCCCGGGCGCCGCAGCATAAATGGCTGCCCACTGCTCCGGGTGTGTGTTCACATTGTGTGTGTGCACTTTGGATGGGTTAAACGCAGAGCAGGAATACATAAACATTGCTTTAGCCTAGGTTTTTCCTAGTATTATGAACTAACGTGAAATATAAGTATGGTTAAGGCCAAAGAGTTTAAAAGCAATCTTTGCTGCCCTCTGCTGGTCATGAACGACTCTCACCGTATTTCCGGAACCACGTTTCTGTGATCAGACTGCCGTTGCTTACGATGCTGACGCTCGGCAGCTGCAGCTCCTGTTTGCAGTATCGCACCAGCTCTCCCAGAAAATGACCTCTCTCGTGAAGGAAGGGCTCTCCTCCAGAAAAGTTGACTTTTTCCATTCCTAAAACATACAATCGATAATATTAACAAAAAGGGAGGATAAAAATGACAGCCAGCTTGAAGAAAAAAAACGTTGACTTTTGTAATTTAGCCTAATCTTTTGGTAACATTATCGTTTACTCTCGACCTGTCGTTTATTATTTGAAATTAAGTAGCATGCATCGACGCAGTCATTAATAAATAACCAAACAAACTTTTAATTGTGGTGTAAATCTTAGAGCGTTAGGTTAAACATAAGAAATTTTATTTTTAGTTTAATATATTTTTACAACTTATCGTACACTGTCTCATTAGTAAATGTTATGACCTGCTTCTTTCAGAAGTCGCAAGCCTCGCTTTGCCTCTTCAGTGGGCAAGACGAAAGAGGTCTTTGCAGTGTGGAAGCAAAATCCGCATTTGTAATTGCACTGCCGGGTAAAGTGGTAGTTTACACTGCTTGGAGTAGTCAGCTGAGTGCTGGAGCCCTCTTTCTGCTCTTTGGTGGTCTTCGGGCGACTGATGTTTCCGACAGCGGGTTTTTGCACCTGGGTGCCAGACACAAGCATATAAATCCATCCCAACAGGGCTGCTAAGAATCTGTGGATGTTCTTCAAACAAAATTGCATAAACATTGCTGCAAAACCAACTTGGTTTGATGTACGCAGGGTGAAGGTGTCTAGAATGAGGCTCAGAGAGCTCATACTTCCCTATTTATACGGGGCAGTCTCAAATTGTTTTTCTGATCAGTTTCTTTTCTTGCTTGGGGGGGACTGGAAAACGAAAGATTGAATATCAGCTGAGTCAGCTAGGCGTGGTGTTTCACCTTCTTTATAGTCACCTGGATCGTTATGCTTTTCTCTTTAAAACACGGGGCACATATGTTTCATGTCATTCTTATATCATTAATAATGATAGGCCTAGGCTATTAATAATTGATATTTTGGTCTTGTCCAAACAGTTCTACATTAACAACAACAAAAGCAATAGGCAATTAGGCTACAGCTGTTTTTAGTCAAATCGCCATAGGCTATTCATTAAATCGTTTGTCAACAAAATTTTGTCAACAATTTTGACAAAGTCCTACAGCACAGTTATTCATTTTAATAAGCATTAAGCAAATATTAATGGAATGGAAAATGCATTGAAAAACTTGCTAGAAACCAACCAATCTTGCTGGTCTGCTTCGCCTAGCCTATATGTTTACAGAAAATGTCAATTTACGCCGAACCTTTATAGATTATTAATTTCTTAGGCTATGTAATCTGACTGTTGAAACGAAACCGCGATAAAGTAGGCTACTTCCCGATTTAATTATTAACACGCAGTTTATTTCTCCATGCACTGCTCGACAGACTCAGCTGGGCTTGTTTAGTGCATTACGTAAGCAGACGGCTATGTTGTCTTACTTTCGTTTCCGGATCTAAGTTTCGTTTCTCTGTAAGCGCTGTTCTCCAGATCAGCAAGAATGACATTTATCTAGACCTATATATGTGACTGAAGTTTCTATCACGGTTCACAATGCTAAAGAGAGCAATGTTTCGATGTGGAGAGCTGAGTTCGCGTGTATTCGCGGTGGAGTTTGACTTACGCACTCAGCCACTTTATTTCACGCTGAGCTCAAACCCACAAGAGCTTCATCATGCTCATCAGCAGCTCTTCGGGGATGATGGGAAGCTCTTCTCGCTACATGTCCACAGTGACAGCAGAACTGAGAAAGCGCGAGCGCACGCCGAGATAAAACACAAGCTGTCCGTCACTCTGTCGCGAGATTGCGATGTTTTTGAAGCGTCTTCTTTTATACCGGACGTCAAAAATAGCGTCGTTAAAGGATTTTTTATAAGAGACAAATCAACTACAGCCCTCTCAGAGGACATATTAAAGACGCTGCAGCAGAGTAAATCGGTATGTGTGTTTTCATACAAGCGAGAGGGTGAGTACTGCTGGCAGGAGCTGTGGTCACCTGTCAATCAAGTGGAGGAGTCAGTGAGGCAGTACGTCACACCTGCAGCAGCAGCAGAGCATCACCCGTCCACACTGAACATCACGAACTCTGATGTCTTCTACTCTATGGATGAAGCCTATAAAGTTCTTCAGGAGGTACAGTAGGTTATAGTAGTAGTAGGCCTAGTAGTAGTATATAGATAGGCCTATATACAATATATATATATATATATATCGGTAAGACTTGTAATGATTTTTAAAGAAGTATCTTATGCTCATCAAGGATGCATTTATTTGATCAAATATACAGTAATCTTGCAAAATGTTATTATAATATGAAATAATAGTTTCTATTTTAATATCCTTAAAAATATAACTTATTTCTGTGATGCAAAGCTGAATTTCCATCAGCCATTACTCCGATATGTGTGACATGATCCTTAAGAAATCATTATAATATGCTAATTTATTATTACAATTATCTATGTTGACAACAATTGTGCTGCAAAATATTTTTTGGGAAACTGCAATACTTTTTTTCAGGATTATTTGTTAAATAAAATGTTAAAAAGAACAGCATTTATTCAAAATATAAATCTTTTCTAATAATATAAATATTTGCTATCACTTATTATAAATTTAACACATCCTTGCTGAATAAACATTTTAATTTCTGACCAAAAAAAAAAAACGAATCAAAATGTACTGACCCCAAACATTTGAACGGTATTGTAGAAAAGATTTCTATTTTAAATAAACAGTCTTCTTTTTAACTTTTCATTCATCAGAGAATCCTGAAAAAAATGTATCACAGGTTCCAAAAAAAATATTAAGCAGCACAACAGTTTCCAGCGCTGATAATAAATCAGCATATTAGAATGATTTCTGAAGGATCATGTGATATTTTAATCTATTAAATGCAATAAATCAGAGGCTTCTTTCAAAAACATAAAAAAAAAAAATAAATAATCTACCAACTCCAAACTTCACTGTGGGACCGAAGCACTTCTCACTGTACTTCTTCCCTTAGCAATGCAATACCTTTCTGAATGCAGTTACATCCGAAATGATTGACTTGGTCTCATGAGACCAGAGTTCCCAGAAGTGTAACTGTCACTCTTTTCAAAGCTTTTACCATCTCTTCATCACTTGTTTTGTATTTGTCTGCTTCTTTCCTAAAAAACAAAACAAAACTCTCATCGTGAAATGAAAGCTAAAAAATGAAGGTTTGGTTATTTCAGGAACTTTGTCAAAAGTCCATTGTTTTTTCAATTTCTTGTGAATGTTTTTTTTTTTTTTAGTATTCCTCTTGTAACCACAGTCCTCTTTTGTGAAGAAGAAAAAAAATTGTAACTTTCAGGACAGTGTACTCATTTTTGAAAAACAACATTTTACCACTTTTTGATAAGAAATATTATGTTAATGAAATCACCAAATATTTCCAAATGTCTTTAGAGTAATTGCAAGTCGGTGCCGAAAGCCTTGTGGCACCATTGTGCTTCAGGCATCCCGAGTTTGAATCCTGCACTTTTCCCAATTCTGCCCCCCACCTCCCACTTCACTTCCTGTCAGTTCTGATCTGTCTTATCATAGTAAAGGTCAAAATGCCAAAAAGAAATCTTATAAAAAGAGAAATGGCAGAATTTTTTGCTGAAATTTTCTGAGGGGTTGCACACATATACTACTTGAAAATATTGATAATACTTATAAGTAAAAGTACTACTTAAAAGATACTTAAAGGAACTTAAAATACTTAAACGTATCTAAACACCAGTTTTAAAAGTATTCTGGTGTAGTCTGTTACTTTGAAGCTGGAGTGAAAGTTTAAAGGCTACCTAATCTAAGATAACAATGAACAATGGCTGATTAATCAATGTAATTCAGTACTTAACCACAATGCAGTTGAATGTAAAACAATACATCTTTCTTACATCTCAGTGCAGTCACATTATCCCCGAGTCAAAGGAAGTGCTGAAGCTTGTAGATGAACAGTCGGAGACAAGCAGGGCTGATGGATTTCCTGTCATTGTGATCGAGGGACTGGATGCCACAGGTTAACAATGAGCCTTTGATAAATACATTTCCTTCAGCTAATTAATAAGTGCATTCAAACACAATATTATGTATTTTTTTACCAAGCAGAACGTAATGTCACATACACATTCAAAGCTTCCAATATGATAAAAAAACATAAACAAACCAAAAGTTTTCATTCTAAACTTCTGTTGCTGTATCTCCATGTGTTTCCCTGATTTCTCCATGTACCCAGGTAAAACTACTCTCACAGAAGCCCTGCGGGAGTCTCTGAATGCTACTCTGCTGAAATCTCCTCCCCAGTGCCTGGCTCCTTTCAGACAGCGCTTTGACTCAGAACCACCCCTCATCCGCAGGGCCTTTTACGCTCTGGGGAACTACATCACTGCTGCCCACATCGGAAACGAGTCCTTGAGGGCCCCTGTCATAGTGGACAGGTAGAGATTTGTGTGCCACAAATACACTCACAGCACTGTGGAACGTATGGGAATGTAGCAAATATGTGACCATGGACCACAAAACAAGTCTTAAGTGTCAATTTTTCGAAATTGAGATTTATACATCATCTGAAAGCAGAATACATAAGCTTTGATGTATGGTTTGTTAATGGTTTTGTGCTCCAGGGTCACATATACTGTGTGTTCTAAAGCTGAATTTGTGGAAATTGAGGCTCAGTCAAATGTCAATCATTATTTGAGAATACTTTAAGTATATAAAACTATCAGATTTCATTTATTTTTTGTAATCAGAGCAGTATTTATATGGCACAAAAACAATAAGGATATCTATTTCAGGTGGAATATATCTTTACCAGACTGGTTCACTAGAATTGATCAGATTGGTTTACACTACAGAAACATCACTGTTAGTAGAAAATGTTAGTAGTAGCATTTCTACTACTATTCTAGTTTGTTCCCCAGCATGATTATAGACCCCACCCCACCCCCGTCTCTGTTAGGTACTGGCACAGCACAGCAGCGTATGCCATTGCCACAGCAGTTGGTGGAAGAGTTGAAAACCTCCCAAAGCCAGGCTCAGAGCTCTACCAGTGGCCAGAAGACCTGCTCCAACCAAACCTGGTGCTGCTCCTCACAGTCAGTCCAGAAGAAAGACTGAGAAGACTCAGGGACAGGGGACAGGACAAGACCGTTGAGGAGGCTGAACTGGAGATCAATCAGCTCTTCCGCCTTAAGTAGGTCATCTTGTTAAATGTGAGGGTGTTTTTAAGGTGCATCCCAACACACGATAACCCTTCAGATGCTGTTGTGCATCCCTAAATTCTCCAAGGTAAACTTCAATAGCTATTTCTAAGGGATTTTCAGGTAATGACGAGTTAATAATTTGTGACAAAAATGTGCTTTAAACCTATTACTTTGGAAAAAAAATTATAATGTAATATGAAACTCTATTCAGAATGTTTTAGGGTTGAATATAAAGGGTGGGGGGGGGGTACTTTTTATCATGTTATCAAAGAATTTAGGATGTCACCCCTTCAAATATGATATCAGATTGAATATAATTAATATATTAAATAATTAATATAATTTTACAGGATAACAGGTTTGAACAGAAAGTGTAGGAACAATGACAATTTTGCACTTAAATTTTATTAATAGCAATATTTTTGCTAGAATTTGTTTTTAAATTGTACAGACTGCTGTTCAGAAGTTTGGGGTCAGCGAGTTTTTTTTATATACATAACTTTTATTCAGCAAGGATGCATTAAAAACCTTCACATTTATATTGTAAATAAATGCTTAAAAATATATATATTTTTATTCCTCAAAAAAATAAATAATAAAATTATTAATAAATAAAATTAATTAAGCAGCTGTTTTCAAAATGTAAAATAATAATAAGAAATGTTTCTTGAGCACCAAATCAGTGTATCAGAATGATTTCTGAAGGATCACGTGACACTGAAGACCGGAAGCTTTGTCATCACAGGAATAAATATATATATTTTCAAATATAGTAAAATAGAAAACAGTTATTTTAAATTAAAATAATATTTCACAATGTCACAGTTTTTTTCCACCAAATAAATGCAGCCTTGGTGAGTTTAAGAGACTTTTTCACAAGAATTAATACATTTTACCAGCCCTAAACATTTGAACGGTAGTGCATACTATTTATACTAAAACATAATACTAAAAATATTTAATATTAAAATATTCAATACATTTTTATTTTATTTGTAATTTTGTATTACAAGAACACATATAAAGCACAAATGGCTCTATTTCCTTTAGTATTTTAAAGCTTTCTAAGTGTTTTCCAACTCTCTCGGGTATAGTGAGAAAGACAATGAGCATTTATGACAAATTGCTCTTTGTTTTCAGAGTGGAAGAAGCTTACAAGAGAATCCAGAATCCTGCCAGCATCATCGTGGATGCAAGCCCCTCTCCACAAGAAGTGCTGCAACAAGTGCAGCATTTAATTAGGAACAAATGTCACTTGTAAACAACCAGCTCCCTCCCCGACGAGACCAGAAGCGATGCAATCCTTCCGCACACCGCTAGATGGTAGTATCGTGTTACGATTCCACCCCTCGGTCAACTGAGCCTGTTGATCGAAAGGGAAGTTGGTGGCTAACTGCCAGCATATATTTCAGGGCTCGTATCTGGACATGTCACAACATATTCCCCTTCCCACAGAGCTTTAGTGATGACACGAGGGGGAAAGTTATTGCGGGTGCGTAGCTGGGTGTCAGCACTCATACAGCAGGGTCACAGCGTCCACTTTCCTCACTCTGACTTATTCCCAGTGAAACACAGGAACTCAGCTAAAGAGGTTTGAGAATTCATCAATCACTTCAATTAGATTTAAACACAAGAACTCATTGTTGGTCAGCTCGGTGTTCACTCCTTCAGGAGATGGAATCAAGGGACCTTGTGGAGGTATTAAAAGCAATAGATCTGATACAGGCAATTTAAACTCGCTTTGATTTGTTGCTGTTGCTTTTGGACACCGAATCTGATCATTAATTAAGAGTGATATGCTAGGACAAGAATGTACTGTAACTCAGATTTCGGTCTGTTTATTGTACTAAAACAATCAGCTAAGAATAAATACAATACAAATCTTTTAAATATGTTACTCAAGTTTCACTTCATTTTAAACAAACAGTTCACCTACAAATGAAAATGCTGTCATGAAGGGAACACAATGTCAAGTGTGGGGGGAAAAATTTAAACCAAAAAAGTAGTCCATATACTATAATACAAGTCAAACACTATAATTTTTGTTTCATTATTTGATTATTTGTAATTGTTATTATTTATTCATTTGTTATTTATTCATTATTAATTGATAGTTATCACTTGTCAAACATGGCACTATTCATGAGATTTCTATGGAAAACAATTTTTGCTACAGTCAAAACAGTAAAAAATAATTAAAAAAATAAAATCTTTATACTGTAGTTTTATATCTCGCAGTTCATACTTTCCCCCTGCAATTCTGGGAATAAAGAATTGTATCTGGTAAAGAAAGGTATGAATTGTGAGATAAAAAATAAGATGTATATAGATCTGTATATATATAATATATTTATATAAATAGATAGATGGATAGATAGATAGATAGATAGATAGATAGATAGATAGATAGATAGATAGATAGATAGATAGATAGATAGATAGATGGATGTAAGCTTGCGTAACTTGTGTGGGTCATATTTGTGAGATTAAAAAATAATTTTTTTTCACAATTAAAAAAAAGTTTTTTTTTCCATTCCATGGCGGACACTTTAGAGCAATAGCAAAAAATTAATAAAAAATAAAAATAAATAAATATAAAGAACACACCATAAAGTAGTCAGCAAACTGTATTCCATGTCAAACAATATGTTTTTGTGTCTTTGACTGATTTATTTATATTATTATTAGTTTTTTTATTTTTTTATTTTTTTTACAAACCATTAATGCGATTTATGAGCAAAACACCAATAAATGAATAAATACATTTATAAATTAAACTTTTATAAAAAAAAATATATATATATATATATATGTGTGTGTGTGTGTGTGTGTCTGTGTGTGTGCGAACAAACTGATTTATTATTATTATTTTTGTCTTTAAAATGTTCTTTTTCAATTATTAATATTTTTGTGAAATGTCAAAATGTTTCACAATACATTTACAAACCATTTTGGATATCAACACAAGCACTAATTCAGAGCTTCGGTGGAGGGGAATATTATCAGTAAACATCAACCTAAATTTCAGTCCGAACACCAGAATTTGGTAATGACCAAAGAGTTCTAATTTTTGGATAATTCAACTAATCTTTTAATTACTCATTTGATCTACAATAATCTACATTTAGCACTAGGGATGGGACGATAACCGGTTTTATTGATAACCGTGATAAAATGTGCTGAAGGTTAGTAATATCATTTAAAAATGAATTATCATTAAAACCGTGTTTGATTATCGTGGTTTTAATAACTCACTATTAAATCATGTCCAGCCAGCAACAGTCTAACGCAAGCGCAGCGCACAATGTTTTTTTTGTTTTTTTTCGAGAAGGAATGGCGAAAGTCAGTGACTTTTCTACGCTTTTCTATGCTTCTACACTTTTCATTGTAAGGAAGGAAATGCCACAGAATTTAATCTTTCTTTAAATTAAGTGCATAGAGTTGCTTGTTTTATTAGTTGTTTGTTGATTATTAAATATAAAACTTGCTGAAATGTTTTCAGTGTGAGCATCAACTATTTTTGAACACTTTCATCTCGTTTCAACAAAACCGTGATAATATTGATAATCGTGATAATTTTAGTCACTATAATCGTGATATTAAATTTTCATACCGTCCCATCCCTATTTAGCACACATGCACACCTTATGCATGCACGCAGGCACCCATCTGCCCTCATGTGCTAAGAACACCACACTTATCCTGTAATTCATTTATATGTTGAACACTGCATTTACCCCGTGATAGCAAGATTAATTAAGGGTTTTAGTAATTATGAGCTCAGTGAGGATATGGGCCGGGAAAGACGGAGTGACCCGTCTTTCTCACACTGATGCCTCAGCAGTGTGGAGAAGAGAGTGGGGTATATTCATATGGCAATTAATGGAGTCCTGTAGATCACTGTCAGACGGCTTTCCACACCGCTGCGCAATTACACACTCCCCTTAGCCAATTATTGAATCTCTTGCTATAGACGCAATTATATGTTTATTTTTTAACACACTGCATGTACTCTATATATGCTCGGAGATGGTTAATATTAATGCCTCATAGGCGTAAAAGGCCACATTTAAATGTGCGGCATGAGAAATATACTGGTCAGTGATTTTAATAAACGATTGAACTGGTTGCTGTTAAAATCCTGGGATTTTCTGCTTGGAGACCACAGTGATCCCCAGTGGTCGGACGAGCCAGGTTGATCAATTTTCCATCTATTTGCTGTTGCTCTCAGTGGGAATATACAGTGTTTAAGGATTATATGTTCAGATGTTATGGACAGACACGCCTACAGTGCAGTTCTTATGGAGGGGGTCAGACATGTGCTCTTAAAATACTCTGCATGGCTTGTTAGTATTAGCTTGAGTGGTGATTTATGTATCATTATTCTTCACTGACGGTATTAAGTCTTTCTTGTGGTGCATTATAATTTGAAGCTATAGCAGTATGTTTCTAAAAAATAAAAATGTATACTACTGTTCAAAAGTTTGGGGTCTGTAATATCAGTAAAAGTCTTATGACGAAAATACAGGAAAAAAAGCAATATTGTGAAATTCTATTATAATTGATAAAGAATAGCGTTCTGCATTATTTGAATACAGTTTTAAAAAGTAATTCATTCTTTTAATTGAAATGCTGAATTTTCAGCAGCCATTATTCCAGACATGATCCTTCAGAAATAATTTTAATATGCTGATTTGGTGAAAATTGTTGAAAACATTTACATTTTGTTCTCCCAAGATTCTTTGAGGATATTATAAATGTCATTATAAATGTCTTTACTTTCACTTTTGATCAATTTTGTGCATCCTTGTGGAGTATACGACTAATAATAATAATAATAATAATAATAATAAAAAAAAACTAAAAGAAACTTAAAAAAATATATATATATTATTAAAATCAACTTAAACATTCTTACTGAACCCTCGATTTTTAATGGGAGTATAGTTGTTAGTTAATAATAATAATAATAATATTAATAATAATAAAAACATACATTTGCAACTGGATACAGATTATATGTCAAAATGACAAATATTAGGATCACTGTTTGTTCATCAACATATAAGTTTATAATTTCTGATGCTTTTAGAGCTATGGATACTAACTTCACTATATTGTAAACTTTTAATAAATCCACATTGTTTTTAACACACAAAGTAAGTTTATTTCAGTGAACTTGTATACTTCATAAATTCAAAACCCTGTAAGCAAAACTATATTGCAAGCTTAATTTTTAATCCCAGTCTAAACTATTCATAGAAAAGACACCTATTTAACCAAATGCTTTAAGCTAAAGTGATTTACAAACAAGGAGTGTCACGAATCTTACAATAATCAGACATAAAAACAAAGCTGAGTGCACCGAACCCTTTAAACAAACATTTGATCATGCATGCTTTTGAAATATGAAAAATCAGGTCAGAGTGCATAATGTCTGTGCAAAGGGGAAAGGTAAGCCACCATCCTCCCCAGCAGGCCACACAAAATCTACATCGGCCATTTCAATATTTCATTAGCACAACAAAGAACAAGACAGAGAAAACCCTCTCTGCAATAATTAAAGATCCAGCAGGGATGGAGCTGCACAGCAGTCTGCGGTCCCCCCCGCCTAAGTAATAGATCAAATGAAAGCTGTCCCTATGAACATGAATAATGAGTGAAGTGTGCTGAGAGAGGTGGGGGTGGTATAGGAGGGTGGGCTGGAGTGGGATCTAGAGACCTGGCACTGACACCCTCCTTCTCTGGGCCCAGAGATGCTGCCAACTGCAGGGGGGTGAGGGGGGCCATAGAAGCCTATAGGACCCTATGGAAGAGATGGCGGGAGGAGGACCAGAGAAGCACTATATGTGTGTGTTCTGTGCTTCTGTAACACGAAATCTGCCAAAATACACCAGATAATAAGCAGGTCACTTTAGATCAGCATTCAGATTACACAGTGACCTTCTGGGTGTTATGATGGGGATTATGATGTTGTGATTAGTAATGCTTTACAATAGAGTTGTATACATAACCATTGCACGTAAAATGCACCTTAAATTCTATTTTTGCACATCTCTGTAAATTTATAAATATACTCTTGTCCATTGTTTTTAATAATGCTACATTATTTAATTTAATAAAAATCAATTGGACTACTAATGATTCTAAAATGGTTTGTTTAATTGTTTGTGTTGAGTTGGGAAGTCACTTTGGTCAGAACAAGATGGTGATGTATATTTACAAAAGATTCAGAAACTCTACAAAACATGTGCATAAGTTGTATTTTTTTTGTGTGTGTGTTTTTATTTAGTTTATGATAGTGATATATACTGAATAGACCCTTTTCACAGTTCAAGGGTTCACAGAACTGGAAGTCTTCATAGTTGGGCAAACTTCTAGAGTGGTGGGCAGAAACTATAACAAAATTATTATTTTTTTTTTGGATTCTCATTTAAAAAAAAAAAAAAAAAAATATGATAGCATTTATATTACTTTCCAAAAGAGGGGAAACATATTGAGAGATTGATTGTGTTGGCCAAAAGCAAGAAATGTTAAATTTGTGGTGCCTCTGTCAGCTTTTGTATTTGAAAATCTCATGCAGCTACATTAAAGGGATAGTTTAGCCAAAAATTTTAGAAACTTTCTCTTGTTTCTGTATGAGTTTAATTCTTCCACTGAACACAAAAGAAGATATTTTGAAATATGTTGGTAAGTAAACAGTTGTTATGGTATGGTAGTCATTGACTTCTGTATTATTTTTTTCTATACTTGGGAAGTCAACATCTAGGGCCCTATTTTAACTATCTTAGTGCATGGTCTAAAGTGCAAGGCACAGATACACTTAGGGTGTGTCCAAATCCACTTTTGCTAGTTTAACGATGGGAAAACGGTTGTCGTGGCCGGGCGAATGGCCTTAATGGGTTGTCCCCATTCTCTTAATGAGTAATGGCTGTTTTTTGGGCATAATGTGCAATAAACCAATCAGAGTCTCATCTCCCATTCTCTTTAATAGCCATTTGTGCTTGTGCCATGACATATTTGCTCTTTATGTGGCCTAGACAGTAATATTATTTTGCATTGTAATCCTTAAATGTTTTATATTTGGCATGTTTGTGTGCTGCTGTGTGTCTCTCTGTGTGTTTAATAAGCAGCATGTACGTGCGTTGTGGACCCGCATGTACTAACGCACTCTTTAAATAACAAAGTAAAAACATTCCACCAGACTTTAGACCAGGTTTGAGTTGATCTAATACACCTCTTTTTCAGACCATCATGCCTATGAGCGCACAAATGGACGCAAATGCATTTGCTATGTAAACAATGTGGTGCAGGATGGGAAACTGAGAACTGCGTCAGGATGAAACTAGCAAAAACGCTTGCGTCACGCCGTGCGCCACTTTGCGCCAGGTGTATGATAGGGCCCCTACTGTGAAAATGCAAATCATGGAAGAATTTTAATTTTTGGGTGAACTACATATCTTTAACTAGTTTTATTTAAAGTATAGTGTTATACAATGCACATTAAGGAAGTATTTTGTTGTAAATGTACAATTTTATTTTTATTTTAAACCCCATTTCGGAAACTCAAGACTTGAATTGGCAGTCGGTAAGTTTTGTCTCTTGCATGCCCTCTCTGTTAGAAACCTGCAATTGCAGTTATTTGCAGAATTATCTCCTTTATGTGGGTTGTGCATCGGCATGGCTCCTCAGTGCAGAAGAATGTCATGTTTTAAGTTTATGTGTGACTGTCAGTCAACCCACCAGTGTAAATATTCACTGTACTTTGGAATTACAGATACAGCGTCTTGAAAGTATGTCCAAAATAAGAAGTCTCACAAGAAAATGTCATCTGAACAAGTAACATGTCTGCCACATTTGTTCTGACCACCAAGCAACAACAACAGCATTGCAGAAACGCCCCTGAACTAAAATTAGAAAATATTATTGGGCTACGTTATCATTGTAAATTGGGCAAAGGAGATAGTTTTGAACTCTGATTGGTTATGTGCTTGCTCAATGATTTATTTTGGATAATCTTTCAGTAAAAAAGTTACAGAATGTAGCTTAATAGAAGTTCATGGTTTCCCACTAATAATCACAACATTGTTTAACTCATAATTACATTTCCCCCCCGACATAACACACCAAAATCATCATTATACCTTAATAGTGTGACTTAATCAAAATGTATTTTGTATCAGTCTGAATGGGACTTATTTTTTAAAAACAACAAGCCGACTGTACACGTAGAATAAAAATACATGTATACCGAATTTAAGGAATAAATAATTTTAATTAACTCTTAAATATTGATTTAAAAAAGAAAATGAATAACATGAGAAGAGACTGTGAAGCACTGAAGAAGCTGTGGTTGCCTGGGACAGTGATCAGTTATAGAGTTTAGCACGCATTATACTCAAACACTTGACCACAGGGTGCTGTGACTGGCCAATCAGAGTCAAGTATTCCAGAGACCCACATGATCAGTCCTTGTTCATATGAAAGTTTTGGCAAATATAGGCTTGTATTTATGGGTAGATATATTCTTAAACAGATGCACAAACAGAAAATGAGCCGAACATCAATGTGCATGTCACATTTTCTGAGCATTTCTCGGAATTGGGATAAAATTGCAATGGGTGTTCCTGACAGCAGATAGAGGAGCTACTCCAGGAATTGTTAAATATTTAAACACGCTGCGAGATCTCATTAAAATCTGTACAAGTGCAGCCCACACCAAAACCCCCATCAGTGTCTAGCACAGTCATTTTGGATACTAGTCATAACTCAGTGAAGTGTGACACAACACTTATTATCTAAAGCTTCCTTGTCATACTAAGAACATCATATATCATCATTTCCAGTGAAATGAGGCAGCCTTTGACAGAGATTCATAAAATCTTGGAGTGATTCGCTCTGCTTGAATTCTGACAGCCGAAGGCGGAAGACAACAAAAAATGGATCGAGGGGAGAAAAAGTAAAGGAAAAGAAATGCACATGACAGCTTGACTACATGACTAACTCCATAGAGTAAACACAAAAACATGATGGTGAACAAACCTGGGTTCTCCCGAGTGCTCCCTTCCACCAAAATCATGCCAATTAAATCTTTGTATTCTTTGCATTCCCCTATTTTTAACTGGGATGCCCGCTCACATAAATTGACTTCCTGTGGTGAACTTGTATCTTCCTTGTACTCCATTCAAGATGTTCCCATCCTTTCTCTTTCCCTTAGGAATAAATCAAAGACCACGGCTGCCTAGTTGCTGCGCGGCTGTGTATCTTTTTATACTTGAAAATGGTTTATTTTTGTTTTAGTGCCATTAATGGTGGGGCACACTTTAAACTTCATCAGTGCCAACCATCGAGATGAAGCATTGTGTCTGTTTATTCTTCTCCCATCTCCTTGTTTATGTATTTACTGAGAATGTGTGCGTCGTACTGTTTTGGTTTTCACAATCCCAGTCACCGAAAATGAATGCAAGTTAAAAAAAAAAAAAGTAGAATAATGTTTAAACAGCTTCTGCTGCACACATACATAAAAGTAGAGTGACTTTTTTCGCTCTTTTCTGAGCGTCAGGGGAAAAGCTGTGATGAATGTAGTGAGATGTAAGATAGTTGGTGCTTAGAGTATTCTGGTTGGAAAAGAAGGAAGTCCGTTGCAGTTTTTCCTCGCTCTACTGGAAACACTGGAGAACGTATCCTAAATTATCACATACAACAACCAAGCTGGCTGTGTATACATATTTCATAAGTATCGTTCTCTCTCTTAAAAGAATAGTTCATTCAAGAATGAGAATTCTGTCATCGTGTCATTTCAAACCCATATGATTTTCTTTTTCTCTTTGAACACAAAAAGAAACTGTGTGTAGTTTTTTACCCCAATGAATAAATTAAGCTTTTAAGCTTCAAAAACGCATGCATAATAGCCATAAAAGTATCTTAAAAGTATTCTATGTGACTTGTGCGCTCAAATTTTCTTAAGCCATATGATAACTTTGAGTGAGGAACTAAACAAAAAAGGTCATTATTTATTAATAATCTTCTGAGCAGAACTGAATGATATTCTGAACAAATCATCTGGACCATTTGTGAACCATATCAAGCGATTTCTTTCCAAGGTGTTTACCTTCACAGACATAACCTACTGTGTTTTTGTAACTTATGTGTTTTTTTAACATAAACTTGTGTGTACTTAACAGTTTAAGGGCAATAAGACATGAAAGAGAACTTAGTTTAGTACTCACATCATGTGACAGCTGCTTTCTTTGCATGTAGTTCGGATGTGTGCGCTCAGAAAACCGTCTGTCAGAAGTTTAATCTGATATGAGTTTAAAACACATGATTTCAGCATTATAGACATTAAAATCAAAACCAAACAGATGTTTTTATGGAGATCTGAGATAAAGCTGTAATGGCACTGCCCTATTCTGGAAAAGGGGGTGGGAAGCAGCAACTCATTTGCATTTTAAGAGACATGCACGTAAACAGCGTGTTTCTGCTTACATTTTCAAAAATGATTTAATGACTTGTGGGGTATTTTGAGCTGAAACTTTACAGACACATTCTGGGGAGACCTGAGACTTTTATTACATCTTGTAAAAAGGGGCATAATAGGCGCCCTTTACATTTTGGTTTGTTTTCTTAAATGAGGCTATCACATGGTATCAGAAGAGTTGGAAAATAACATGTAGATACATTTATGATACATTTATGGTGCTTTGTCTCAGTCTCCATTCACAGCAGTTGTATGAAAAAGACCATTCAGAAAATGTAGAATCTTTTGCTTTTTTCATTTGCTTTTGTACTTCAGTGTGTCACTTCATTGTCGTGGGCCGTTGAAGGGTGTTTGAGAGGAAGCCCTGAGGTGGGAGGAAGAGATGAGTGAAATCCTCATTCTTTATCCAGAATAAGCTTCATGAATCCCTCTACACCCATTTAGTTTTCTTACTGTGTGATTCTTTTGACTATGACCCAGTCATCTCCCTACTTTAGAGTTCACTCACTCCTCCTCGTAAAATATGGAGCTTATGGCCGTTCATCTCTATAATCATCTGTGTGCGTGCTTGGCGGGCGGCTCCAAGACAAGCTAACAAGAACTCGGGCTCCATGCCAGCTTCCTATAGCTTCGTTCAAAAAGGCCCCACTTTTTCAAAGGGTAACACAATTGAATGTCCCGTTGAGAGTGGAAAGCCTTTACAGAGTGCATGATTTGAAATGCAATCATTCCTAAATATGGTTTTATAAAGAGAAGCAGTATGTTGTCACAAAGAATAATGCATACGGTTCACACAGCGAACTGTGGCTTAAATATAAAGCTTAATCAATAAGTCAAATGTTCTGAAAACCTTGAAAGCTGCAGTAGCTTGAGGTGGGCTTTCTTTAAACATCTATAACTATACTGCACAGACTAACTGCAGTAAGAAAAGTGTCTGTCCCAAGCTGAGCTGATGTAAAATTCAATATCTACAGTAGATCATGAAGTTATATTTTTACCTGAACACCACAATAGTACATTACATTTTAAGTGATGATTAATGTAATGTAATACTGTTTTGCCATGGACCCTAAATTAAAGCTTTGTGGCTTGTAGTGCATGTCTGTTAGTTTTAGGTATGTTGTTTTGTAAGCATACTCCTAAAATCTTAAAAAAGCTGACAAATTTACAATTTAACCCAGTTAGATGGAATTTAAATTTTTATAAGTTTATTTTTTCCTGGAAAATAGAACAAAAAAAGTGATTACTCATTGAACATGCATAAAGACTATATATTTGTTATAGTTTTTTTTAGATGATAATATATAATATAATATAATATAATATAATATAATATAATATAATATAATATAATATAATATAATATAATATAATATAATATAATATAATATTATATAATATTATACAATATTATATAATAGAGAAATTGCATTGTATAGTTTACTGTGAAATACAGTAATCAAGGAAAAGTCAAAAGAGGAAAGAAATTTCATGGAGTCATAAATTATATTTGGTTTTACACATTTCCTTATTCCATATAAAATGCACCACTCTGGCAAGTACCATGTAAAAGAAGTCAAAAGATGGGTAGTGGCTTTTGAGTGCTCCAATATACAAGACCTTCCTTCTGAGACCACAGTTGGGGGCCATTCACACAACGTGCATTTGCACTGTTTTTCAAATCGTTTTTCTGTGTACATACGCATCAGATGCATTTGACCTGTCTGACATGAAGCGGCATGAGTGCCAGTTTGTGTCAGGTTAAGTGTAGTTCAAGCAGGTCTGTTGGCCTAGTGGACATCTCAAGGACAGTCAAAATATAGTCATATATGGTGCAACAAAATAAATACAGAGAGCGTCTGTATGCTCAGTCACACTCACTGTCTGTCACAGTGTCGGCTGTCCAGGGACTCAGCAGCACAGACACAGACACTAACGCGTGAGCTCGTGAAAGTGCCAGCAGGGGCACTGCACCTGATAACCAGAGGATTTATAACCAGCAGACTGAAAAATAAAGAGAGAGAGAGAGAAAGAGAGAGAGAGAGAGGGAAGGGGAGAGGGAATAGAGAGCATGTGTGAAGGGAGATTGCTGCAGGCATTTCTCAGTCTGACCTTCAGTGTCCCGTCCCAGCCGAGTCCCCACCGGCGGCCAGGCGGCCAGGCAGCCATCCAGCCGCGAAGCAGGGGACGACACATTTCAGCCACCCATTCACGCTACTGATATGTCCAATTTTCACCAAATACCCTGAAGAGCGTCTTCTCAACAGATGCACTAAATGTAGATCAATGAATAGAGCACCACAGCAGGGTCGTCCATACAGAAAACAATAACATATAAACCTTTCAATACAGACCAAACATGAGCTCAGATATTTATATGCATTTAAAGTAGGTACAAGTGTTTCCTGCTTTACTTAAAAAATAAATAAAATAATAGCCATATATATCTATCTATCTATCTATATATATATATATATATA
The DNA here is from genome assembly GCF_963082965.1 of Carassius carassius. Classification (NCBI taxonomy): domain Eukaryota; kingdom Metazoa; phylum Chordata; class Actinopteri; order Cypriniformes; family Cyprinidae; genus Carassius; species Carassius carassius. Next base: position 18,654,676 of record NC_081786.1, read on the forward strand.
TATATATTGGAGTTTCATGATTCATCTTGTTGGTTGGTTTGTTTTCAAGCATAGCTTTAACTCTTTCCTTTTTTTTCTTTTTATCTCTAATAGAAAAAAAAACAGGAAACTACTTAAAGAACCCAGTCTGCTGAAAATGAATGAGGTCACTACTGTGCTCTATTCACAAGACTGTGAAATTTGCCCTCGAGCAAAACCAGTCCAAAATGTTTCTGAACACAAAATGGGTCTTTCCTGTTTGACTCAGTTTGGGCCACTACATGGGCTCACAGATGAATAGTGAATGAATTAGTGCATCAGTCCTTATACCAGCAGAAGTGTAATGACTGGGCTGACTAATATCTCCTATAGGAGATGCTCATAAAACACAACCATGATACCAGGATGCTTTACAACCACAGGGTCTCCACCGAGTCTGCATGGCCCTGCATACAGAAACCAGATAACATAATGTGTCTGTGTTTGCGTGTGTGCGCAATGCACATGATGAGTGTTTATGAGAGACTGTGGCTGATCTCTTTCTTTTATAGTGCATTCATAACAAAGCATCCGGATGTGTGGTTGTCTGTGAATACTTGCAGAGGATGGTCAGAGTTTACAGTGTTATCAGACATGGGCATTATTCAGTCTGCAGCTGGCAACACAGTGCTGTAATTGGCCGAAAGGGATGGGCGTCCAGGCGGGTTCACATGGGGGCTTGCTGCTCCTCGGCTTTCAGCTGCTCCTGTTACACCCTGATGTGCTGAGACAACCGTGCTGTGGCCTGTCTGTCAGTCCCGTGCTCAGACACAGACATCTTCACCGCTTCACTCTCCAGTTTCGATGTCCTGAGCCGAATGTCCTCTGTGACCATGAGATGGGGCGGCAGTACACTTTAGTTATTAAAAATAAAGAGCTCAGCTCTGGCTCATGCTGTCAAGTTCAATGATCAAATAGTTTTGTCATAACAGAAGGTTATTAATTCAATTTTCACGGATTATTTGATTAATTAGGAAAGACGCAGTTGTGCTGTTCAGTGTATTCTTTACAGAAGTAAAGAAGGACTGATGAGTAAAATAAAATCTAGATTAGAACATATTATTATTGCTCATGCATTCCCCCTAAATCCTTAAACCCAAAAGTACTAAAGGAATAATTTCCATAATGATAGCAATTTAATAATTCAATCAAGCCTAAAAAAAACTAAAACAAAACAATAAATAAATAAATAAATAAATAAATATGTAAACAATTAAAAATTATGCATATTAATATATTTAAACATAATATAATAAATATAATATAATAAAGTATAAACATTTCAATTATATATTTATATGATATTATTAGAATTTAAAAGTTATTAAAGAAAACAAATATTTGCAATATAGTAGAGGAGGAAATTCCAGTCATTCAAGTAAAAAAAAAGAAAAAAGAGTAATATAAAATATTATATAAAATATATATATATAAAATACGTTAATAATATTAATAATTAAATAGCTTATTTTGGTAAAACTTTAGGGACCAATTCTCATTCTTAACTAGCTGCTTATTAGCATGCATATTACTAGCATATTGGCTGTTTATTAATAACTACAAAACAAATATTAATGCCTTATTCTGCATGGCCATATTTTAGATCCCTTCATCCAATACCTAAACTTAACAACTACATAACTTTTAATAAGTAGCAAATTAGGAGTTTGAGACAAAAGTAGTAGTTAATAGTTAGTTGTGAGTATTGGTCCCCAATCTTAAAGGGTTAGTTCGCCGAAAAATCGAAATTATGTGTGAATAACTCACCCTCATGTCGTTCGAAACCTGTAAGACCTCCGTTTATCTTCTGAACACAATTTAAGATATTTTAGATTTAGTCCGAGAGCTCTGAGTCCCTCCATTGAAGCTGTGTGTACAGTATACTGTCCATGTCCAGAAAGGTAAGAAAAACATCATCAAAGTAGTCCATGTGACATCAGAGGGTCAGTTAGAATTTGTTGAAGCATCGAAAATACATTTTGGTCCAAAACTAGCAAAAACGACGACTTGATTCAGCATTGTCTTCTCTTCCATGTCTGTTGTGAGTGAGTTCAAAACACAACAGTTCAATGATATCCGGTTTGCGAACGAATCATTCGATGTAACCGGATCTTTTTGAACCAGTTCACCAAATCGAACTGAATCGTTTTAAACTGTTCGCGTTTCCAATATGCATTAATCCACAAATTACTTAAGCTGTTAACTTTTTTAATGTGGCTGACACTCCCTATGAGTTAAAACAAACCAATATCCCGGAGTAATTCATGCACTCAAACAGTACACTGACTGAACTGCTGTGAAGAGAGAACTGAAGATGAACACCGAGCCGAGCCAGATAACGAACAAAACATTGACTCGTTCTAACTGACCCTCTGATGTCACATGGACTACTTTGATGATGTTTTTCTTACCTTTCTGCATATGGACAGTATACCATACACACTGTTTCAATGGAGGGACTGAGAGCTCTCGGACTAAATCTAAAATATCTTAAACTGTGTTCAGAAGATAAACGGAGGTCTTACGAGTTTGGAACGACATGAGGGTGAGTTATTAATGACATAATTTTCATTTTTCGTTGAACCAACAATTTAAGTGTGACCATACTTTTATATATTAGTATATCTGAAGGATTATTATTATTATGTTTATTCATCATACACAGGTATCATATGCTTTCTGAAGACACAAGTCCACTTTAAGAATACTTTGTTACTTTTGCATCCTTTTGGAAGCTTGACAGCCCCACTCTTCATTGATTTTTGAGTGGGCAGGATACTCTTTAAAAATTCATGGTTTGAAACAAATTCAGATGGGTTTTGAGCACCATGAGGGTGAGTAAATGATGACAATGCTCATTTTTGGGTGAGCTTTACCATTAAAGATATTCTCACTCTCTTCTTAAAACTTCAATCAAGAACTTTTTATTTCTATCAGGTCTCTTTCTCTTTCCCCCCTCATCTGTCTCTCTGCTTCGCCTTCTTTCTCTCATCTTTCTCTCAGGCCCCTTGCTGTTCTGCCTGCCTTGCCTTTGCCCTGTCAGTGGGGCTGCAGGGATAAACTGTGTGATTAAGCAAGCCCAGCTGTGAACAGAGGAGAGATTGGAGCAGCTGTTCTCATAAAAAATGCAAGCCAATGAGACTCTCTTCCAGCCAGAAATCATCCTGCAGTTTAATGCATTAATTTTTTTGCTAAAGAAAGTTGCCCCCAGCCATTTTACAATGGCTAGGTCTTCACTATAGGTGAACATGGAAAATGAATCATTACAAAACACCATTGTACAATGTTCTGTAGGAACACATGCACACACGCACAGATAAAAAGCACACAGGTGGACATACAATTAGAGGTTATTGAAGGTTTTAAGTGCTTTATATCTTATGGCTTTGTCATAAGGAAGAGCAAAGGTTTGGGTTTAACAACAGGGTCATTCTAGAATTAATCAAACCTTAAAGATGCATCATATTTTCACAGACACAATCGAAGTATTTGTGTACTACCTTCTGCACACAATTGCTTGTATACTCTAGTGAAAAATAAATATACTAAAATGTATTTTATTGACATCATTTTGTGGTAATATACTACAAATACATTTACATATTTATGTACTTAACAAAAATACCATTCAATTGGACTTTAGTATATTAAACTGGTACAGTATACTTGACGTCTACTAAATTGGAACAACCAATTTTGTACTTAATGCACTTTAATTGTGTGGAAGTAATGCTGAAGTACAACAAAAAATAAACTGAAGTATATTTGATTGTGCTGAAGTGGACAAGTATACTTCAGGTAAACCTTAAATATCTTGCATTAAAATAATGATTTTATTCAAAGATCATACAATACTCATCAGAAGTGACATTAAAACACATTTTAGGCATAATATTAAGAAATGTGCATTGTGCACAAGTAGTACTCTAGTTTTATATCAGTAAGTCTTGAGCATTATATCAGTAAATATGTTATTAGATATGAACTAATCTTGGTATCAAGCACATGTATTTTAAATACAAGCATATTACATTTTCATTAAAGTTTCCATTTGCAACCTATTTTACTCATGTAATGCGACATATTTTCTAATTAAATAGGATATTCACCAAAGAAATCTGTACTGTAACACAAATTTCCACGTTTATATCCATTCTAAAAATAATTTCAAATCCATAAATCCATTTAAGAATGTTGCACTTTTTCTCGGTGCAAAAACTGTGGCTATAAAATCACACACAATCAAAGCAATAAAGCTTTCATTTTCAGTTTTTTTTTTTCCTTTTTCTTTTTGGTGAGCAAGCGCTTAGTCCTGTTGTGAAAGGCAGAATACGTCCAGGACATTCTCTCAATTTTCTGCTGACACTTAAAAAAAGAAGTGAAACACAGAGGAAGGGAGCGTAGCCTTTAGAGTGGAGAACCGATGAACTGTACAAGAGGGCAAACTAAACAGGCGGTGTGCAGAACCTCCCGAATCAATCACAACCCCCCCATCACCCCACCCCAGGAACTTCACAGCAAGAAAATGAAGGCTAAAACTGCAGCTCTGCTCAAGATAAGCCGCCATGTTACATATTGTCAACACAGGATGCCATTTCTCTCGTACTGCCTAGTGTTTGGAAAATTTAAGGGGATTTCCAGACTGGATGGGCAATCTCTGGTTTTCCTCAAGCAGCTGCTGAACGTGGGGGTCATGGGAGGTGGAAGAGGGGGTTCTGACGGATTACCATTTTCACCTTTGAGACGGACTCCATTAGCACACCTCCTCTGTGCATGCAGATAAACACACACGCATGCACCAGAGAGGCATTCAAACCTCGGTCACAAATCAGTTTCTTAGTTTCGGGACACGGAGAGACATGACCATATGTGTGAGCTGATTTAATGTTACATCAATAGAAGACCATCTTCCTTCACCAATGTGTCCAAATGCTTTGGGAAAGCACAGTCCTGTTGGGTCATATCAGTTTTGGAGTTATACTATGCGATTTTTAGTTCTTCATCTTCTTACTTATATAAAATAGCTACAGTTTGTAGCATAAAGTCAGCGCAAATTATCTTCTATGATAAAAACCATATATATACTTACATAAGAGTAAAAACTACAGAAATCCCAAACTTTAAATAAAAAATAGATAAACAGATAATCAGGATAAACAGATTAGGTCACAATTACCCAAATGTCACTAGTATTAATAACTACGGAAGGAAGATAGAAGGTAAAGATGGAAGAAATAAGGGAAACAAGTGACTAAAGAAAGAAGGAAGGAAGTTGAAGAAGAGAAGAAAGAAAAACAGGAAGTACAAAAGTAATTGAGTAAATAAGTGTGTATGGAAGTGGGCAATTAAGGAAGGAAAAAGGAAGGGAAATAAAGCAGGTAGGTACAGTAAATTAGGATAGAGTTGGTCTAGTTGGTCAGATGGATTTTCTGCATTTACTTTTTTTAAGAAAAATAAAGAAAAGAACACAAGAATGGATGAAAAGGATTTTGTTTTTCCATAGTATCTGGTGCCATCCAGGTGCCTCTTAAGCACTATGCAATTAAGCAGAGGTCAGTGTATATCTTTCCTAATGGACAGCATTAGGTTGGGGTGTTACATTTTGACTACAATAAAAGCTAATATTTTCTCCAGGGATTCAAATTTAATTGAATTTGTTTGCAAATAGCTTAAGCAGACACAGTCATGGAGAGGTTTGTGCTATTGTGTGGGGTCAACTGCGCCACAATTTCATCACATTAGCATAAGCACACTATACTGATAATAAATAAAGCTGATTTTGTCATTGTATGCGCTTCCTTTAAAAAGAGATTACTGGGTTCTTGGGACACAGCTGCACACTCTTGAAACCCTGCTTGAGTGTCACGCTACCCTAAACTGATTTATGAGAGTTTTCCAGTTCCTCATAAGACCTCTCGGTGATTAACGGCTGCAATATCAGGTGAAATGTTCCCAAACTGTTTACATAATTCACTGTATTGCTCCTAAAATGGCATTGTTGTCACTTAGTGGATTATTGGAGGGAAGACTTTACCCTCACCGCTGAGCACAGTAGCACGACGGTGAACCGCATATAGTCAATAAACCAAATGGCTGCTATGAGGAACAGATTGTGTTGTTAAAGCAAATGTTGTTTGTAGCACTCAGACACTAGCAGAAGTTCAACATAAAAACAGCAATAATGTGCATGTTGCAAAGATTTATGGATTCTCACCTCCTTGCTTCATACATACAAAATATTGCTAAGTAGCAAACGGAAATAGCAGCACTTTTGCCCCTTTTGCATGTGTCATAAACACACACACAAAAATATTGCCTGAGTAGATGATATGCAAAATTTCATCTAAAACACTCAAGCGTAGTGTTTATAGTGGTGAATTAAACTTTTAACAGGCCTTTACAGATAAATGAGGGTATTAGGTGTGCTAAATTTGTTACATTCTTGTCTTAGCACCATAGTTTCTAACATCTTCTCTACAACATTCACTTGTACTATAGATAATGTAGCCTGCTATGTAGAGTATGGATTTTAGAAGGGTGGTTTTTGCAGTTGAAATTATGTTTTTACCTGATGTGTTGTCGCTAGCTTTAGCATGTTAGCTCATCTACACTACACTACATTGTAGTGCACTACAACCATTGAGGGCATAAACGTCAACTTTCAGGTACATCATCCGGGTATTTACTGTAGGTAATAAAACAAAATGGAGTGAGGAAGGTTAAGTGTCAGTAAGTAGATAAAACAACTTTTAGCTAATGCAGTTACTCATTGTAGGTGCAAGCTGGCCCTGTTTGTAACTTCTATACAATAACTTGTGTCAAATTTTTAGTATAAATATTCTCAAGGTATGAGTTTTTTGTCTTTATCTTAAATATTTTAGCTTGTTTTAGCTAAGGGGATTAAAATTGGGCAACACTAATGCATGTAATATTGAGGATGTCACCTGATATTTGCAGGGATTTAGCTTTCAGATATCTCTCTCAGTTACCTGTTCACTAACAAAAACCAAGACCCTTTCAGACTGAAAATCTCTGTTGGAATTCAATGTAAATGGTTGCAGTTCTTACTGTGTGCCTATAGACGAGACTTGATATGGTGCTCCCCACTCCCCTTATATTTAACACTGCTGACAAACCTTTTATCATAAATATTTGAACACATAGAATATTACATGTATACTGTACATACTAAATAATACAAATAATTCAATGCACATTTGTTAATTTCATGAAGAACAAAGAATATTTTTATATAATGTAGCTTTATGTTAATGTACAAATACACTTGAACTTGGTTGCCATATGCTTATGTTTTTACATTTATGTTGTTACATTACGAACAAATATATGATAACCATAATCAGTGGTTTATTTGTAAATTAACAATTACCTATGTATAAATGGTATAAATTATTGATTGTTACTAGTAACAACAACAACATTTAAGTTACGTTTTACAGTAAGTTTTCTAAATATAATATAATATAATATAATATAATATAATATAATATAATATAATATAATATAATATAATATAATATAATATAATATAATATCATTTGTTATATTACAGATGATAATGATAACCATTGTAAAATGTTTTGTTATATTATGTTTGTAATTTACATAATATAATATAACATAATAACATAATATAACAATACATTAATTATTATTATTTATAAAAAAATATCATTATTTCATTATTATCAGTATCGTCGTCAGAATGGAAGAATCTTGTCAAACTTTCAAACATCATATTTGACAAGGTGGAAATTCGTACAAATTTGTATGATCTCATTCGTACGAAATAATACATTTGTACAAAGTATTTTACGAACAAAATTGGCAAATTTGTAGGAATTTGTATGAAGGACCATACCTAACCTCCCCACTAAACTTAACCGTCACAGAAATCCTACAAAATTGTTCAAGTGAGGTCGTATGAATTCGTACAAATTAACCACCTCATAAAATGATAGGTAAAAATTGATAGCCTGAATGCACTGTAAGTCGCTTTGGATAAAAGCGTCTGCTAAATGCATAAATGTAATTTAAATTTAATTTAATTTTAGCGTTGGCCAGGCTGCCTATATTGCCTATGCCAGGATCTGACACTGACTTCCTGAAAGTTCCTGTTTTACAATTTTTAGCTTAATTATGCACACTAAAAAAATCTGTGGTACATTATTGAATAAAAAAATGAGGTTTAGGGTCCTTGATTCTGACTGTGAAATCCTCTCATATCACTGCCCACTGAATGAGAGCATCAGCACAGCAGCTTGAACCTGCAGCTTGGAGCCTTCACCACTGAAAAACACTTTATTCAAATGTTGGGAATGGTGTGTTCACTTACTGCCCTCTTCACACATTTTAAATTTGGTTAGGCTGAAAGCAAATCAAAATTGATCAAACCAATAAACTATTGCAATGTTTGCTGATAATTATACTTCCATTCACAGTTATCTCAATATCTCTTTCTGATAGATCCGAAGAACTCAGTTCAGACAGCTGGCTGGTATTAAACCTGATCCCCTGGTTCCCCAGCAGCTTTGGGAGGCTAGCTCATTATAAAAGCATCTCTACTGGCCACAGCCCAGTGGGAAAGGATGGCCTTCATCCAAGCCAAGCACTCTTTTGCCAACCACACCCGAACCGTGGCATCTGCTCTGCTTCTCCACTCAGCTCCAGTCCTGACGGCAGGTCACGTTCAGTTCCACGCATATTTGCTCACAGAGCTACATGCGTTCAAACCTCACTGGTGTCATCAGAGTAAATAAACCAATTGCTTATTTCAGGGACCTGCTCAAGTTACAAGCTCATACGAGGCAGAGGTTAATTTTGTTTGGATGGGGCCTGGTCCAAATTGGAGATTTCCCCTCCAATGCCTCCGATTTATGTCGAAACATATAAAAGCCCTCGTAGAGCACTATAGCTATAGAGTCCGCTCTGGGTGGACTGAAAACCCATCTTAGTGTGTGTGGACAGCTGCTGTTTTATGTGCTAGGCTCATTTTATCACCGGCTTTAGTTTGTGAGAGTACATTAATGCATGGGCTCACCCAGACTGATGCAGAAACAAAGCAAGGCATGAACATGTGAGAAATGTGCACACAAATGTGCCACTCTTAATCTTTATCGCAAAACATAAATGCGTCTTTGCAATTTTAGATATCGCCTTGAAAGACAATCATGTTAGCACCATGGTTGGGTGGAATTCAGAATTTAAGAACTGGCTGCTTTTCAGTTGATTAGTTGGAATTTGATTTGAATTAGCAACAGCCCACTGGAGGTTTAACTGGAATGTGAATCGGAATGAGAGGAAGAACAACTTACTGAATTGCAATCTAAAGAAATTCCAACAATTTGAGCAAGAGTAAGATAGTTTCTAGATAATGTCTAAGATTTTCATTTCGTAGGTCTTTTTTTTTTTTGGCTGATTTACATTATTTTGCTCCATCTAATTTTCCTCTAGCAGCACTCTTATGAGTATGAAATTGCTTCAATGGTTCAATAAACAAGTTAATATTCTGTAACTTATGTTTCAGACACATTTTGGCCAGTTTGTTTGTATACTTTTTTTCTTCAGGAAAGTGTTTATGAGTGGAACTGTGATTATTCAGCAGCTCCTACTCCACTTCAGGTTTCTTATTTCACAGCTCTCTTACACAGAATTTGTGCGTGACATTTAGAAGTGATGTGACTTAGAAATAATACAATATATAAAATATAAGGTATATTTATACAAAAAACAAAAACAACTACAACTAAAAAACATGCACTGCATATATTAAATTATAAGTTATATTGATAACACTTTAGATTAGGTAATACCTATTAGTTGCTTATTAGCATGCATAACACTAGAATATTAGCCATGTATTAGTGCTAATTAAGAACATATTAATGTCTTATTCTACTTGACCTTATTCTACATCCCTAATCTTACCCAATACCTAAACCTAACAACTATTACTAACTATTAATAAGCAGCTAATTAAGAATTTATTGAGAGAAATGTTGTAGTTAATAGTTAACAAGTGTTACCTATTCTAAAGTGTTACCGTTCTATTTAACATACATACTGTAATCACATATATTATACATCATTTATGTATACCAGTAGGTTGAATATGCAACGTGTTAACGGTGAATGATACAAAAAAATTAAATCCAGTCAACATTTTGTCACCATTTATTCATCCTCATGTCACACCAAACCCATAAGACTTTCGGGGATCTTTGAGGCATAAAGATGTTTTTAACATTCTCTCATTGTTTTTGTCCATCCATTTGAAAGTCAATGTAATCAACACGTTCAAGCTTGAAAAGCTTGAAAAGTATATAAAAATATTATTAAAAGTAATCCAAATGAATCAAGGAGTTTAATCTAAGTCTTCTGAAGAAACACTATAGCTTTACATGATGAAGAGATTTAATTTAGGCTTTTATATAAATCAATCAGCATACATACATAAAGCATATTAAATATACAGGTGCTGGTCATAGAATTAGAATATCATCAAAAAGTTGATTTATTTCACAAATTCCATTCAAAAGGTGAAACCTGTATATTCATTAATTACACACAGACTGATATATATATACCAAATTCAGTATCTCAGAAAATGTGAATATTGTGAAAAGGTTCAATATTGAAGACACCTGGTGCCACCTGTAATCAGCTAATTAACTCAAAACACCTGCAAAGGGCTTTAAATGGTCTCTCAGTCTAGTTCTGGAGGCTACACAATCATGGGGAAGACTGCTGACTTGACACTTGTCCAAAAGACGTCCATTGACACCTTGCACAAGAAGGGCAAGACACAAAAGGTCATTGCAAAAGAGGCTGGCTGTTCACAGAACACAGCTCTGTGTCCAAGCACATTAATAGAGAGGCGAAGAGAAGGAAAAGATGTGAAACAAAACCCATTCAAAAATGTGGGGGAGATTCACAAAGAGTGTACTGCAGCTGGAGTCAGTGCTTCAAGAACCACTACGCACAGACGTATGCAAGACATGGGTTTCAGCTTTCGCATTCCTTGTGTCAAGTCACTCTTGAACAACAGACAGCGTCAGAAGCGTCTAAAGACAAAAAGGACTGGACTGCTGCTGAGTGGTCCAAAGTTATGTTTTTACATAATATAATTATAATTTTACATTTCCTTATGAAATCAGGGTCCCAGAGTCTGGAGGAAGAGAGGAGAGGCACACTATCCACGTTGCTTGAGGTACAGTGTAAAGTTTCCACAGTCAGTGATGGTTTGCAGTGCCATGTCATCTGCTGGTGTTGGTCCACAGTGTTTTCTGAGGTCCAAGGTCAACGCAGCCATATACCAGGAAGTTTTAGAGCACTTCATGCTTCCTGCTGCTGACCAACTTTATGGAGATGCACATTTCATTTTCCAACAGGACTTGGCACCTGCACACAGTGCCAAAGTTACCAGTACCTGGTTTAAGGACCATGGTATCCCTGTTCTTAATTGGCCAGCAAACTCGCCTGACCTTAACCCCATAGAAAATCTATGGAGTATTGTGAAGAGGAAGATGAGATTTGCCAGACCCAAGAATGCAGAATAGCTGAAGGCCACTATCAGAGCAACATAGGCTCTCATAACATCTGAGCAGTGTCACAGACTGATCGACTCCATGCAACGCTGCATTGCTGCAGTAATTCAGGCAAAAGGAGCCCCAACTAAGTATTGAGTGCTGTACATGCTCATACTTTTCATGTTCATACTTTTCAGTTGGCCAAGATTTCTAAAAATCCTTTCTTTGTATTGGTCTTAAACAATATTCTAATTTTCTGAGATACTGAATTTGGGATTTTCCTTAGTTGTCAGTTATAATCGTCACAATTTTACAATTAAAAGAAATAAACATTTGAAATATATATATATATATATATATATATATATATATATATATATATATATATATATCTGTTTGTAATAAATTAATATAATATACAAGTTTCACTTTTTGAATGGAATTAGTTACATAAATCAACTTTTTGATGATATTCTAATTATATGACCAGCACCTGTACATGCTTGGTAAAACAACAATGATTACAGAATATTACAAACAGCTTAATTTTTGTTCATTTTTGAAAAAAGTGCTTTGGTATGACATGAGGGTGAGTTAATGATGGGAAAATATTTGGGTGAACTATTTCAACACAACAGACAAACAAAATTATTTGAATTTAATATTAATATAAATTCTAATTCTACTTCCTAAAATTTTAATTTTTTTGACCTTAGTTCAAATCCAGGTAACTGGAATTTAAACAGCATTTCCAATTCAATTCTGAATGGCACACCAGTACTTTTAAAGGCCTGTACTGTAGAAATCGATACCGATACTTGAACTGCATTTTTAAACTCGGAAATTGTTTAAATGATTAAATTACTAAGAGTAATACTGGGTGATGATATCCACTTAACTTTATATCTGAAATACATCTTTAACATTCCATATGCCTTAATTGCAACTTAAGTTATATTTCTGTTTACACATGGTTAAACTGTATACTGTAGTGGTAACCATGGAAATCTACAAATACTACAGTTAAACTATGGTCACTTTAGTAAAACCATGGCACAAAATAACATCCACAGCCCTTTATGTGGCTAATACAGCAGGTGAAGTGTGACAATGGACTGAGGGTCTGTACAGACAGGCCTCTCTAGGCCAGGCAGGATAATGGGGGAGTCTAATAACTTTGTTTTGCTTGTTAGCCTGATTGTTTTCTTACAAAGCTAATTAACTAGCGGAGGCCTTAGGGACCTTCTTGACTGCCCGGCTCCCCTTCTTTCCCTGCTCTGCAGCCCTGCACCTTTCCACTGTAGCTCTTGTTCCTGTCATCTGGAAATTGATGGGAGGCTGTGAACTGTCTGTTGCAGTCCCAAGGTGCCTTTGCTCAGCACATAGACAGTGCCTGAATTCCTCTTTCTTTCCAGTTGATTGCGATAAATCAATTGGAAGGTCAAAAGTAATGGCTGAGGCAAAGATTTCTCCACTGGCTGCAGCTGAGCAGGATTGTGAAGAGGAAGCTTTCTCCTGACCTCAAAGACTGATGGCATGACAAGATCTTCATTAATTGAACCTGTGAAGGCAAGAAAACAGATTGAAAGGACGTGTGTGTTAACATATAAACTCCTGTGCTATATGGGTACATTTTGGGTATGTTTAAAATGGAGATATGGCCGATATAATATCTATCTGTCTGTCTGTCTGTCTGTCTGTCTGTCTGTCTATCTATCTATCTATCTATCTATCTATCTATCTATCTATCTATATATATATATATATATATATATATATATATAAATATAATATGGCCTAAATTTTGGTCCCACTTTATATTAGGTGACACTAACTATGTACTAACATCAGAAAATAAGAGCAATATCCTTATTGTGTTCATTTTGTATTGCAAAACACTTCTGCTGCTATTGAGGTGGGATACAGGTACGGTTAGGGACAGGTTTGGTGGTATGGGTTTAAGGGTGGGTTTGTACTTGTCAGATTATTATAAATGAATTACAGAGTTATTATAAATGAATTACAGTAATAAATTACATATGTAATTACATAAAGGTATTTTTCAAAATATAAGTACAATGTAAAAACGTGTGTACACAATAAGTGCATTGCAAATAGTTAAAATTTTATTATATGCAATGCATATATAAATATGATATTAGAACATATATGATTATAAATGTACTGTACATACAGGTAGTAGTTAAGGCCACCTAATATTAAGTGGGACCCAAATTTCTATGTACACACTACCCAATAGTTTGAGGTCAGTAAGATGTTTTTGACAGAATTCTCTTATACTCACCAAAGCTGCATTTATTTAATCATAAATACATCAAAAACAGCAATATTGTGAAATGGTATTACATTTTAAAATAGCCGTTTTCTTTTTTAAATATATTTTAAAATACAATTTATTCCTGTTATGGCAAAGTTTAATTTTCAGCAGCCATTACTTTAGTTTTCAGTGTAGCATTATCCTTCAGAAATGAAACTTATTATTATTATTATTTTAAATATTTCCTGTATAATATTTATATGGAACTTTTTTTTTCTTTGATGCCACACAAATTAAAAAGAAAAACCTTTTTTATTTAGAAATCTTTTGTAACATTATAAAGGTCTTTACTGTCAATTTTGATCAATTTAATTAAACTTTGCCAAAAAAAACCTACAAATCTATGTACAGATGCACAACAACAACACTCATCAACACCTTAGGAGAGACAATACTGGGATTTAATTAATGTCTAAAGAAAAGCTGGCTAAAATCAATAAATCCCAGGCCTGTTTGTTTTCATGTGTATAGGTGAATCACTGCAGTGCTGCATGAATTGGACTAATTGAAGTGTGCAATTTATAAGAAGGCTTTAAGAAGGATGTCCATGACAGTTTGATACATGAGGCTGTAATTGATCTGCATGGTAAGAGACTGATATAATGGGCTGAAAGAAACCTGGATCTTGGGAAATTGATCAGCTCTCAGTGGGGAGTATCTTTGATGCTGATCTGCTGCTGCTCTGAATGTCTCAAACAGAATTGGTAATTTAAGAAGTAACTCATGTAAATCTAAAATATATTACATTATTATAAATACTTTGTTTTATACGAGAGATCTTCAAAAAGCATTAGATTTTTATTTTTATTTTTTGGTGTGTGTGTCACTTGGGGAGTGCTAAATGGCATACAGATATTTTAAACAGCACACTTTTGTAGAGAAGCAACCACTTTAATAACTGTGATATATGGAAACCACTCCACTCCATTTCATGGGGAAAAAATGCCAGATGTAAGTTGACTGGTTAGAAGTTAATCCACAGTTACAAATGCTTTCAAGAATGCATAAGTTCAAACATTCCTCAGCCTCCAGAGAGAACACAAAGTGAACCACAAATGTCGTATTTATCAGTAAACACAACTGGATCAGGAAGAACTATTGATGGCAAGTGCAAACTTGCCAACGACCTCATTCGGCTCATTCTCGAAAGGAAGTGGGGCCCCCTCAGGACCAGCAGGGTCTTAGTCTCCTGCTCCGGCTTAATTAATAAATTTGACAGAAATAGCCAGAACAACAATAGGTTTTAACCTGGCAGGATTGTGGAGCATGTAGCGATTGCAGGGCCTGTGATGAAGGTCCTGGGCAGGAATTAAAAGATCTTTGCAGGGATTGTCTCTCTTCGCTAGGCAGGAGATTTGAGTCTGAATGAAATGATTGTATCAGATAGAAATCGATGGCAATCCATGGTTCCCTTAATCCAGCCACAGTGCACAGATCAGGCTCTGATGCAGGCAATCTCTCAGCCATCATTACACTGCACGGATCGTTCACGCTCTCTGTGAGGCACAAGCCAGCCCATCCTCTGCCTGAGACAAGGGGAGGTGAAAGGCCTACATAGCTTATAAGGCTCTGGACGCCTGACTTGATACAGAGTTGTTTGTTAAAGGTAATTAACACAAACAAGAGGGAGGAGAGATGAAGACAAAGAGTAGGAAAGCAAACTAAACATAAAAGAGGTCTCTAAAGGGAAAACAATACATGCAAATAATAATACGTAAAATAATGATTTTTTTTTAATTCATACTGCAGTTATAGACAATGCAATGTCTGTAAGAATTGCTAATGTACTATATGGCTCAAACCTTTTGGATTTCATGAAAATAAAAGCAGAAAGGCAAAATCATTTGTGCTATAATAACTAATATCTATATGCTATGCTAATAGACTTATATAAGGGATAGTGCACATAGGACATTGCCATCCTGTCTAATGACTCCAGAAGCTAGTAAAGTGAAGTGAAGTGACATTCAGCCAAGTATGGTGACCCATACTCAGAATTTGTGCTCTGCATTTAACCCATCCAAAATGCACACACACAGAGCAGTGAACACACACAAACACACTGTGAACACACACCCGGAGCAGTGGGCAGCCATTTATGCTGCGGCGCCCGGGGAGCAGTTGGGGGTTCAGTGCCTTGCTCAAGGGCACCTAAGTCGTGGTATTGAGGGTGGAGAGAGAACTGTACATGCACTCCCCCCACCAACAATTCCTGCCGGCCCGGGACTCAAACTCACAACCTTTCGATTGGGAGTCCGACTCTCTAACCATTAGGCCACGACTTCCCCAGTCGTAATTACTTGTTATATTTAACAATATATTTATTTTTATATTTAAATTTACAGCCTAGCCCTTAGTTAGATTAGACACCATATTGAATTTACATGGATAAAAACAAGGCTGTGAGGCATAGACTTACATAGACTTAGGCTTAAGTCAAACTTTCAAAGGTGTTTTGTAAAGTTTTTTCTACTGAAAGTTGTTTTAGAAAGACATTTCATCAGCTGAATATGGGCTGTTGTTAAACAACAGTACAATCCACTGAACATACTTCGGTCCCTCACAGTTTCATTTTTATCCATGTCGAAAATTAAACATTGCATACCCTATGCACGTCTTGATTTTGCTTGAGTTAGATGTGTTCCTAGGTCAACATATTTTGTTGACCCTGGAACAACATTTTAAGCCAAGAATTTAGTCTTGACCATATCCCTACACCTAACCCTAACCTTAGCCATGAGTAATCCCTAAAATCAGAGGAAATTATGGATGAATGACACTGATGTACAAGCAGCAAACACTGATTGTAAGCCTAAACTTCACAAAAACTATAAACTGGTTCTTCAAATCTGATTGGTTAATCAAAATGTTGGATCAGGGTCAACAAAGATGTTGATCCAGGAACATGTCACACTTAAAATCAGGTTCTGCCATACCCGAATAGGCAGGGACGTGCACAGACATTTTGAGGGGCAGGGGCTCAAGTGAAATAAAGGGCACTTCTCATAATTAGGTTTTTTTTTTTTTTTTTTAAACAAAAAAAAAAAAAAAATATATATATATATTTTAACGCAACTCTGAATTCCTTTTAAAAAAAATAATAAAAAAAGTTCATTAATTTTATGGTCCTCAAACTCACGCAATTGTTTCATTTTCAAAAGATGTCTACAAAATAATCAGTTCACAGAAACCATGTTCTCCTTAGTATTCACTAGGTTTATAGAGCAGCAAAGGAAACCATTCCACAATGTGCATGTTTTGAAAAAATTTTCTATGCTACTAGTTTCAAGTATTTATGAAGAGTTCAGATGCAAAAGCCTCTAAGTGCCATCTGAAATTTTCTTATGAGCTTTTTTTTCCAAGCTCGTATTTAAGTTCAGTAATTTAACTTAAATGACAATTAATAGGTAATTTTCATTGCCAGTAATGTGAAATAAGTGAACATAAACATACAAGCTTGATAAAAATGATCATTATTGAAGGAAATTTCAGATTGCACTTAGAGGATTTTTCATCTGAACTCTTCATATTTAGAATAACCTAAATAACTGCATCAAACAGAGGGGCGTGTTTTACTAATAATTTGTTTATTTTTGCACAAGGCACTTCATCGTTTTAATTATTTTGGTGTTATCAGAATACATAACACTTTAAAATTAAACTTACCAAAATAATCGAGTAAAAATTCAATAAAAGCCAATGTCATGTATGTATTTGTGGTGGTATGGAAGACTATTTTATAAAGGTTTCGAGGAAATAAAAAGAGTTAAATTACTTAAATAGTTAATTTATAAATATTGTTATTTTTAAAGTTCAATGTTAACTTATTTCTACTCAGTTTTATTTATTAATGTACCAGATGCAGTTACTCAGATTTACTACATTTTTTAGAGTGTATCCTCCATCTGTTTGCATCTGTAGATTTCTTCTAAATTCACCAATTTAGATTTCTAAATTTCAGGGGGAAAGACTCTTGATGTAAGTCAATAACTGGGGACGTTCTGTATGCAAATTAGGTGTCAACTAGTTAAAATGCACACATTTGCATCTAATTGACAGGGAAATGCAGGTAAATAGGTAAACAAAATAACTAAAGCATATCACCTGGTGGTGATATATGCTTATTTTATTAACTTATTTTATTACATGGCTTGGTTGAATTCCAATGTAGAATGCGGTCTGTTTTAACCAACAGACCGCTGTGCGGAGTATAACAGACCGTTGCCATGAAAAACAGAGCGTTGCTATGGACTCACAGGATTCTAACCGTAGAGACGGAGCGGACTATTTTCTTTAGCGGAAGCAATACAATCGGATTTAACCATCGGGGGAGAGGGAGAGGGAGCGCTTCAGAACTCCTGACCTGATATTTAGATACTATATTTCAATAGATATATTTGTTTGACAGGGAAGCTGTGTGCAAACAGAAATATATATTATTTTTCAAAAATAAAAAAAAGCATCTAGACGGTGGGCCGAGAGGAGATTTTGTGTTTTCAAACGATCTGTGTTGAGGGATAACCTAGTTTTTTATATGTAACCGCTACGCTTTTTAACAAAGCAAATAAAAATTGTTGCCACTCACACACTTTGTCCATTACTATAATATCGGGAACTTTTTTCAGGTTACTTTCCCGGCGAATAGAGCAAGCAGCTACGTGCGGGGTCCGACCTGCATGACGTATTTGTTGCCTTCATCCAATAGCGTGCGTGGAAAGTGTCGGTGCTGGTGACGCGTTTGTGAACACACTGGCGAGCTCCACGCCCAGGATTTAAGATTGTACTATTTAAGACATTTACCTCAGAATGTAGAGGTAACGTTATCCATTTGTACTGTTTTTATTTTATGTAACCACCTTTTGTCATACAATGTCCTGTTATTTCTTTGTAATATTTAATACACCCTTCTGATTTAACACATTTGACAATGTTATTGCTTGGAAACACAACGTCATGAAAGAACTAGACAGACAATACTCCTTTTCCCGCCCATGTTTACTTGGATGAAATGGCAAAACATGAAGTGCTGTATGCATATATTTGAGGGAAGTGGTGGACCCACCATTCCCTTCACAGACATAAGTTGGGAGAAATTTATTAAATCAGTGTTTCTGTGGAAAGACCTTGAGGGCAGATAAGGTATAATTGCAGAAGAGGCAGTAGTACAGGCATAGAAGTTACAAAGTCAGGAACCTACAAACCAGTTAGTCAAACCAGCCAACACTGGCTCCCACAGGGAGTGCTACAGCCTGTGCAAAAGGCCACTTATGATAATGTCAGAGCACTATTGCGCTACTCTAGTGAGACTCTTATTATGAAAGTCTGTGGCGCGAGCAACCGGAAGAGACACTGTTCATTCAGTACGGCGCGAACAGCAGATTACCTCAGCAGCTGTCCGAAATCAGTTTGCCGCATTCAGGAATGGCTGAAGACGTGCATCACTCTGATTAGATGTTTCTTGTGTTTGTGTGCGTCCTATAACGAGTGAGTACTTTACTCCTTCAATGTTGATTGATGCTCGTTATCTGTAATGAGGCAGTGATCGGCTGTATAGTGTTACATGGCAATGTTAACTAATCCGTGCCAGCTATTATAACTTATGTGTGGATCTTCAAAGTTCAGAATTATAATGTTAATAATGTTTTAGTAAATAATGTAGATAAATAGTGAAAGTAAATGTGATGGAAATGTTATATCAGGTGTTTATGGATCATTGTCATTGTCTGAAGGGAGCAGCCTATAGTCAGTATGTGAATGATGATTATTTGTACTAATGTTGCTGTTATTTGAGTATTGCTCTTTGTGTGTTGCAGAGAAACCACACACTCATAATACTGTACATCTACATCTCAACTACGAGCATGCCAAACACGTCTACGTCTGTTAATGAGTATTTAGCCCACTTATGAGCCAGTTCTACGTCAATTAAAGCAGGACTCACTGACTGTGCACCTACTAAATCCAAGTCTCCACTAAATGTGCTCAACCTGCTCACGCATTGGGTCATTGTCCCTTTCAATCCTTACATGTTTATCGGCCATCAGCTTCAGGGTCAAGCAAAGCTAGGATCCATTCTCTCTGCAGGCCGTCAAGGAAGCCCTCCACAGTCCACTGCACTGTTTAGCTCAAACTCTAATGCTCATGTAAAGGCTGACTCCCTCTCCTGTTAATATTTCATACCAGTGAAAATAAAATCAGTTCAAATTGATGCTTCTCTCTGTGGTGTTCTGACCGACACACCTGGTTCACTGCAATCAAAATCAGCCCTTATCATCTTTAAGCGTAGCCTTCGTTACATTTGTGGTCCTTCGAGCCGGATTGCAGCTGTGCTGGGAGTATGCAGCAGAGTGATGAAGCACCATGGGTTACTCGGCCCAAACGTCAAATAAGACCGCCATCATATTTGAAGGATTATGAGGTCAGTGCAGTGCGACCGAAGATATGCGGCCCACCACATGTCAGCCCTGTACCACACACGCCTAGAGAGGATGAGTGGAGTTCACAGCCTCATGTGAAGTGGAGTATGCAACCCGATGTACAGGATGATTTCACCTCCAGCTCTGAGGAGAGCTTTCATGACAGCAGCTTAGGATGGCAACATACCCATCCACCCTACAGTGAAGAGGGAGCAGGGCAGAGCATGCTACATCGAGAGAACAGGCAGTACAGTTTAGCCTCACCTCATGAAGATAGAAGGGATACGTGTGAGTTAACAGCCTCAGCCAGAGTGGTAGTAGCAGCGCAGCCAGATCCGTCCTCAGAGCAATGGCCAGTGCCACCTCATCCATTACCAGGTGACTCATTAGCGTTAGTGGAGGATGAGTTTGATGATGGACTGCCACCTCCACCATGGCCTTCGTTTGAATACCCTCCACCGTTTGCGGTTGCCGAGGAGCAACATATGGTCACCGCCATAGACCGAATGATGAGCGAGTTACAGCTAATGAGGGACAGTGTGACTTCCAGTGTCACAGCCCATACTCGGCCACATTCTACTCCTCGTAGCTTAAACCCCCCTCAGCCTAGACGAGGTCCTGATCAGCACAATGTCCGTTCCTACACCCCAGGGCCAGAACCTTACATGCCCATCTCACGTCCGCAGCCCAGTATGTATCGCCCGGATGCGGGATCCTCAAGGCAGTACCCAGCCAGGCCTTATACAAGCCAACCTCATCCCACTCGAGGCAGGCAGTTCTCGCCAGTATCGGCAACTTTGGGAGGAGGAGAGTACAGGGGGCCAGCACCAAGAATTCCTTTCTTCGTCCATAAGGACCCGATGGAGTTCTCTCGGCTTAAACTAGCCCTATCAAACCTGTTACCTACCGACGCTACCGAGCTTTTCAAGTACCAGATTCTGGTGGATCACGTAAAACTTGAAGAGGCCTGTCTCATTGCCGACTCCTTTATTAACTCGCGTAGGCCATACACTGACACCATGGTAGCCTTGACAGAGAAGTTCGGTCAGCCGCACCATGTGGCCTTGCAGAGGATCGCTGCAGTGATGGATTCACCTGAGATCAGAAGAGGAGATGTATCTGCTTTTGAGAAGTTCTCCCTGCATGTGCAATCACTTGTGGGTATGCTACAGACACTGGGCCCAGATGGAGAAGTCGAGCTTAGATGTGGCTCACATGTGGCCCGACTCCTCACCAAGCTTCCAATGGAGATGAGAGCAAACTTCAGGCGTCAGATGTTCTATCGTCCCGGACACACTCACACACTGCTCGACCTGGCGGAATGGCTTCGGTACGAGTCGTGGTGCCAAGGTTACGATAACCCTTCAGACATCCGTTCCCAGGGGCCGCCAGGCTACCGAGTCGAAAAGCGACGCAGCAAGCCAGCAGCTACAGTGCTTCACGGAGCAGAGAGCTGTCCGTCGAACCGAGGTTTGAGACAAGAGAGTCAGAGCTTATCTGTGCCAAAATGGAAGAGCAAATCAAAACCCTATTGTCCATACTGTGAGGGCACAGAACACTTCTTGAATAAGTGTCCAGCTATTCAGAGACTCACCAAAGAGGAGGTCATAGAGTGGATCAGGGTTAATAAGAGATGTTGGAGATGCGGGAGAGCACATCAGGCAGCGCAATGTGACCTCAAGAAACTCTGCGAGGTATGTCAAGGAAAGCATCTGAGAGTATTGCATGACGCCAATGCACGCCCCAAAGCTGAGCCGCCAAAGGCTGAAAGTTGTCTGGTTAGCACTAGTACAGAGGTTCTCTACTTAGACAGACCATCGGCCCACTCACGTGTTCTGCTGAAAGTCGTCAGAGTTATCCTGCGCAACAGGGACAGGACACTAGACACTTACGCAGTTCTAGACGATGGTTCTGAGCGCACAATGCTCCTCCCCGAGGCAGTTGATAAATTGGGCTTACAGAAGAAGCCTGAGGACCTTGCTCTCCGCACGATTAGGCAGGAAGTCCAAACTCTGAAGGGAGCTGCTGTCTCGTTCAAGATCTCCTCCTCCGCCAATCCAAAGAGAACATTTCGGATAGTGGAGGCCTTCACTTCTCAACGCTTGGGTTTAGCGGACCACTCCTACCCCATCGCCAGCTTGAAGAGGAAGTACAAGCACCTGGCAGATCTTCCCCTCGAGACATTCGATCAAGTCAAGCCGCTCGTGTTAATTGGTGCGGATTACCCCCATCTACTTACCCCTGTTGAGCCGGTGAGAATGGGCCCTCCTGGAGGTCCAGCAGCCATTCGCACAAGACTGGGATGGACCCTTCAAGGACCTGCACACCTTACACAATGGGCCCCGAGCACCCAGCAGTGTCTCTTCACTAGTGTCTCACCCCAGATGACAGAGCTGATGCAGAATGTGGAAAAGCTTTGGAAGATGGATACCTTGCCATACCAGAGTGGTAAACTGGCAATGAGGTCAAAGCAGGATAAGGAAGCAGTGGAGCTCCTAGAGGCTAAGACGAGGCGAGTACAGGTCGCAGGCATCCACAGATATGCCACACCTCTACTACGGAAGCGAGACATTCCCCCTCTCCAAGCTCCCAAGGAAGCCGTCCTACCCAGCCTCAGAAGTCTGGAGAGACGCTTGGCCCGGGACCCCCTACGAGCCGATGAGCACTGTGCTGCGATCCACAAGTTGGTGGAGACGGGAGCAGTCAAGAAGATTGACCTCAGTGAAGTCTCAACCACAGATGAGTCATGGTATATACCCCACCATTTAGTGTGCCATAACGGAAAGAGTCGTTTGGTCTTCAACTGCTCCTTCCCGTTCCGAGGTCTAAGCCTCAATGATACCCTCCTTCCTGGACCAATATTGGGAGCCTCTCTTCTGGGCGTTCTACTACGCTTCAGAGAACATGCAGTAGCAGTCAGTGGTGACATCAGAGGCATGTTCCACCAGGTTCAGCTCTTACCAGAAGATCGGTCGCTCCTCAGGTTTATCTGGAGGGACATGAAGCGTGAAAACCCCCCTGATGTTTTCGAGTGGCAGGTCTTACCCTTTGGCACTGCGTGTTCACCGTGTTGCGCCACTTTCGCTCTCCAGAAGCATGCAAGAGATCATGGGGGTCCAGGAGAAGGAGTCAGGCATTCAGTGGAGCACTGTTTCTATGTGGACAACTGTCTTCAGAGTGTGCAAACAGCAGAGGAAGCTAAGGAGCTGGTGGACCGGCTCAGGGAAGTGCTAGCATCTGGAGGGTTTGAGATTAGGCAGTGGGCCTGCAACATACCTGATGTCCTCAGGCACCTACCTGCAGAGGCGAGGTCCGACAGCATGGAGCGATGGCTTTCACACGATGAACCTGGACTTTCGGAACCAGCCCTCGGACTTAGCTGGCACTGGGAGACAGATACCTTGGGTTACAAGAGCCGACCTCTAGAGTATGGAGCACTCACAATGAGGAATGTTTACAAGGTGCTCGCCCGACAATATGATCCCTTGGGCTTCATTGCACCTTACACGACTCGCGCCAAGATGATCGTCCAGAGCATGTGGGACAAGCCACGCAACTGGGATGACCCACTTATCCCTCAAGATCTGCAGAGGGCATGGAAGGAGTGGGAATCAGAGTTACACCTGCTGTCACACATCTCATTACCCCGACACTATACTCCCGCTCTAACCGGTCAGATGGTTGCTTCCAGACAAATCCACGTGTTCAGTGACGCCTCGGAAAGGGCCTACGGATCCGTCTCTTATCTGAGAACAGAGGATACCCAGGGACGGGTTCACCTGGCATTCCTGGCAGCTAGGTCCAGGGTAGCACCCCGGCGACAGCATTCCATTCCCCGCCTCGAGCTCTGTGGTGCCTTGACAGCGGCCCAGTTGGCAAAGACGTTAGAGAGAGAACTGACGTTGAAAACGGATCAGACAGTCCTCTGGAGTGATTCAACAACAGTGTTGACGTGGTTGCAGTCGGAGTCATGTCGCTTTAAGGTCTTTGTGGGCACTCGTATCTCCGAGATCCAGGAGCTTACAGGAGAGAGTACCTGGTGCTATGTAGACTCCGCGCAGAACCCAGCAGATGATGTGACCCGTGGGAAGACCCTGGCAGAATTAGCTGTGCCTAACCGCTGGAGCCAAGGGCCGTCTTTCCTCCTCAAGAGTCCCGCTGAATGGCCATCCTCACCTGGAGATACACCAGAAGAGGATATCACAGAGTACAAGAAGTCTGCTTTGGATTCTCTTCTGGATTCTCCGTGGCAGGGAGGCAGTTCGGAGGGTGCAACACCAGTGCGAGGAGTGCCGAAGATGGAAATCTAAGCCGCTAGTCCCTAAAATGGCCGACCTACCTGTGGCCCGCCTACGCTTATACAAACCGCCGTTTTACTCCACGGGCGTCGACTGCTTTGGACCATTTCAAGTCAAATTAGGACGACGCTCCGAAAAGAGATGGGGTATCATCTATAAGTGTCTGACCACTCGGGCAGTGCATCTGGACATCTTGCACAGTATGGACGCAGACTCTTTCCTGATGAGCCTCAGGCGGTTCATTGCACGCAGAGGGACTCCAGCTGAACTCTTCTCCGACCAGGGAACCAATTTTAAGGCAGGAGAGAAGGAGCTCCGTGAGTCTTTTGACAGCATGTCCGCCGACCTCCAACGACTCCTAGCCAAGCAGAAGATTGATTTCCGCTTCAATCCTCCTGCAGCTCCTCACTTCGGGGGAACGTGGGAGAGGGAGATCAAGTCTGTCAAGACTGCGTTATATACAGTCCTAGGAGTTCAACCTTTTTCTGAGGAGGTACTACATACTACCTTACTGGAGGTAGAGGCAATACTGAATACCAAACCTTTGGGCTATACCTCATCCAGTGTTGCTGACTTGGATGCCGTGACTCCTAATGTCCTCTTGATGGGGCGGCTGGATGGAGCGTTACCTCCAGTTGTCTACCCTAAGAGCGAGGGTCTAAGCCGGCGGAGATGGCGACACTGCCATGTTATAGCAGATCACTTCTGGGCAAGGTTCATCAGGTACTACCTGCCAACCCTCCAATCCAGGCAGAAGTGGCATGGTGCCCCAGCTGATCTGACAGTGGATTCAGTAGTCCTGTTGGTTGACCCCCAGTTTCCCAGGGCACTTTGGCCAGTTGGTAGGGTGGTTAAAGTACATCCGAGTGCAGATGGTCATGTACGTTCCGCGGATGTGCAAGTCAAAGATAAAGTGTACACCCGGCCAGTTGCCCGGCTTATTACTCTTCCAGTCATCCCAGCTGCTGAGGAGGATGAGGAATGCCCTCTAACGACTTCAAATTAAGGATGAGCCTTTTACGTGAGCAAATTGCACGCAATTTGGGGGCGGCTGTGCAAAAGGCCACTTATGATAATGTCAGAGCACTATTGCGCTACTCTAGTGAGACTCTTATTATGAAAGTCTGTGGCGCGAGCAACCGGAAGAGACACTGTTCATTCAGTACGGCGCGAACAGCAGATTACCTCAGCAGCTGTCCGAAATCAGTTTGCCGCATTCAGGAATGGCTGAAGACGTGCATCACTCTGATTAGATGTTTCTTGTGTTTGTGTGCGTCCTATAACGAGTGAGTACTTTACTCCTTCAATGTTGATTGATGCTCGTTATTTGTAATGAGGCAGTGATCGGCTGTATAGTGTTACATGGCAATGTTAACTAATCCGTGCCAGCTATTATAACTTATGTGTGGATCTTCCAAGTTCAGAATTATAATGTTAATAATGTTTTAGTAAATAATGTAGATAAATAGTGAAAGTAAATGTGATGGAAATGTTATATCAGGTGTTTATGGATCATTGTCATTGTCTGAAGGGAGCAGCCTATAGTCAGTATGTGAATGATGATTATTTGTACTAATGTTGCTGTTATTTGAGTATTGCTCTTTGTGTGTTGCAGAGAAACCACACACTCATAATACTGTACATCTACATCTCAACTACGAGCATGCCAAACACGTCTATGTCTGTTAATGAGTATTTAGCCCACTTATGAGCCAGTTCTACGTCAATTAAAGCAGGACTCACTGACTGTGCACCTACTAAATCCAAGTCTCCACTAAATGTGCTCAACCTGCTCACGCATTGGGTCATTGTCCCTTTCAATCCTTACATGTTTATCGGCCATCAGCTTCAGGGTCAAGCAAAGCTAGGATCCATTCTCTCTGCAGGCCGTCAAGGAAGCCCTCCACAGTCCACTGCACTGTTTAGCTCAAACTCTAATGCTCATGTAAAGGCTGACTCCCTCTCCTGTTAATATTTCATACCAGTGAAAATAAAATCAGTTCAAATTGATGCTTCTCTCTGTGGTGTTCTGACCGACACACCTGGTTCACTGCAATCAAAATCAGCCCTTATCATCTTTAAGCGTAGCCTTCGTTACACAGCCATTTCACAAATATCACGAAGATAAAACGAAACAAAGGAGAAGAGAAGGCAGTATTAGTTGAAGAAACTGCAAAGGAAAGTTGGAGTTATATTGTATAGACAGGCGGTGCAGTATTAGACATACAGTACAGGTCAAAAGTTTGGAAATATTACTATTTTTAATGTATTTGAAAAAGGTTTCTTCTGCTCATCAAGCCTTCTTTTATTAGATCAAAAATACAGAAAAAATGTAATATTGTGATATATTATTACATTTTCAATTTATTATACTTTAAATTATCATTTATTTCTGTGATGCAAAGCTGAATTTTTAAAATCATTATCACATGGTCCTTTAGAAATCATTCTAATATGATGATTCATTATCAAAGTTGGAAACAGTTCTGCTGCTTAATATTTTTTCTGAACATGTGATACTTTAAGATACTTTGATGAATAAAAAGTAAACAACAATATACAACACTGGTCAGTAATTTTTTCTTTCTTTTTTTAAATAAAATCAATACTTTTATTCAGCAAGGATGTGCCAAATTGGTAATAAAGATTTATATTATAAAAAAATATATATTTTGAATAAATGCAGTTCTTTTTAACCTTTTATTCATCAAATATATTAGACAGCAGAACTGTTTCCAACACTCATAATAAATCAGAATATTAGAATGATTTCTAAATGATCATGTGATAGACTGGATGTTACATGTGACACTGAAGGCTGGAGTAATGATGCTGAAAATTCAGCTTTGCATCACAGGAATAAATTATTTTTTAAAGTATATTCAAATAGAAAACTATTATTTTTAGTTGTATTAATATTTCACAATATTACTGTTTTTTTCTGTATTTTTGATCAAATAAATGCAGGCTTGATGAGCAGAAGAAACTTTTTTTTAAAAAACATTAAAAATAGTAATGTTTCCACACTTTTGACCTGTACTGTACAGTGCAGTATGGACAGTAGTATACATTTTAGTATGGTTTACAGTAATATAAATTAAAAAAATATATAAGAGCAGAATAGATATACAGTATGAACAACATATACAGATGTATTTAGTAACAATATAAGATTAGTACAAAAAACTAGATGAAATTTGTAGGATACTTTTAAGTTGGCTTGAAAAAGCCCTAGCCCAAAAGTTAAGGCAATACATTTCGATAGATAGGTAAAGAGAAAGAAAAATTCGGTGCAAAGAAAGAAAACAAAAAAAAAAATAGATAAAAGAATAACACATCCGGCGGGCAGGCTATCAGGCTGCAGTACACAGGAGGAGTCTTGAGTGCATGCCAGACATTCCTCCTTCTGTAAATCATGGCTGGAAGATGGTAAGAGATTTCTACGGAGTGGACTGGATGACACTTCCGCCAGCTTCAGAGGCCATACTGGAACTTGTGCACTGCTTGTGTAAAAAACGAATTGTGTTAAGGGTAGACACACATGTAAACTGCATGAGCTGCCATGTACAAACATCTTTCAGTGTGTAAACTGACAATAAGTCACTTGAAGATTACTAGGGCCTATGTGTGTACACATGTGGGGAGTGGTGTTTTTGCTACTCCTGCAGAAGTAAATTTGCATGACATGTTTATGTACATTATAACTCTGCTCTGTTTGATAGCCTATGTTCTTTGATAGTTATACTTATCTTGTTTCAGTTACATGCAGTTTTGATCGTTATAATCTTATTTCTATTACATACAGTTCTAACTAACATTAGAGCTCTTAGCTCTCCGGTTTGATTATTGGTTAGAATATTAGAATTACTGACACTTTAAGCTTATGTCAGATGTAACTGATAATTAAATATAGGTCTTAAACATCAACAGGTTCGTGTTCATGTTCATGTTTGCCTTGAGTTTTTGTCGAACGTTTGCAAAACGGTCTGAGGTAATTATCCGCCAACATACAGTGGAGCTGCAGTCTATGCGAGTTGGACGAAGTGTTACCGTGAGAATGGAATGTTTACACCAAATCAAATATGTAATCGCATGATGCTAGCAACTGCCAGAGCCGTTAAATATGATATTCTTAACGGCTCTGACTAATGCTAGTTCGCCAGCTGAAACGTTACCCTACGTAAAACGACACTAACGAGGCGCTTACACACTTTTGGACAACACAGTGTACAAAATAAACATTTTATATAGATATCATATTCTAATTAAATGAATACTTACAATCACACAAAGAATGTCCTTGATGATCGATGCGCTGCTGCTGCTCCTGTCTGATATCTAAATCATCCGTGTACCAGCTGTTCTAAATAAGCTACGTCTGATTGGTTAATAATAATTCCATGTCAGTATCTTGCCGCGCTATTGGCTCAACTAATATAGTAGGCAACCGCGTTTGCCTGCATATTTACGGTTCGTGCATTATGATTTTGGGGAAAATGTGCAACAAATGGGAGTGGCAACACTTTTCATATCGTTGATAATAAAACAACCGTCCCAACTTTACATATCCAGGTTCTCCCTCCATGGGGATCATCCATTTCGAAAAGTAAAGCAGATACGGACCCTCGGCCCACCGTCTAATCCCAGAAAAAAGGGCACTTTCTCTCCAGGAATAAAAAGGGCAGGTGCTCAAGCCCCCTTTCATGTCTATGTGTGCACGTGCCTGCAATAGGTCTATACTGTACCAAGGCAATACTAAAACATTACAGGCACATTTTCAGGACCTAAGAATCACCCAGTATTCATGTTTGCAATGTTTTTGTATGTGTTTATAGTAATATTAGCTTAGAAGCAAGCTAATGCCAAACAACCTCTCTTTAGCCCTGCATCTTACTTTCCTGCTGTATAGTAGGCCTAGGTGAAAGAGCATGTCAAAAGAGTACTGTTTTGTTACACATTAATTCTCTCTATTAACCAGTTACTTATTAGCATGCCGAACATAGCTGTTTATTAGTACTCATAAATGACATATTCTGCATGACCATATACGGTACATCCCCAATCCATACCTAACCTTAACAATTACCTAAATAACTATTAATAAGAAACCAGTTAGGACTTTATTGATTCAAAAGTCATAGTTAATGGTTTGTTTTAGTGAGAACTTGGGTTTCAGGAAAAAAAAAAAATCACAATAATTGGGTCATTTTGGAACATTTTGGATCCTTCACAATCAGTATTATTGTAACTTTGACAATGTGTTTACAAGTTAAGATTATTTTTTGGCAAAAATGATATGTTACAGTGAGAGCAAATTTCTAGTGGACTATTTTCCGAAAGACAACTAAAAGCGAACACCCTTTGATTTAGTCTAAAAGAACAAAGCAATACATTCTGAAAGTGCCAATGTTTGTGAAATAAATCTCCAAGCAGTGGAAAAACTCCACAAGCAACTCTAATTGTAATCATCTGCAATTTCAGACATTGTTAAGTTTTCTTCCCCAGCGCACACATCAACTTAGCTCTTAAAGCCCCGTTCTAATTTCCCACCTCCGTCAAAGTCTGTTCCGCACCCCGAGCTTGCTCTCCCTCTGAAGGCTTTGTCTGGATCTATGTAAAACAAGTAATTAATTCCCAACATCAATATTCCACTCATGAGCAGTGATCAGAGCCAGTACGTGCATAGGAGAGCCGCGCAGTTAAGCCATTGAGCCTCGGTTTTGAAGCGTTTTCTTTATGGGTCTTCCATAACTAACCTCCGCTCTAGTGTTTATTTCAGCCCCCTGTTCCAAAGCCTGCCGGCATCGAGGAACTTTCTCACAGCAATTAAGCAAGTGCCGCTGAGCTCGTTAATTACTCTGGCATAGTGCTGTTGTCACAAATCTAGATTTGCCCCTGGTCATTAAAAATTGCACTAAAGGATATTT
Source organism: Carassius carassius (assembly GCF_963082965.1). Classification (NCBI taxonomy): domain Eukaryota; kingdom Metazoa; phylum Chordata; class Actinopteri; order Cypriniformes; family Cyprinidae; genus Carassius; species Carassius carassius. The sequence continues at coordinate 18,685,222 of NC_081786.1, forward strand.
TGAGATGAATTATTCAAAGTGATGGCTCGCTCTCCATTATTCATGTGCTGAGAGGACGATTTGCATTGCCACACTGTAAATGTTATTAATCTTGCCAATTACAAAACTTGTTGCAACTTGTTTCCACATGCTAAGCCTAGTGTTCATGCCACAAGTTGGCTTTAATGTTTAAATGTTTGGATATTTAATGAAAATTAAACAGTAATTGTGGAAACAAATGGCATAGCAGAAATGTAATCACGTATGCTGTAGGACATAAACTCATTCGCCTCTGGCACGGGAATGGGCCAGCTCCATCATAGGTTAAGGCAGTATGACCGATCTTCCTAAAGGGACGACTTCCAACATACAGTATGCCATTAAAAATTCTGATTGAAAGTTACCAATAAGTCTCATGGAAGAGCGTTAGCATGCTAGCAGGAACATATAAAAACAATTGGATGTGAAAACAAGCCTGCTCAATTAATACATATCCTATAGCTATTCTTGTGAGGAGGCTTTTAAGTACAAAAAACATCCTGGACACTATTAAAACATAGTGAAATATTGGTCTTAATGAGAGATCCAACTTGAATATATAATCTCTGGTGCTGGAACGGTGAATAAAGGCCTTGATGCAAAGATTCCTAATCCATATAGTCTGATGTAATGCATCTCAACCCAAGCTAAATTACACTAGGAGCACACCCTCATTAATTACTTAGGCTGTCGGCAGCATCTGAGATAAAGGAGACTCTAATAGCAGTGAGGGAACACATGCTTTAGATTGTAGAGTCAGCAGCTCTTTATGTGTGCAGTTCTGGAGCAGAGCTATAAAACTTACTGACATCATGTATGCCTCTGTATGATCATTGAGATTCAGTATGATCTTAGCAAATTCTAATCTGCATATGCAGAAAACTGCAATATTGCTCCCATAACATAGTTTTTTTTAGAACAAACTTTCAATCAATATTATATGCAGTGCAAACTGAAACCTATTAATTTCTCCAAATGTGTAGAGGCGCCTTCACAAAGTTTTGAAATGTGGATTTATTTAAATGTTGGTCTCAGTCATTTATAATACATGGTGAAAACTATCTGCTAGCATTGCTTTTCATCCTAATGACACTTGTTATGCTGGAGCAGGTCTGAATGATTTGATGATCAGCCAGATTCTGTAGCTCAATCAGTATGGTGCTAGTAACAAAAATCATGGATTTGATTCATATGAAATACATGAACTGATGAAATGTACTGCTGTGCTCAGTTTACCTTAGAATTCCAATGTTAGACCTGGCAATGACATCACAACCAAATTGACCATGTTCCAGTACACAAGTCACAGAACCAAGATGAACGCATCCATTGGTAGAAATAGTAGTCAATTAAAACACACAAAGAGGGGCATAATTTGCTAATAGAGGGATATTTTGCATAGATTTATTGAAAAATCATATTCACGAATAATGGTTGGATTGAACACTTTTTCGAGACAAGGCTGTCAAACCATGATCCTCTGGTCTCAGCTATGTTGGCAAAATATTTTTTAACATCATAAGGAGAATGTCTAATTGTGATTACACTTCATCAGGGATTAATGTAAAATGCACAGTTTGTCTGCATGCAGCCAAATCATTCACAACAACAAAGATCGGGCGATCAGTATCAGAATCAGATTCTCATCATTATACCTCATCATATCTCAATGATAAACTGATATCATAAAAATTATTTCCACTATAATCCCAGTATAAATACAGTGTTCTCTTACGAGAGCTCTCTCGTACTGCGTCTTAGCTAAGACGCTACGGGAAAAGTCTCTTTTCACGAAATACTGAAGCAAAAAATTATCCTTAATTTTGTATTTTTGTAAAGCGCATTTGCAGCAGTACACAGCCATAGGCGAGACGGCTCGTTCGCTCATTGGCTTGTTCAGCGGCAACTGCACAGCCTATCGAGCGCGGGCTGATGCTTCTTGCCACATCCCGCCGAAACGGGTGTGGCCCAACCTATAAAACGAGCTCGAAAAGGCTGACTCACCTGATTTTTCATCTCTTCAGCGAAGCTCACGCATCGCTGGATCACGGAGGAAGCAAGCACATCACATCCGGCGCCTATATCCTTTCAATCCTGTTATATCCAAGCTGTTCTTTATGTGTGTGTGTGTGTTCGCCCTGCGACACACACTCGTAAAAGAGCTTGCGTCTTTTTTAAGATGCCTTCCTGCGGCTCGTCGGAGCCCCACTCAGCGGGGGAGACTGGTACGTCATCTGTGTCTCCTGCCTGGGTGAAGATCATGCAGCGCTCGCTCGCTGACGGTGGATGCCCCCACTGCGAGCTGTTGCCATGGTGACTCTGAGGACTCGCCTGGCCTTTTTCTCTGAGCCTACATTCTCCGCTGCGCTGAGGCGCCGTAAAAGCATCGCTTCCAGCGGATTCCGGAACCGTCTTCAGCTCAACTGAGCTCGCCGGTTCGCCCTGCTTCACCGCCCCCCCCCCCCCCCCCGCCCCTGCATCGCTTCCCGGTGGGCAGCGCCCGCTGTTTGCCGGCGCGTCGTCCGAGGAAGTCGATCTCAGGGCCGCGTCGGGGGAAGAGGACACGCGCTCTCTGCTAGCCTCGGGCAGTGAGGGCTGGGCGAGCTCCGAGGATCTCGCGCCTTCTGCTCAAAAGCCCAGCAGACGAGCTGACATCGAGAAGGAGCCGGGGCAAATACTCGTGTTGGCCGCGATGAGTCTCAGCCGCGAGTGGTTTGCACCAGCGCCCCCCCTCTCGTTCCCGGCTGGATGGTATTTCCCTTTCGGATGAGCGTACTTCTCAAAGCCCGCCTCTTCTCTTCCTGAGCTTCACGAAGAGGTGGCGAAGGCTTGGAACACTCCATATTCGGCACAAACTCGTTTGTTTGTCTCACTAGCATTCTCCACACTGATGATGCTAAAAACAGGAACTACCACTAACTTCCGCCGGTGGAACAGGCGATAGCGACGGACCTTTGTCCGCCCTGGACGGCGCCAAAAGCGGTGTTGCCATCTAAAGCCTGCTGTGTGACGCTGCGTCGGCACTACTAACGATGGCTGCTTCATCGAAGCGCAGGTGTACGAGTTCCGCTGTGGCCGAGCTCTCACCCAAGCGCGCCGCTGTTTCAGTTCCAGGAATTGTGACTGTCTCAGCGTTTTCTGCAATGCGCAAGCCTGCACAGTTGCCCGCTTGCCTGCACACAAAAGCCGTTATCACAACAGCTTCAGCAACGCAGCTCGAGACCCCCGTTCTCGCTCTACCGGCCGTCGCCCCGCACCGCGGGACCGCGGCAGAGGATTACGGTGAGGCCGGGAGCCCCGAAGCCATCCTAGGAAAGCCATCTACGCATGCTGCATGACGCTGCGTCGGCACTACACATGATGGCTGCTTCATCGAAGTGCCGGTGTACGAGTTCCGCTGTGGCCGGGCTCTCACCTAAGCGCGCCGCTGTTTCAGTTTCCAGAGATTGTGACTGTTTCAGCGTTTTTTGCAATGCGCAAGCCTGTACGGTTGCCCGCTTGCCTGCACACGAAAACTGGTATCACGGCTACCCAGATATTTCCCGAAAAATGTGTAATTTCTGGTGTCCCGGCCACGGCCGATGGTGCTATAAATGTAGTGACGATGCCCACTGCTCAGTGCCCATCTCCACATATAAGCACAGCCCTTCACACAGGGCTCGCGCCCATAAAAGTGACTCAAGTCGATCACGCGCACTACATAGTAGACGTTCCCACTCCTCAGTGCCCACAATCACTATGTCACACGCGTCATGTGGTTTCTGTAAAAACGAAACCCATGCATGCTCGTCCGGCCACGGCCGATGGTGCTATAAATGCAGTGACGATGCCCACTACCCAGTGCCCATCTCCACATGAAAGCACAGCCCTGCACACAGGGCTAGCGCACATAAGATCGACACAGATCGGTCGAGCGCGCCGAATAGTAAACGTGCACACTTCCCAGTGCCCACATACACTATGTCACATACGGCGCGGGGCTTCTGTAAAAACGAGGCCCGTGCACGTACATTCTGCACAGGCAGACAGCGAGTTGAAAGTGGTAAAAGTGCACACATGCAGCCCACGGTTACTCGCAGATATATCGAGTCCCACGGGACCCGCTCAGCCTCCCTCCAGTCGGTTAAGCGCCGGAACGGGGTCGAGGAAGAGCGATCTGCCCGCTGTGATCAGCGCGCACCCCGCCTCAGATGCGCAGCACACTCGAGCGCCGCCATTGCCCAGTCAACAGAGCGCGTTTCGCATCCAGCCCTTAGCCATTCATGCAGATGCATGGTCAGTGCTTCCAGGGGTTTCGGATTGGGTGCTAGGCATTATAAAGAGAGGCTACTCGCTACAGTTTTCTCGACACCCACCGCGCTTTTCAGCGCGCGTCGAAACTACGGTCAAAACAGAAGTAGCACACATACTTCGGGCCGAAATATCAAAACTGTTGAGCAAAGGGGCTGTAGAGCCTGTGTCTCAAAGCGAGGGGGGGCTGTACAGCAGATACTTTCTGGTGCCCAAGAGAGACGGGGGTCTCAGGCCCATACTGGATCTAAGACAGCTGAACAAGGCATTGATGAAACGCAGTTTCAAAATGCTCACGACCAGGAAGCTCCTCGCGCAGATTCGCAGAGGGGACTGGTTCATGTCAATAGATCTGAAGGACGCGTATTTTCAAATACAGATAGCGTCAAACCACAGGCGATATTTGAAATTCGCCTTCGAGGGCCAGGCATACCAGTTTGCAGTCCTGCCATTCGGCTTGTCCGTAGCTCCTCGTACGTTTACGAGGTGCATGGATGCAGCGCTCGCTCCTCTCAGACTCAGAGGCGTACGAGTGCTGAATTATTTGGACGACTGGCTGGTTCTGGCCCGATCATGAGCGGAGCTCGTGGACCACAGAGCCGTTTTACTCGATCACCTCGAGAAGCTCGGCCTCAGTGTCAATTGGGCGAAGAGTTCGCTGAACCCCAGTCAGACGATCCTGTTTCTGGGTATAGTTCTGAACTGGTGTTCCATGACGGCGCGGCTGTCACCACAGCGCGCGATGGGCATTCAGCGTGCAGCGAGTTCTTTCCGCTGTGGCGCGACTGTGTTGCTCAAACACTGTCAAAAGATGCTGGGTCTCATGGCCTCAGCATCTCCGGTTCTGCGGCTGGGCCTGCTCCGCATGCGCCCCCTGCAGTTCTGGCTGAAGGCTCAGGTGCCGCGCAGAGCGTGGACGTCTGGCCGGCTGCATTTCAAGGTCGATCAGAGCTGTGTTGCGGCTCTAGCACCTTGGACAGCGAACGGCTGGTACCGATCAGGTGTAAGCCTGGGGACTTCCCCGAGTGTGAAAGTGGTGTCGACGGACGCCTCCACTTCGGGATGGGGAGCGCTGCTCGAAGGCAGACCGTCCTTTGGCCTATGGTCAGAACGGGAAAAGCTCCATCATATCAACTGCCTGGAAATGCTGGCAGTGGAGAACGTGCTGACGCGCTTTCGTCCCCATATCAAGGATCACCACGTCGTAGTCCGTTCGGACAACATGTCCGTGGTGTCCTACATAAATCGCCAGGGCGGTCTCGGGTCCCGAAACCTGTGCAGGCTGACGGAACGCCTCCTGATTTGGGCTCAGCGCAACGTGCGCTCGCTGAGAGCAGTGCATGTGCCTGGACTGCAGAATCTGGGTCCAGACAGGCTGTCCAGAGGCAATGTTCCTACGGGCGAATGGTCTCTACACCCGCAAACAGTCCGGCTGTTGTGGGAGAGATCTGGCATGGCGGAGGTGGACCTCTTTGCGTCCCACGAAAACGCTCACTGCCCCGCGTTCTTTCCAAGAACGAAAGCGCGCTGTCACGGAGATGGCCGTGCTGCCCGCTTTATGCGTTCCCTCCCGTCTCCCTCCTTCCGCAGGTGATAGAGCGGGTGAGAGAAACGAGATGTTCAATACTGCTTGTAGCACCTCTTTGGAAGAACCAATCATGGTTCCCAGATCTGATGCAGTTAGCAGATGTCGCCCCGTGGCCGGTACCGTTGAGGAGAGACCTCCTCTCGCAGGCCAGGGGCTCGATTTGACACCCTCAACCGGAGTTGTGGTCCCTCTATGTATGGGCACTCAACGGTTACCCGCTGATCTCGCACTGGGAGTGCTAAATACCATCACTCAGGCTAGAGCTCCGTCGACACGACGTCTGTATGCCTCGAAGTGGTCGGTGTTCTCCAGCTGTTGCACAGCTCGAGGTTATTCACCCCTTAGTTGTGAGGTGACGGAGGTCCTCTTCCTCCTTCAGGAGCTGTTGGATAAGGGCAGAGCCCCATCCATGCTCAAAGTTTATGTGGCTGCCATCGCGGCGTTTTCTGAAACGGCGTCCGGTCAGTCAATAGGAAGGAATGATTTAGTCATCCGGTTCCTCAGAGGAGCTAGGAGGCTGAATCCTCCCAGACCTCCGTCAGTCCCTATGTGGGACCTCGCGGCGGTTTTGGAGGCCTTGAGGGGTCCCCCTTTCAAGCCTATCCAATCGATTAGCCTTCAGCATCTGTCGTTCAAGACAGTATTCTTGTTGGCTCTCGCTTCTGTGAAGCATGTGGGTGATTTGCACGCGCTCTCGGTGAGCCAGTCGTGCTTGGAGTTTGGGCCCAATGACTCAAGAGTCATACTCAAACCTAGGCACGGTTATGTGCCGAAATCCCTCAACACACCATTTCGGGCTCAGGTTATTGCCCTGTCTGCCCTGCCGGTGTCAGGGGAGGATGGAGACTCGAGTCTTCTTTGCCCTGTCAGGGTTTTAAGAGCTTATGTGTCTCGCTCTGCTGCCTTTCGGCAGACGGAGCAGCTATTTGTCTCGTTCGGTGGGCGTTCCAAGGGAATGGCTGTTTCGAGACAGACGCTATCCAGATGGATAGTTGACGCCATAGCGTTAGCTTACGCTTCCAGGGGCCTTCAGTGCCCGTTGGGCGTCAGAGCACACTCCACAAGAGGCGTCGCCTCGTCGTGGGCGTGGTCTACTGGGATCTCCTTGCAGGATATATGTATGGCGGCAGGTTGGGCCTCGCCGTCTACATTTATCAGGTTCTATAACCTGGAGGTTCCCGCCTTGGTATAGGCGAATCAGGGCCCTGAGGGGAATTCTGAGTTCACGAGCGCTATGCGCTGCCGACTGTTATATGGGCAGTATTGCGTAAGACCTGCATTGCCACATTGGTCAGGCCTTGCCTCGGCTGTGTGATGTCATATTGCCGCATCTACGGATGCTGCTAGATATGGGACGGAGGGCTTTTTCCCTTTTCTGTCCAGGACTCTCTGTGAGTCCCTCAGGTGACTGTGCACTGTAAATCCTGGGCGTTGCTTCAGGTTTATTGGTGTGTGATCCCTGCGCGCACGGCGTTTTACATTGGGTTCCCGTAGCGTCTTAGCTAAGACGCAGTACGAGAGAGCTCTCGTAAGAGAACGTACTCGGTTACTAAACGTAACCTCGGTTCTCTCTAGAAGAGCGAAGGAGTACTGCGTTCTCTGCCGTGCGCACGATTCACTCTGGTTCGCTTCGGCGATGAAATAAATCAGGTGAGTCAGCCTTTTCGAGCTCCTTTTATAGGTTGGGCCACACCCGTTTCGGCGGGAAGTGGCAAGAAGGGCGCGAAGCGCCCTTATTGGTCTGATGTTGCATCAGCCCACGCTCGATAGGCTGTGCAGTTGCCGCTGAACAAGCCAATGAGCGAACGAGCCGTCTCGCCTATGGCTGTGTACTGCTGCAAATGCGCTTTACAAAAATACAAAATTAAGGATAATTTTTTGCTTCAGTATTTCGTGAAAAGAGACTTTTCCCGTAGCGTCTTAGCTAAGACGCAGTACTCGTTCGCTCTTCTAGAGAGAACCGAGGTTACGTTTAGTAACCGAGTACGTTTCTTTGTAAACTAGCCAACGTTAAAGATATAAAAACATTCAGGTTAAATTTAATTAATGCATTATATAATTGAGTACTTGAGATTTTGAATGTATTATATATAACCCTTGGAGAGTATGGTGGTCCAGTGCAATTGAATAAATCATCATCCGTGACTAGATTAATCAAAATGTGTTCATCCTTATTTTAAAAAGCTACCAGAATAGTTTTTGTGTGCAAAGAAATAAAAAATAACTATTTTATTCAACAATTTATTTGTGTATTGATAACTCTTTAGAATAGGTGACACTTTTAACTATTAACTATTAACTACGACTTTTCTCTCAATAAATTCTTTATTTACTGCTTATTAATAGTAAGGTAGTTGTTAAGTTTAGGTACTGGGTAGGATTAGGGATGTAGAATAAAGCAATGTAGAATAAGGCATTACTATGTGCTTAATTAGCACTAATACATGGCTAATAATATGCATGCTAATAAGCAACTAATAGGTGTAAACATTAAATTGTTACTTTAGTCTTCAATGCTTGTTCAAATATGTGTTTGGTGCTACTGATACAGGAGCTGGCGTTCTGATGTAGCAAGACTTTCAAAGACTGACGCAGAAGTAAGGAAATTGTTGAATAAAGACATTATTTTTTGTTCCTTGTGCACAAAAAGTATTGTTTTAGCTTCATAAAATTAAGGTTAAACCACTTTTGTCACATGGACTCTTTAAACAATGTCCTTACTACCTTTCTGGGCCTTGAACATTGTAGTTGCATTGCTCTCTATGGAGGGACAGAAAGCTTTCGAATTTCATAAAAAACTCCTTAATTTGTGTTTCAAAGACGAACAAATGTTCTTAACATGTTTGTAACGACATGACGGTGAGTAATTATTGACAGAATTTGTATTTTGGGGTGAACTATCCCTTTAAGGACGAACTGGGTTTTTCTTGGAAGATATGTTGATGATGGTTACAGCAAACATCAATATTAATATTTCTGAAACTTTGGGCTTTTGAACTAAACTGAAGTGCGTTGTTCTGAATGTCTTGTGCTATAGACATCTTAATAGTACTTTATAATTATTCTCGACAGATCATGACATCAATAATCATGGGAATTGGTCATGTAGATTATTGTGACTAGAAATATGAATACATTTTATGAAACATTATGATTAATTTGTGCATTAAATAGTTTGAATTTGTGATGAAGAGGCCAGTTCGTGTATCTGAATAGGTCAGATTGTTTTTTCCAACACATGCATACATGCCCAACATAGGACAGCTGTGGCCTAATGGTTAGAGACTTGAACTATAGTTATCCGAAGGTCACTGGTTCGAGTCTCTTTGCTGGCAGTAGTTGTGGGGGGGAGTGAATGAACAGCGCTCTCCTCCACCTTCAATACCCATGGCTGAAGTGCCCTTGAGCAAGGCACTAAACCCCCAGTTGCTCCCCGGGCACTGGAAATATAGCTGCCCACTGCTCCGGGTGTGTTCACTTCTCACTGCTGTGTGTGCACTTGGATGGGTTAAATGCAGAGCACCAATTCCGAGAATGGGTTACCGTACTTGGCAAATGTCAAGACTTTCACTTTTATGCATTGTCTGTTTTGTGCAGATATTCACTCAAACAGACACACATATGCTCATACACAAGTTAACAACAAGATCAGCATCCCCCACCCTCTTCTATTTTAACATTCAATGTGAAAATCTCTTTTTGCTTGTAGTAATCTCATAAACATGGCTTTCTCTATCCCCATGATGCAGCTCAGGCAATAAAATCACTTACATAAACGTCTGGACCGAAAAAACGATGTGATAAAAACAGCTAACATATTACTAGTTCCACTTTGAATTCCATGGATGTGCTCTGGTTGATTTCCTATAGGAGCGCTTTATACCCTTTTTATCACTAGCTCTGTCCTGCTGTTTGTTTTAATACAGGCTAACACTGCCCTGTAGGATAATGAGAAGATGTGGTCCATTATGCTCCAGAGGGGGTTTTACTGTCTCACCTAGCCCGTATCATCATGGCATGTGAAGTATACAGAAGATCACACATGGACAATATAAATAGACTGGTGGCAAGGTTTTGCCCTGCAGTCATACATGTTTGTTTAATAACATCAAGCTGCACTTGTTTTAATCTTATGAACCAAACAATGTTTTAATAACATGATTATAATTTTTCACAGAAGGGAAAAAGTCTTGCATGAAGAAATCAATGTTACCCTCAGGGACCACAACATAAACAAGCTATCACATCCTAGTAATTTACAAAGGATTATTTTTTCAATTGTCTTAAGCAATTGGAGTACCCAAGCACATCACATATCAGATCTCTCCCTAATCAAACAAACCTGATTCAAATGGGTGTGTCAAATATGGGAGAAACATCAAAATGTGCAGTGTTGCAATGTGCAAGAGCTACAGGACCAGAGTTGCAAACCACTGGTTTATAGAATAGTGTTTCCCAACTCTTCCTGAAGGCACACCAACAGTAAACATTTTGGATGTCTTCCTTATCTAATCCATCTATTACAGATTTTGTAGTCTCTACCGACAAGCTAATTGAGTTGGATCAGGTGTGTTTGATTAGGAAGAGTTTGAAAATGTGTTCTGCTGGTGTGCCTCCAAGAACATGGTATAGATATACCTTATTTACCCAGCAGAGATAGAAGTTTCAGCTTCAGATGGCACAGAGTCTAAACACTGACCATCTGATACTGTTCACAAAACTAGAACTCTAGAATCTGCAAAACAGTAATCTGATTGACTTGATTTTGTTTCTGAGTTTCTGATTTGAAGATAAAATTCATGACAAAAAGAATCCCATATGATGTTCCAAACAAGTATGTTTCACTATGTTTCACTATGTTTCCCATTCCCATAGTAGGATTCCCATAAGTAAAAAAAAAACTGATATTACTATACTTGTGTAGGGCATACCAGGTAGACACACACAGACACACATAAAAAGTTAACAATTCTACTAGTTAACAGTTAATACCAGAAAATAAATTTTATAAATAAGCACCCTGAAGAGCATGTAACCACAAAATATGGTTGCTTTCTAGAATAAGATGCAGTGTGTGGGACCAGACCGTCTGCTGTTAAATCAATGACTGCCAGATTACCACTGACAGACAAAGAAACAAAGAGGGACAGGGAGACAGAGGTGAAAAAGACAGAGGAGAAGGGAGAGAGGGAAAGAATGAGCTCTGATTAGACTCCATATTATGTATGCATCTCCATACTTCCTCTTTGCTCCCCTTTTATTAAGGATCTTATGATGTGCCATCATTCATGTCTGTGTGTCATTCTTCCCCTCTGAATGGGATCATAATCTCCCCAGCTTTGCTTTTAATGGCAAAAGTGACGATATGCTAATACCTGCTGGGTGTGCACCTCAATTTGACACCTCTGTGATTCTTTGGGTTAGCATAGGCAGATGTGTCCACTGAAGCGGAACCAGCAGGGCCACGTAACAGGCTTACTCATTAATGAGGCTCTGACAAACCACAAGCATGCCAATTAATGGGACTGAATGAACCCTTTAAACTGGAAGATTAAGAACCGACGCATTCTGACGAGACAACAGAGACTCTTGCGGTAATGTATTCCAAACTATGGCGGAATACTATGACGGTAATGGTTTTACACAGTACACTGTCAGCACCAATTCTCTCACTTTGGGAGGTGAAAAGATGATTTGTTCTGTCCGAGAATTGTAAAGATTGTAGACTGGTGTGCAAAGTGCACTAAAGGTCAAAGCTTGTTTATCTGGAACACCACAAGAAAGTCTTCTAAAAGGGTCTTGTACAAGGACTAATAGGCAACTGACAGTTTATGGAGCTCATTGGGTGGCAGGTCTGATTAGATGTGCGTCCACCTGACATGTTACCCTCTTTTGTCTGGAAGAGACTGCAGAAGTTGAAGACCCATGAGAGATGACCCCACTAGCACCTTGTCCACCATTGACAAATGTCTTTTCCGCAGGGTAGTGTCAATCAGCCAGCACAAGCACTTTATTGAACAGCTGCCATGCTTGGGGATGGGACAAGTGACCATATGAGTTTTTTTTTTCTGTTGAACTTGTGTCCCAATGGTACCATCTATGTCTTACCTTTCGAGATGGGAGAAGGTACACTGTGGAAGCATGGAAGGAAGGGTGTTTAGAAGATTGCTGAGAAGCTGCAATGGGGAAGTAAAGCACATAGGGGTGGTCAGCCCAGTAAGTGGTCTGACATGGGCCCCTCAGTACGCTGCATTGATTGTTCTCTCTTCTCCCTCGACCCCTCACTGTAGGAGGAGGCCTCAAGCAAAATGCCGGTAATTGATCCTCCAGTATATCCCCTTGTGCGCTTCCCTGGCCTGCAGATGCTGCAGGGGATCTTTCACTGCTAATGCACCCCCTTGTTTCGGCACTTGCTGTTCCTGCTGTGGTAACCCCTTAAGTCCTAGCAAGACTGGATCATTAGGCCGAGGAGCATCCATTCTTCAGAAACCACCTACATCCTGAAACTTTTCATCATGTTTTTCACCATCCCAATTATTGACATTTCTTATAGAGTCTCTGATGCAGAATCATTGCCATTTCTGCTGGACACTAGCGAGAGCAACCGAAGCTTGTGATCAAAACCAGCCACTGCCCATACAGATGAAAGTAAATTGTCACTACCAGTTTGTTCCAATGTCCTGAAGTGATCAATCACCACTAAAAGGTTGGTCTGTTAGAGTATCCAAACAAACCTACTATCATATGGAGGTTTTAGGTACTTTTTTGTTGCACTGTTTGATTTAATCACCTGCTGGAAAGCTCTGAAACCAAGAACATGGTTTATAGCCTCTCATATTGTTACTCTAAGTTTTTAGATCAAGTTCAGGCACTAGGCTTAGTTTTCACCTTCTGTAAATTGTAAGAGCACTGCATATGCTAAATTATAAGCTTCATTGGTCAGGCTAATTAATGGTTCATAGCATCCCCTTGAAATTGATTACTCTAGATGAAGGCAGCCAAATCACACAGGGTAAACCCTCACAGCTAACTGCGAATGAGGTGAAAACATCTTGAAAAACAAACTTGTTATTACCAGTCCTCACTGTTACAGTGCTTTACCAGGCCTCTCTAGCCAGACAACTCTATTACAAACTTGCTTTATGGCAATTTTTTGCCCAATTTGATAGGGTTTTGTCAGACTCATTTTTAAGAGCATAGCTTTAAAAAATTAACCATATACAGAAATATGATACTAGACAAGGCTACATCTTAAAGGTGGGTACAGTAGTTCCTCTCATTGTTTTAAAATCATCTCAGTTTGTCACTATCCTACTTTAACCAAAGAATCAGTGCAAGTGAATCTTGTACAGATAAAAAGCTATCTACAGCCCACTGCCATTAGCATCTGCTTCTCCCCTGAAAATGATATCTCTACCAGCTCCTTCCCAAAATGAAGTCTGCCCAGCAACCAATTGACTGTAAGTTCCAGTTCAGGAAGCACCAATTATAGCAGCATCTGTGATAGTCCCTCATGTTCTGTCTGATGCGGATGAGGTGCTACATGTTGTCAGCCGCAGACCTCTCTCGTGTGGCCTTGCCCGATGTCACACTCTTGCATCATGAGGTGAAGATGGAGTGTGTTGTCTCAGCCACAGACGAATGTCCACAGTTGGCCTCTGGAGTGAGAGGAGTAATTGTGTATCAATGGTCAGCCCCCTTCAGGCTTACTAAAGGGGGAAGAGATCATGCCTCCAAATTCATTTAAGCTCAGTCGAATCTGGTACACATTAATCTCTTTGCATCCAACTGTTTAAAACATAGGCAGACTTTAGCACTGAAATCCCCCCCCCCCCAAGATGAGAGCCATTCATGATTTTGTCTGAGCTATGTATAAAAAATGAAAGAATTCACATTTTCTAATTTTATTGGTATTATCTTATTATTTTAGTGGATAGAATAAGTTTTGGGCTAAATTAATTCCAATTATGTTTAAGCCCCATGTCCTTGCAATTCAAGATTGCAAATTGTTGCAATACATGACAGGACTCTCTTTTCGTCATTTTCGTGCTATAGCAAGATTTATTTCTCTTTTTTTCTTTACTTTTTTTTTTTTTTTTTATAAACCAGGTAAAAAAAATTGATGAGTGATTGGCTGAGTCACTGCTGGCTGAATTGGACAGGCAATTTTCACATGAAGCAATGGCCTTAAGTGTGGCATCAGTCCTCTACTAAGCATGTACGCAAGGATTTAGTTTCACCCTCAGCTTGTGACAGCCGAAATGGATGCTGCCTGTTGGTTTGGCTACATCAGAAATACAGAGTTTCTCAGTTATGAGGAGAATAAAAAACTGGCTCTGATCTTTAATGGCGCAGGACAAATTCTCAGATCTTTCTCTACTGCACATAGAGAACGATTTGCCTGAAAATGTATCAGAAGAGATAACGTTAGTGAAAGAAAGATAGCAGTCATCTACGCAACTCTGCTTTTTTGAGATAGGTACTTTATTTTTTATTTTTTTTACTCTTTGTATAGCACTCACTGTTAATTATAAATGTATTTTAATGTAGAATATATGTTACATAAATATAAAATAAATAACATATAAAAAATTGCTCATGGCTCATCTGCAAGTGGGTGCCCCCCCACTCATAAAAGTGAAACTCCGCCTATGGTTTAAAAGCCAAGTAAACTTTTGGGATTCTCACAACCTGTTAGTTTGGCTTAATCAAGCTAACAATAAATAATCTGGTTTAAGACCTACAAATATAGTACACTATGAGTTTTGAATGAAATGCATTTTTTGATTTAACCATTAAAAGGTAGTAAATTACTTTTACAGCAGTTTGCACTAGTGACAACATGTGGTTGCGTACCCTATTTGGCTTCTAACAGTAACTGACGCACCAATTAATTTTTTATATGGCTCTACATCTTTTCAACTTTGTAAACCAAACAGTGTGAATTAGTTCCAAATCAAAACTTCAGACACAATATTTAAGCTTAAACTTTACAGCATCAGTGACAGAAATGGGTTTTGAAGACTATTCACAGTGCGGCGATGTCACCACCATGTCTCAGATTGCCTTTGAGTTGCACCATATCGAACCCCTGCTGATGTGGTTACCTTAGTGCCTCAATGATGAAACAGAAAAAGATATTGTTAGTAAAAAAGAAAAGGAACAAAAAGCCAGCAATAACGCTTCATGTTTTCAGTCTTGTGGTGGAATATCCTCTTTTCTCCTGGGAATGGCTTTTGTTCTTGCTGGAATCAGAATATCAATCAAAGAAAACTGTAAATGAGACACAGAGGGAAGCAAAAGTAGTGCTGTTTCTAATTGATCAATGGCTTGTTCAAGGACTTAAGAGTCTGACTGGTCTCATTAGCTCAAATGTATGGGGTCTCTGGCTAAAGCACCTTTCAGAGAAAGCATCGCCAGAGGGCATTCGTACTCCCCTCAAATAAAACTTAAACTGAAAATATACAGGGCTTTCGGTGAGTTTATTTGGTGCTGTCATCCCTTCAAAGTGTTGTTGTTTCTTGCAGTTGGCGGACAGATGCCGTGTTCAAAGTGTTAGGTTTCTTGTTTTCTTCCCACAGCTACAACTCAGGGCTATCAAGGACTTATTGCACAACTGATCCTCTAATACCCTGAATTTCATACAATTGTGTTGCTGGAAAATGAAAAGAAATACAACATTAAACATCTCTGGCTCTTAAGAGGGTGGCCATTAGCGCTCTAAAGACTGGACTGGGTTTAACTTGTCAGAAGACTTCAAAGCCGGAGATGCTGGTCTCTCTGAATCTGCTCGGGCTGATGGGGAATTATTGATTGCGTGCTAAAACATCTCAAGGCGCTGGTGTACAACATTGGGCTTTTAAATGCAGCCCCTCAGAAACAGAGCATGCATAATGCATTTGTTTCCATCAGCAAGGTAGATTCACTAGAAATACTGTAGTGAAGTCGATCTGTTGATGTAGTCAAACTTGTACTAAAGAGGTTGATACGGGGAAATTAAGGTGTGAATTATACTAAAAAGGTTTCCCATCAATTCTACTTTTAAAACTTTTGAGGGTAAAGTTGTGACGACTGGGTGAAGGAGAAGCTGGAAACAAGTGCGAGTATGAACAATATTTAATGAAAACAAACAAGAATACAAACAACGCTGGGAAGACGACAATCCAAGACGGTGAAGGCGGTGAGTAATCCAGATGGTGGTGGAGAGTTGGCAGCAGGAGAGGATGGCACAGGAACTGCGGGGAATCGAGCCGAAGGTAAGTGGTGATGCTTGTGAAGGTGCAATGAGTGGATGAGGTTCCGGGGGAAGACACGGACATCCAAACGCAGAACAACACAGAAGCAAAGAACAGTTACCAACATGAAACAACGCTCTCACAAACACAAGACGTGAGACAAGCCATTATATAGAGAGGGTAATGAATGACAGCTGCTGCTGATGACAATTAACGGAGACGCCCACAAACCAATCAGTGCAGACGCGTAACACACAGACTTCACCCACAAAGTGCAAAACCCAGAGATCACGGTTTACCAACCGTGACAAAAGTATGTAATTTATGTGCCGCTAGTGACACCAGACTAAACTTTTTGTAAACTTCAGACACTTTTATGTCCCAGGAGTTGATTTTTATTAAAACAGATTTTAACTTTTTTCTTTTGTTATATAAAGGTCACATTAAAAATAGAAACTTTTGTTGATTTCTGGCTCGAGGTCTTTTGCCGATCCCATTACACTCTTTATGCCCTGTGCTTTCTTGTTTGTTCTGTATAATATCCTATCCAATAAAGACCAAAATATAAAAAAACAATATTAAAAATAAAAAAAATAATAAAACGGTCAGTTTAAATGTTTACTAATGACACAATGTCAGTAAAGAGCTTGATATGTCATACTGTAAAAGATATGATGTGGAAAGTTTATTTTTTATAAGTGACACCAAAATTTTAAGTTTTTATTGTAATCAGTGTTGGGATCGTTACTCAAAACATTTGATATTTTATTCATTACTCCTTTCAAAAGTAATATTATTACTTTTCTTATTACTTTCTGTCAGCATTAATTACACTTGTAGTTACATTACTTTTCTTTCATGCCCCCCATTAGTTTTAATTGCATATTCCCCATAAAATGATTCTAAAATGTTACTAACAGTATATTTCTGCCTCATCTTTTGACCAAAATCCACATTGGATCAGAGTCAGAAGTTATTACATCTTATAAGTTTATAAGAAAAGGGTTCTCTGTCTAAAAGGATTATATACAATCACATCAGAGGGATGTGAGAGGGCAAGCCATATAATGTCACAGTAAAGTAATGCCATAACTTCCATAATGCTACAACTTAAACATGAGTGTTTGGATCATCTTTTCTCCTGGAAAAAAAAAAAATCAATATCATGGCAATGTTTCCATCTGTTGATTGTAAGCTTTTACATATTCCAAGCTGTCCTGCTGCTCTGGGGTCTTCATGTGCCTGTGCAAGTCCTGAAAATTGTTAAAATAAATCTAGGAAATACTGGATTGTTGGTTTTCAAATCGGTAGGGGTTGAGGCATCACAAGTAAAGAGTAACAAGCTGTTTTATGGATGGTAGCTAATTTCATTACTGAAATCTTATTAGTAATTAGTTACACTCTGCAAAAGGTAACATCATTACTGTAACAAGTTACTAGTCACTACTTGCTTGTATCTGCTAACTGCTTGTAATATATAACATAGGGTGAAAGTTGAGATCCATCATAAACTCAATGGTTTTTCTGGTGCAAATTAAAGACTAATTCAAACATAAGACCATTTCTCATCATATTGCTATGGGACCATTTTTTGGCCCCAGTGATTAATAAGAGCCGGAGCTACATTTAGATCACACAGGTGCTCTAATGAGCAGGGTCAAAGGCCAGATGGTCAGTGCAGAAGCAATTTGCACCCTGCAAATAATTTTCAATCTAGACTCCTGGTGTGAAAATATCCATTTGTTTAGCAATTCAAATATTGATCCGTCTGCTTCCAAGGGTGTTGTTCAGCATGGATGTTGAACATGCACCTTTCTATTGAACCTGAATAAATATATTGTAACGACCAGCCAGAGCAGCATTTATCAGGCCAGTACAACTGAACTCTGACATGCATACAAACAAAACTGCTAGCAAACACTACCATGAAAAATGCACCAGGACCATAATTGGGTGCCATGTGGAGCTCATCTCAGCAGACTATCCTCTAATCAAGCTCAAAACAGTTGCAGAGAACAGTACAGCTCCTCTTTTCATTTGGTTGTGTGCATGCGTGTTTGCTGCGACAGGAAGTCTGTGTGTGGGGAGGGGCGGTGGGTGGTGGTTTGGGGGTTCTGTCCTCATTACCAGCAGGCTAACACCTGAGGGATGAGATGTACGTTGATGCCCAGACCTGATTTTCACCCCTATTATAACCAGCAGGGGGTCATCGCCATGACATTACAGGGACTGAATGAGCATGGATGGGGCAGAACTGGCAGCTTACTCTAGTGGGCTACAGAACTCCGGAGAAGAGCTTAATGCTGAGAGGCTGAGTGCCATCAGATTGGTGCCCATTCAGTTCAGCTAGGCTAAATCAATACCACCTGATGAGGTGTCTGACGGCCTTAAGATGTGTATCAATGTAGAGTATGTTTTTTTTTTCACCTCTCGTTCCCTTCTCCCTGTGTGTCAAAACTAATTGGGTAAGACTGCCTATCGTGTATTGATTAATCAAGCAGTATAGCTGTGGTCGGTCGCTGACAGGCATAGGTGCTGCTATATTTTGTTTTGATTCGATTGGTAGCTAGTATAACTCAATGGTACTATACCAAAACACAACACAACAAACTGTGGGAAAGTGCGAAACTGTAAAATATTCTTAAAACTTAAGAATACTACAGCAAAACATGACAGTAGATAGTAGCATGAGAAATGTCACTATATTAAATTTTGTCATGATTTACTTACTCACTGTCAAACCTGTGTGACTTCTTTCTTTGGGGAACACAAAAGAAACATGTTTCTCTTTACATGAAAGTGGATGGGGACCAGTGGCTGTCAAGGTCCAAAAATGACAATATAAAAGGAATCATAAATCCAATTAGGTTAATTAGGTTGCTTGTGCAGACTAAGCCAGAATGCGCGCACACGTCACACAACAGGAAGCACGCGCGCCCTCAGATCACTTGGACGTGGTTGTGTACAAGAGGTTAAAACGATATAAATACTGTTTGTTTTCTTACACAAACCGCTTGTTTCGTGTCTTAGGTCATCAATGTGTACTTATGGGGAATTGTTTAATTTGGACTTCTCTGTGCATGCTCTTTGAGGTGGTGACCAAAGACCTCCATTATATGAGTCACAGACAAGAACGGTTTGACCTAAAAATATCAGAATGGAAACTACTGCGGAAACAAAGACACCTACATCTTGGATGCCCATGAGGTAAGCTAAAACATACCAAAATTTTATTTGAAAGTGAACTATCCCTTTAATAAATGATAATAATTAAAGGATTAGTTCACTTGCATAATACAAATTTCCTGATAATTTACTCACCACCATATCATCCAAGTTCATGTCTTTCTTTCTTCAGTCAAAAACAAATACAATTTTCTAAAGAAAACATTCCGGGATTCATCCATACAGTGGACTTCAATGACAGCCAATGGGTTGAAGGTCCAAATTGCAGTTTCAATGCAGCTTCAAAGTGCTTAACAAGTATGTTTATCTAACTTCAGTTTTATTGATGCTCGGTTCTGTGACCAGTAGTAAATTGGCCAGAGGGCACTCTTGTGCTGAAACTCCAAATATGCCCTGAAAAAGAAATCCAGGAAATGCTTATTGCATTCACTGAATAAACAGAGTATTTGACTGCTTTCATTGATACAACATGACTAATAAACACACGACTATGACAATAAATGGTGTATCTGAGTTTTCCTTATTATAATTTTTATTATTATAAAGTATATAATAATGCAGTGCTAACTGACATTTGGAGTAAAAATATGTTATTTAATGTGGTGCTTTTACACATGCTTTCTGATGGAACAGCATTTACTACACAGAGCCATAGTTCACTGACAAGCTGCACAAACAGCTTTCATAATCGCAGAACGTTTCTTGAATTCCATTATTGTGCGGTTATTTCGTCTACACTTTTGCCGCAATTTTCCGTAGTTTGTCAGTGAACTCCGGCTCTGTGTAGTAAATTGTGTTCCATCTAACAGCACGTGATGGAGATGTACTACTAATCACAGAACTGGCTTTACTGACAAGATGCGCATGACAATCGCATTTGATTAACCATGCAGCCCTAGCTCATTTTACTAACTTACTGCATACAGAAGATTATGGAGGTAAATCAGTAGCTAAACTCGAGAGGTTGAAGATCTGAATGTGAGAACTTGTCATATTAATATTTGTATTTGTAAGTTAAAATTTACACTCACAGCTCTGATGTGAAAAGCTGAATCTTTCAATTTGCACACACAGACAATGATCAAAACACCCGTGTTTTGAATTGGAAGTTGTAGATTAATAGTTACAAATGTGTAGAATGACATTCACACAAAGAAAATGACATACACACATGTTTACTACATATTTACTTTTGCACTTTACTTCAGTTTCGCTGCACAACGTCAAGTCGGCACTTACAACCTCTCAGATCTGGAAGTACAAGTTCAAATCCTAGCGCTCTGACTTTTGCTACTCTTTTTGCGGTATTCTTGTTGCAAAACTCACTTGTGCACTTGTATATGCAGATGTGAGAGAGCAGAGCTGGGGGCGGGGGTTTTGGTGCGAATGAAGACATTTTATTGGTCGATGCCCGACCAATGAACAACGCCAACTGTTTTCACTGAATATCCTTAGCTTTGACAGGATTTTAAAACACTGCATTAATTTTGCCATTCAGGTATTATCTAGTAGACAAATAATGCAACATATTTTATATGTATATCCCACTGCATATTGCAGAGTAAACTCGCTGTACCAGAGCATGCTTTGATCTCACCGCCACGCGGTCACGTGGTTCATGGAGCTATCAATAGTACTAAACTAAACGTTTAGTCAATATGTTTGAAATGTATTAAATGGGACAGACAGTAGTTTCATTATATTTGCAGCAATTTCTAGTAAATTGTAACACATAAAGTGCATTGATTATGCATGGATAACTACATTGACTAATGACTATGCGTTACAATAGCATTTTAAACTGGAAAATGGAACAGCATTATGTTCTCATACTCCTCCTTGGCAGTTAAATGTAACTAAACAATTAAGTGTAACTTTTAACCAATAAAATAACTGTACTACATGTTAACTCAGTCCTGTTTAGTTAATTTGAAGAGATCATGGTACTAAATAATATGCGCAATAATTATGATCCATGAATGACCATTTGAAATATAAGATTTTCTAATATGGTTATTATTTATACTACAATAACTGTAGTATTTAGTTTTAAATTCCAGTGCAAAGAGGCACGCTTTAAATTAGATGTATTTGGTGGACAGAAAGATAATATTCATATGCAATTCCATTGCTTAAACACTAGATGGCCTTGTTTATGGTTAATAAATACATGTATTTAGCTCTACTAGCTGCTCAAAACAGTAGGCTATTTCTGGTCATAAGTGCTTATTTTTTAGGTTTTGCTGTTTAATGTACATTTAGACATTATTAAACACTCGATTTTTTTTTTTTTTTTTTTAAATAATAATAATGTTGCATTTAAAAAGATTCATTACTGACAAGCAAATTAGGAATTTAACCCAATGAAGATGTTAAAATTATTTTTACAAAACATAAAAATAATAAAAACAGCATTATATTGCAACTCTGGTACAGTGATATGCAGTGGGATATACATATAAAATATGTTGCATTATTTGTCTACTAGATAATACCTGAATGGCAAAATTAATGCAGTGTCTTAAAATCCTGTCAAAGCTAAGGATATTCAGTGAAAACAGTTGGCGTTGTTCATTGGTCGGGCATCGACCAATAAAATGTCTTCATTCGCACCAAAGCCCCGCCCCCAGCTCTGCTCTCTCACATCTGCATATACAAGTGCACAAGTGAGTTTTGCAACAGAATACCGCAAAAAGAGTAGCAAAAGTCAGAGCGTTAGGATTTGAACTTGTACTTCCAGATCTGAGAGGTTGTAAGTGCCGACTTGACGTTGTGCAGCGAAACTGAAGTAAAGTGCAAAAGTAAATATGTAGTAAACATGTGTGTATGTCATTTTCTTTGTGTGAATGTCATTCTACACATTTGTAACTATTAATCTACAACTTCCAATTCAAAACACGGGTGTTTTGATCATTGTCTGTGTGTGCAAATTGAAAGATTCAGCTTTTCACATCAGAGCTGTGAGTGTAAATTTTAACTTACAAATACAAATATTAATATGACAAGTTCTCACATTCAGATCTTCAACCTCTCGAGTTTTGCTACTGATTTACCTTTATAGAAGATGACCCAGCTGACCTCAACAAAAAAAAAAAAACTCAACACCACCATCTAGTGGGCTGAAAAAATATATTATTCTACCAAATATTATAATAAAATATCATTGCTGTGGAAAATAACACAATATTATGCTGTATTGATTTTTCCCCTACCCCTACTTTTTAACCACGAATGCTAATTTTGCACTAGCTCTAAGATGTGCATCCACGGTTTCATGCATTACATAGTCAGGTTAGAAAGGTCATGTATTACGTAGCTGGAAGTACTGACCCAGTGTTTATAAAGTGAACATGCAAAGACTAAATCAAATGGCCTTTACAAAAAAAGAAAAAAGAAAAGGTGAGACAACGATGTCGGATAATTTTGAAGCTGGAGGTGACAATCAGATGGAGTTCGCTACTACTTCTGCCTATGTTACATATGCGTTTCTTGGGACCCTCTGTTGGGTAAAGGAAAAGATGCTCAGTTACTAACCTAACCTCAATTTCTTGAGATACGGGAACAAGTACTGCAATGGGAAAAATACTTTTTTTCTCCTGAACTGACGCCTTTTTTTAATCACGCAATGTAGCTGCATGGCCATTGGTTTGTACAGTGTATTAAAAATGACCATTGACTCGACAGCGGACCTATAATGCCCATATGGACAGTTAACAATATTCTCCAAGGCTAAAACAGGCTAAACTCACAGAGGTCCTGCCCGGTCTGGGTAAACATTCCAGAGGACTTGTACAACTTCAGCACTCCATGGGCCGAGGGCATACAAGTAAACCGACCTAAAGAGCTGGAGCATGTTACGTTCAAGGACTCTATGTCAGAACTGCATAACATAAGTGTGTGCCCAATTAGCAAATGTGCACGGCGAGGCCCACCCAGCCATGGCACCTCTTCATAGGGAGGAAGCACAGAGAGAGTGTTGACCTGTGCTCTGAATGGAGTGAAGAGCACCTTGGATGTAAAATCATGTCTTGGTTTCAGGACAGCACTGGAGTTGTTGGGCTCTAATTCCAGGGAGGCAGGGCTAACGGAAAGCACCTGCAGGTCTCCTATTTGCTTTACCAATGCTAGTGTTAGAAGCAGTGTGGTCTTTAGCGACAGTGACCAAAGGTTAATAGACTATAGTGGCCCGAAAGGGCCAGTACAGTGGGCAGATCCCATGTAGGGACAGTGAGGGGGCGAGGCAGATTCAGCCTCCTGGTCCCCCTCAAAAAATGGATAAACTTTTTTTGTTGAAAAAAAATGGTTCCTGCCCACCGATTGGCCTTATATGGGGGCATGGGAGGCTGCTATAATTGCTACATAAACTTTAAGTGTGGATGGGGAGTCTCCCTTATGCAGCAACTCTTGCAGGAAGGACAAAACCACTGATAAGTCAGAGCTAGATGGGTCTTCACAGCGGTTTAGGAACCAAGAGGAGAAAACAGCCCACTTAAAGTGAAAGTGAAAAAGTGAAAGTGAAAGTGACATACAGCCAAGTATGGTGACCCATACTCAGATTCAATCCTCTGCATTTAACCCATTCAAAGTGCACACACACAGCAATGAACACACACACACTGTAAACACACAGCTGGAGCAGTGGGCAGCCATTTAAGGGTGTAGAGGCATCTTGTAAACTGGGCTCTAGCCTCTGAAATAGTGCTTAACATGTGCCCTGGGAGGCTTGTAGGCTCCTGTTGAGCGCTCAATGGTACAGCGCCCACAGCTTGGGCTGGGGGTGCCATATTGTCCTGTTTGCTTGAGAGAGGAGATCTTGTCTCAGAGGAATGGGCAAGGGGGCTGCTACAAGCAGCCGAGTTAGCTCTGACAACCAAATTTTGTTCTTCCAGAGGGGGGCAACCAAGAGAACCTTGTGCCCCTGTTCCCTGATTTGACTAATTTCCTGGGGGAACAAAGCGATCAGGTGGAATTGCATGAAGAATGAGTTTTGGCCAGTTGTGGGCCAATGCCTCCCTGACCTTCGAATAATAAATTGGGCAGTGAGAGTTGTCTTCTGAGGCGAAGAGGTCTATCTCTGCCTTGCCAAAGATCTCCCCAATTCCCTGAACTTGAATGGGCCCAGAATTTGCAACAGACACATTTCCCTTGGCACCCACGGACTCCTCTGTGTCTGAGGCTGCCAATGACATGCTGTCATGGGGCAGCTTGTTGCCCCCAAATGAGACCAGATCACTGGCACTGGTGGAGGGAGGCTGGTCAGGCTGGGTAAAGAGGACAGGGGAAACCTCTCAGTGTGGCGAGGGCAAGGCACGTGGGATCTGAGCCGACGTGAGCTCACTCGCAACCAAACACTGGAGTCCTCTTTCCTGCAGTTTTTTCCTCACAGGTTCCTGGGAGGAAGTAAATGGCAGGGCGCGAGGGGTGGAGTCCCTCTCTGAAAAGAAAGTCATCAATGAGTGTAGAGAGGTGAGACTGAAGTTCTTGCAATGAGAATGGTCCATCCCTGTCAGCGCGGCTTCCATGTGGGATTTCCCCAAGCAGGAAACACACTCGCTGTGGCCATCATCGGCATTCAGGGGAGACCTTTAACAGGAGTCAGTAAACGAGAACACATTACTTTAGTTTTAATGTCTCTTAATAGGTTGCGTTAAAGAGTTGAATAAAAAATTTTGCTGTTTGTTTTTAAGTCCTTAAATGGTCTGGCACCTTCTTATTTGTCTGATCTAATAAATGTGAATAGGTCTGCCAGATGCTTGAGATCCTCTTTTTTTTTACAATCCTCATTTGTACAGCACAATGGTCAACTCTAGCTGTGTTTATTTGTGCTTTATAAGTAAATTATTGAAATGATGAAACTAAAATGACAAATCGTTTAGCTAGGTAAGACCCTTTTTTCTGGGATTGGGTGTAGAGCCCTTTGAAGCTGCATTGAAACTGCAATTGGGACCTTCAACCCGTTGGTCCACGTTGTAGTCAGAGTTTGTAAAACTCTTGGACTTTCTGCTATAAATAACTCCTTTTTTGTGTTCCATAAAAGAAAGACATCTGTACGGTTTAGCAAAGAAGTGAAATAAATGATGAAGTAGAGCGAGACTTTGTACCTTTTAACACTGGTATCACAAGGCACCACTCATTCACTGAGCACAGACTTCGGAAGTGAACTTAGATGACTAAAAGAAATGACTGCTCTGCCCTTAGTTCAGTTCATCATTTGAGATACAGCCCCTGAACTTTAGCACAGTGTTCAGCTGAACGTCAAGAAACCTAAATTATTAGATCAAGACTAGTCTGTAACCAGCAAAGGGAACATTACCCTCTCTATTACTTATTCCCAGACTTACACATCACCTGCTGCACTGAATTTGATTGAATTTTAACAGCATGAAAAAGCTCCTACAGACACAGTACCAAAGATCACTTTTTTAGTGAGACCATAATCCACAGTCTGAGCTCTGATTGCCCACATGGGACTGTTGTATAATGCAGCTAAGAGTTTCTCTCTGCTGCCCCAGAGTGGCATTCCACATGTGGCAATCTTAAAGAATCAAAATAGCTGGAAACAGCAGTTGGGAAAGCCATTGCATGTCCACAAATGCTCTGCACATCAGGAAGCGTTCACATTTTCCTGCCCTTGGAACACATTTACAATGTTATGTAAAAAAATAAGAAGATTAATGAGGTTTTAGATACTCCCCTCGATCTCACATCAGCTCTCTTGGTGAGTCCTCTTTTTACTGCAAGGTTATGCACCACACCGAAATTCTCTGGTGGAAAGCAAACCTTTAAAAGGGCCGTCACATAAAAACACTGTTTAGCGTTGACCTCATTCATGAGAAGGGACTTTTTAGCATTAATATTTTCTCAAGTATACAACACAGAGCCCTGTCCAATCCGGTACAGGGTAAATATCATGTAAATAGACATGCCATTGTTAAAAATCATTGCTGTTTTTCTTTTTCATTGGACACTAGATGGTACGAGAGCTTGCGACCCCTCAATGCAATTTTCTTAAGTACAACCATTAAGCAGCTGTGTAGGGATGTTTGTTAAGCTACTGATCACATTTACGCCTTTTAGAGGGTCGAGTTGATTGGCTCACAGGAAGCCCATCGCTCTGCCTTATGACCTGATTCGATTGAGTGTCAATGAGCGAATCGTGCTGTTGTATTACACAGAGTGCCGTTTCCTATGGGTCCCATTGTCTCCTCTTGCAGGGATGCACTTTACATACAAATTGGTTGAAATGTGAAAAATGTGTTTCAGCCTAATCATTTTTAATCAAATTTAGAGTATTAAGAGACTTTTTTAATGATTTGCAAAACCCTACTGCTTTTTATAATTTAGTCTATGCTACTGCTACTAGAGCTATCAAGCAGCTTCTCTGAAATCCCCACTCAGCTGGTAAGAAACCATTAAAATGTGAACAAAGTAAATGTATGACTTTGTTCACAGAATTATATATTCCTTTATTTCATAGTTATGATATAGCAGGTATGTACTTTTATCATTCAAGTGTTAATACTGATACTGTATTAAAAATACATGACATTTTAATCCAAAGCAACATAAGAAAAACAACTTGTAATTATGGATGAACTTTTTCTGGTTCATTTTTACGAACACTGTCAGCTTACATGTGAACGAATTTACATTTACGTTTGAAGCACATGATGTTTTCACCAAAGCAACCGAGGGAAAAGTGCATATTGTGTTTCTGACAATTACTTAAGTAGGTCAGATTCAATGACATGAGCACTAAAGAAAACCGCAGTTACAATACGAACAGCACTAATACATGTGAAATGCAAATTCCCTAGAAATAGGTGCAGATCCTAAACTTTGTTAGAGCCCAGAGTTTTCAATGATCTTCAACCTCAGCAGAGATTCTGGCATTGACTGATTTACATAACAGCACATTTTTAATGGTGCAAGACATCCCTCTGCTATGGAATAATTTTTCAGGATCTCCTATTATCTTGGGTATATTAAACTAGTTTATATCTATTACATGTATTTCATAATGATTCATTGGTTCTCTAAGAAAATCAATTTAAACTTTAGCGAGCAACTAGGAATTTCAGGCTTTTTAAGAGGCTCATATAAATCCATTGCAATTCTGCTTACGTGGCATTGTGCTGCCCACAACCAGTAGCTCTATAGGGTTGGTGGGCTCATTTCCCCCATCTATTCATTTATATAAATGCATTAAAGTGCTAATCATGAGCATGTTCTCTTTTGTGATGAGCATGTTTTTAATTTCTGCATTAAAATTCATTTTTTAGGGGCATGAAGCAAAAAAAGTCAAGAGTGAAAAGACTGTCCTGATATCATAACGAAGAAAAAGAAGAAGAAAACATTTAAATGGATAAAATTCATGGAAAGTGGTCTGGCATAATCAATAATCATTTCCTAGAAATACATACATACATACAAAAACTAATATAAAATTGCTTTATAAACTCTTTGTCAGTCAAATCAAAGTCCTTTTTATGGTAAGGCAAGATTAATTTAGGTTGTAAAATGCCATGTGGTGCAACATAAAAACAGTGATATTTATTAATTAATATGCATATATCCTATTTTACCATGCAACATACACACACACACACACACACACACACACACACACACACACACACACACACACACACACACACACACACACACACACACACACACACACACACACACACACACACATATATAGTATATACAAATAAAAAATAAAAAAATAAACCTTTCCCCCAAACTATAAAATAATTAAATCATGTGTTTTAATTTTTATGTTTTTTTTCCTCTTCTTATGGAGCCACTTTGTGTACACATCCAAAATTAAGAGAAAATGCCTGCAATACTTTTTTGTTTATTCCTTATATTTTCTGTGAAAAACAGTATAACATGAAACTAACCAAGTGGAAATAATTTGTGTAATTATGCGATTGTCACGTCATACAATGGGTTTTCCTTCTAGGGTAGAAAACATTCCAAACAAGAGTCCATGTGTCTTTGCAGCCTGTCAACAGTCCATACGACACCCCACACTAAAATTGGTGTATTGTGCTCACTAACTTTACTATGCCTTTTTAACAGCTAACCAGTAGTTATCCAGCTCCAGCAAATCTCAGCACACCACAACATTATAATTTTTTTGCATGACTCCAGAGATCTAAACAGAAGAACTAGAGACAGACCTGATTTTACAACCTGTTTGGGATTTGGCTAGTATAGCGTGACTAAAACCCCTGCTGAATCGCATATGCTGCTGAATTTTAACTCTGTCCTTCCGCGGGAGGCACTGCTTTCGCAAGACCTTAGAACAAATGCCATCTGTTACAAACAAACAACAAAAAGAATGGTCCTTCTTTAAGAAATAAAGTTTGAGACCTAAAAAATGAACATATGTCATAATGTGCGACTCCAGACGGCCAATTATTTTTTATTCGGGCACTTAAACTTTGTGGAGGAGTGCAGGATATTGGCTGTAATGTATACACAATGCAGCCTGAAGCAGCGGGGGGCCCCAGCTCAAACTCATCCCAGGGGGCCTCTAGCGAGGGAAGTGAAGGTACCTCCGAGCGCAGACAGCCACCTGCATGTGTCTGTTTGCTGTGTGCCAATTACTCACTGACAAACAGAGCGAGCGGCTGACAGTTTTCAGCATGTTTGGCAGATGCCAGGCATGAATGCCCCAGTGTGCGCCCCACATCAGTGCGGTCTTAGGGTGCAGGCCTTGAAATGACAGCTTGACTGGACAACTGCCAAGATCAGAGACATCCCAAGAAGAGGGGGGAAATATACAGGGGAGATCTTCTCTTGCAGATAGTAAAGTGCTTAGACTGGCTCATCCATAATACAGATGTAGAAACATTACATGTCATTAGAAACACTGAAATAATTCATACTGAATCTGACTTTCAGAGAAGCCCTTGACATACTTTGAAATCAAGAATACACTAGTGAAATAGTTTTCAATCAAATGCTTTCTAGAACAAAAGTGTCCCCTCTTCTTTGTATTACAAATACTCAAATTATTACAATTAGATGTAATAACTATACATAGTGCAGCTTTACTAGGCTGTGACTTAAAATAAATTCTATTGGATATGTAAACTCATTAAAAAACTGCTAATCTAAATAAAAAGTAGAAGACACTCATTAAGTTGGCTTAAGAAAGCCAACTTACTGAAATCCTATTTAAACTTCTTCTTCTTATTATTATTTTTCTGGCCGCAAAATTTTTGGACACTAACTCCTCCTAGACCGTTCAAGCTACATACTCCAAACTCGGGTCAGACCTTCATACTGTTCCGACTCGGTGTGCTATATCTTTTCAGACTGGTTTGAGTTACGGTTTTCTTAAAAATTAATATTAAAAATCATAAAAATGCCCATAGACTTTCATTGACAGGATGTTCAGATGACCCAAGCTCCAAATCCCATTAGACTCAATCAAGCTTTGATGCTAATCAATTTAAACTCATTCAAACTCATCTATCTATCTATCTATCTATCTATCTATCTATCTATCTATCTATCTATCTATCTATCTATCTATCTATCTATCTATCTATCTATCTATCTATCTATCTATCTATCTATCTATCTATCTTCAAACCTTTTCTATCTATCTATCTATCTATCTATCTATCTATCTATCTATCTATCTATCTATCTATCTATCTATCTATCTATCTATCTATCTTCAAACCTTTTCTATCTATCTATCTATCTATCTATCTATCTATCTATCTATCTATCTATCTATCTATCTATCTATCTATCTATCTATCTATCTATCTATCTATCTATCTTCAAACCTTTTCTATCTATCTATCTATCTATCTATCTATCTATCTATCTATCTATCTATCTATCTATCTATCTATCTATCTATCTATCTATCTATCTATCTTCAAACCTTTTCGATCTATCTATCTATCTATCTATCTATCTATCTATCTATCTATCTTCAAACCTTTTCTATCTATCTATCTATCTATCTATCTATCTATCTATCTATCTATCTATCTATCTATCTATCTATCTATCTATCTATCTATCTATCTATCTATCTATCTATCTATCTATCTATCTATCTTCAAACCTTTTCTATCTATCTATCTATCTATCTATCTATCTATCTATCTATCTATCTATCTATCTATCTATCTATCTTCAAACCTTTTCTATCTATCTATCTATCTATCTATCTATCTATCTATCTATCTATCTATCTATCTATCTATCTATCTATCTATCTATCTATCTATCTTCAAACCTTTTCTATCTATCTATCTATCTATCTATCTATCTATCTATCTATCTATCTATCTATCTATCTATCTATCTATCTATCTATCTATCTATCTTCAAACCTTTTCTATCTATCTATCTATCTATCTATCTATCTATCTATCTATCTATCTATCTATCTATCTATCTATCTATCTATCTATCTATCTATCTTCAAACCTTTTCTATCTATCTATCTATCTATCTATCTATCTATCTATCTATCTATCTATCTATCTATCTATCTATCTATCTATCTATCTTCAAACCTTATCTATCTATCTAACGCTAAAATCAGTAAATCATACTTGAACATGGTAAATCGTGGTATACTATAGTAAATCATGGTAAACTAGGGTAAATCGTGGTAAATCATGGTAAACTATGCTAAATCATGCTAGAATCAGTAAATCATACTTGAACATGGTAAATCGTGGTATACTATAGTAAATCATGGTAAACTAGGGTAAATCGTGGTAAATCATGGTAAACTATGCTAAATCATGCTAGAATCAGTAAAT
Source organism: Carassius carassius (assembly GCF_963082965.1). Taxonomy (NCBI): domain Eukaryota; kingdom Metazoa; phylum Chordata; class Actinopteri; order Cypriniformes; family Cyprinidae; genus Carassius; species Carassius carassius. The sequence goes on from NC_081786.1 coordinate 18,716,352, forward strand.
CATACTTGAACATGGTAAATCGTGGTATACTATAGTAAATCATGGTAAACTATGGTAAACCGTGGTAAATCATGGTAAACTATGGTAAATCATGGTAATCTATGATAAATCATGCTAGAATCAGTAAATCATACTTGAGCATGGTAAATCATGGTATACTATAGTAAATCATGGTAAACTATGGTAAATCGTCATAAATCATGGTAAACTATGGTAAATCATGGTAAACTATGATAAATCATGCTAGAATCAGTAAATCATACTTGAACATGGTAAATCATACTTGAACATGGTAAATCATGGTATACTATAGTAAATCATGGTAAACTATGGTAAATCGTGGTAAATAATGGTAAACTATGGTAAATCATGGTAAACTATGGTAAATCATGCTAGAATCAGTAAATCATACTTGAACATGGTAAATCATGGTATACTCTAGTAAATCATGGTAAACTATGGTAAATCGTGGTAAATCATGGTAAACCATGCTGGCAACATGGTAAAAAAATTCTAGCATCATGCTAGCAACATAATAATCATGCTAGCATGGTAAACTATGGTAAATCATGGTAAACTATGGTAAATCATGGTAAACTGGTAAATCATGGTAAACTATGGTAAATCGTGGTAAACTATGGTAAATCATGGTAAACTATGGTAAATCATGCTAGAATCATAGTAAATCATACTTAAACATGGTAAATCATGGTATACTATAGTTAATAATGGTAAATTATGGTAAATCATGGTAAATCATGGTAAACTATGGCAAATCATGGTATGCTATAGTAAATCATGGTAAACTATAGTAAATAGTGGTAAATCATGGTAAACTATGGTAAATCATACTAGAATCAATAAATCATACTTGAACATGGTAAATCATGGTATACTATGGTAAATTGTGGTAATTCATGGTAAACTTTGGTAAATCATGGTAAACCATGCTAGCAACATGGTAAAAAAAATTCTAGCAACATGCTAATCATGCTATCAACTTGCTAGTCGCATGCTAGTCATGCTAGAAACAAGCTAGCAACATGCTAATCATGCTAAAATCATGCTAGCAACATGCTAGTCGCATGCTAGTCATCCTAGAAACATGCTAACAACATGCTAATCATGCTAGAAACATGCTAGCAACATTCTAGTCGCATGCTAGTCATGCTAGAAACATGCTAGCAATATGCTAATCATGCTAGAAACATGCTAGCAACATGCTAATCATACTAAAATCAAACTAGCAACTTGCTAGTCGCATGCTAGTCATGCTAGAAACAAGCTAGCAACATGCTAATCATGGTAAAATCGTGCTAACAACATGCTAGTCGCATGCTAGTCATGTTTGAAACATGCTAGCAACATGCTAATCATGTTAGCAACATGCTAGTCGCATGCTAATCATACTAGATACATGCTAACAACATGCTAGTCGCATGCTAGTCATGCTAGAAACATGCTAGCAACATGTTAATCATGCTAGAAACATGCTGGTCACATGCTAATCATGCTAGAAACATGTTAGCAACATGGTAATCATGCTAAAATCATGCTAGCAACATGTTAGTCACATGCTAATCATGCTAGAAACATGGTAGCGACATGCTAGCAACATGATAATCATGCTAGAGACATGCTAGCGACATGCTAGCAACATGCTAATCATGCTAAAATCATGCTAGCAACATTCTAGTCGCATGCTAGTCATGTTAGAAAAATGCTAACAACATGTTAATCATGCTAAAATCATGCTAGCAACATGCTAATCAAACTAGCAACTTGCTAGTCGCATGTTAGTCATGCTAAAAACAAGCTAGCAACATGCTAGTTGCATGCTAGTCATGCTAGAAACAAGCTAGCAACATGCTAGTCGCATGCTAGTCATGCTAATCATGCTAGAAACATACTAGTCGCATGCTAATCATGCTAGAAACATGCTAACAACATGCTAGTCGCATGCTAGTCATGCTAGAAACATGCTAGCAAAATGTTAATCATGCTGGAAACATGCTAGTGGCATGCTAATCATGCTAGAAACATGCTAGCAACATGCTAATCATTCTAAAATCATGCTAGCAACATGTTAGCCGCATGCTAATCATGCTAGAAACATGCTAGAAACATGCTAGCAACATGCTAACAACATGCTAATCATGCTAGAGACATGCTAGTGACATGCTAGCAACATGCTAATCATGCTAGCAACATGCTAATCATGCTAAAGTCATGCTAACAACATGCTAGTCGCATGCTAGTAATGCTAGAAACATCCTAGCAACATGCTAATCATGTTACTAACATGCTAGTCGCATGCTAGTAATGCTAGAAACATGCTAATCATGCTAGAAACATGCTAGTGACATGTTAGCAATATGCTAATCATGCTAGAAACATGCTAGCAACATGCTAATCATGGTAAAATCATGGTAGCAACATGTTAGTCGCATGTTAATCATGTTACAAACATGTTAACAACATGCTAATCATGCTAGCAACATGCTAGTCACATGCTAGTCATGCTAGCAACATGCTAATCATGCTAGAAACATGCTAGCGACATGCTTGCAACATGCTAATCATGCTAGAAACATGCTAGCAACATGCTAATCATGCTAGAAACATGCTAGCAACATGCTAATCATGCTAAAATCATGCTAGCAACATGCTAGCAACATGCTAGTCGCATGCTAGAAACATGCTAGCAACATGCTAATCATGTTAAAATCATGCTAGCAACATGCTAGTCGCATGCTAGTCATGCTAGAAACATGCTAGTCATGCTAACAACATGCTAGTAACTTGCTAATCATGCTAGAAACATGCTAGCAGCATGTTAATCATGCTATAAACATGCTAGAAACATGGTAGCGACATGCTAGTCATGCTAACAACATGCTATTCGCATGCTAATCATGCTAGAAACATGCTAGCAACATGCTAGTTATGCTAGAAACATGGTAGCGACATGCTAGTCATGTTAACAACATGCTAGTAACTTGTTAATCATGCTAGAAACATGTTAGTCGCATGCATTCTTTCTGTCAAACTAATCTATCTATCATTCTTTCTTTTAATTTAATCTATATCATTCTTTCTAACTAATCTATCTGTCATTCTTTCTAACTAATATATCTTTCTTCCTTTCAATTAATCTATCAATCTAACTTTAAACTATAGACTTCTAACTTCTTTAAACTTCTTCAAACTTTCTGGTCAGGCTTTCTCAAGCCAACTTAAAGTTTGTCTCAACAAACTTTTTTTTCTAGTTTTAAATTAATATACAATTAAATAATACAATTTCAAAATAATCCTGTTTTTACTGTACTTTTGCCAAATGAAAACTGATCCTGTCATTAATAGTTCATATGGTGTACCTAAAGATAACAGAAAGATTATGTACAATACAAGAACTTGACAGTATGTGCCATTTCAAATATCAACTCTTAAATCCTGCGATACAGTAGTGGATAGAAGTTGTCAAGATCACTTTGATATTTGCATTGCGAAAAATTTACATTTAGAGTGATTTAAAAAAGAACAAACTTTATAAATGAATTCACTTGCTTGTGGCATCTTGAGAGGAAATTTTCGGATCTCTTTGCTTTAGGCTTACCTCGTTTGTTGTCTGCATCATAATTTGTTGACCAAATCATATTAATTATTGTGACATAATTACTGCAATTTATGTATGCAAATTTGGGACACAAAACCCATAATTAGAGATAACTTCAAATAATAACTTCCTTCCTATAATTATTGCAATGATTCAAGCCAGTGCTCAAACAAATTTCATTAATGGATTGAAAACTAGAAACTATCAAGTATAGTTCTAAGGGTGGATTAGCTCGTGCCGTTTTACAATTATCTCTATATGCAAATGTGAATGATAAGCAATCGCTTGGTCTTCCCGACAGCTATGAAGACAAATAAAGAAAGTTACCGAGCTTGAAACAATAATGTCAGCAATTGAAATACATTAGCTGTGCAAAACTATAATGCTCTTATATGGAACTCATTTAATTTACTTTGCGAATGGATTTGTGCTGCATAAATAGATAAGAACATGAAAAATATGATTATTCCAGTAACATATGGGTAGCTGGCAGATAATTTTAGGACATAACAACAAATAATGGATCTGTTTTGAATATAATCTATACAGTGGTTATTTACTGCGTGGGTTAGAATGATAGGAAGGACATATTGAAGGTTATAAATCCCTTCTGCTTATTACTTTGCAGAATATAATTCGCACTTTCAGCAACATGCTGTTTTTTTCTCACCTTCAAGAAGACTCTTTTCTAGATTATTATGGTCTGGTTACATTCTTTCTTTCATCCTGGATTAATGATATATATTAGAATGTGGTGTGCATTTGCTCATTGAGATCTGACACTTTCCCTTGTCTCTATATCAACACAACCTTTACATCCACCAAATGCTTTTTTTTTAGCCAGTTGTTCACTGTGTACTTTGTACACTTCTCAGCTATGAACAAACCGAACCTAGGTCTGATTTAAATGGGGGCCTAGGGTCCTCAACTTGTCTTCAATGCAAGTTATGGGACTGGGGGTCCACCTGCAGGTCTCCACAGCTTCTAATAATTGCTCTCTCTCTGGATGAGTGGTCTCCAAGGGCTCAATTTAGGAAGCGGACAGTCTCCCCAGCACAGATGACTATCTGGGAGCCGCTGAATTCAAAGGGATTTGTGCATTCCTGTTCAGCAGCTTGTGTCAAAGAGTCTGGAAACAAACTGACATTCACATAATACTTATAGAATGGAGGCCATTCACACGAGCATCAGTGTTTTTAGGGGGATGTTCAGGCCCAGAAGAGTGAGGAACAGCACCTGTTAGTCTTTTTTTATTACAGCACTTGCAGGGCAGTACTATATTGCTTTTTCTCAAACACACTGTTTAGATGTTTTCCAAAAGCCCTAAATGTGAATTTTTTAACTTCTGCAAGTTGTTCAGCTTGATTTACTTAACGTACACATTCAAACTTTGGTTTGTAGATAATTTCATCATTACAATTTCTAGTTGTTAAATTAAAACCGACTTGTAAGTGTTTTGTAGGCATTTTTGAGTAATCAAAATATAACTTACAAACAATATTTCATAGTAAGACTGGTCTTCTTTCTTATGTCTATTTTGATTAGACTTGTCTTTCTTTCATATAATTATAGTTTTGGTGCCTTTAAATTGCATATTGACTTTGCTGATTTTTGCATGCAACCAACTGAAAACAAGATTTTTACTGAAAACTGAAAACAAGATTCATAAATGTGACTTGCTCAGTCACATTTATGAATTCATGATTATTTAAATTCATGATTGTTTTTTCACCTTTTGGGAAATTCCTGAACTTCAGGAAAATAATTTTGGAAAACTTTATTGTATTTAGACAGTAAATTTTTCAATGTTTTGTTAAACTGAATTTTTGTTTAATCCTAGTGTTTATAACAAATGTAAGGATGGTGAAAAAAAGTCAGTTTTAAAGTGATCTTTATAGAACAGAAATACAAAAAACAAAAAACAAAACCTCATACCTGGTTTTAATGGAAATCAGCATCTGAAACAAAAGTATACAGTCCAAACTTACTGTACCTAAAACTTTAACACTGTTACTTTTCTGCTTTGCAAGTACTATTATTTTCCCTCCAGGAAATGCACATTGATATTTTAACATTGATTTTCTGTTTAAAAGTGTTTTGTTACAGACATTTTGTTGCAATGTATTTATAGCTTTGTGATGAATTTGAATTGTTAATTAATTACAACATATTTGATATTACATATGTAAGATACAATCATGTGAATAAATAAACTTTAACTCTGTTAGCTGTCTACAAAAACATAACAAATGAATAAAAATCCACAATTATACCAAAGACCTCAAGATTTTCTCGGAAACAAGTCATGCTTTCATTGTCTCATGAGGTTGTCTTATCACAAATTAAGTTAGTCATCTTTGCAATTCAGATCTTTTAGATAACATGGGTGAAAATGAATCACTATTAATGAGGTGGATTGCAAGGTTACTGCAGCAGAGCTCTAATGAGGGCAATGTGAACTTCAATCAGACTCAACGGACACACAGAGAAACATAATGAAGTGCTAGATGCTTCAGGTGATGTAAAATATTCCATTATCAAAGAACTTATGACTGTTCAGTCATACTATATGAAATCTGACATGACAATTTTAGTTATAAAAATGTGTTAAGGAAACTCTAATCATACTTTGTTTTTAAGATTTAAGAATAAACTCTTTATGATCCACACCATTGAGACTCTCAATATGACATTTATAAGTCATATCAGAATCAGAGCAGCATAACTGACGTACATTGTTCTTATTTGAGTGTAAAGCTCATTTTCAATGGGAGAAATATCTCTATAACTAAAACATCTCACCATGCTACATGTAATCAGACAATGAGGCCTCCTGCAAAGTCTTTCCTTCCTGTATAACGCCTTAATTCTAGGTTTGTTGAATGAATGACAGCTTCTTCTCATTACATTCTTCCCAGGTGACAAAAAACTTTACTGTTTCCTACCTATACAACTATACCACCTTCCTTAACTCTAGTTGAGATTTGATCGGCTTCCTCCTGACCTCTGCGCTCAAGCCTTGAAGGCAGGATTACCACTGAGTTCAGCTCGGTCTTTGTTCCTGTGGACTGAGAGAGTGGAAGATGCTTTAACAAAACTCAAACAGCTGAAACTTCAGTCATCCTCACAACTTTGTGTTTGCCATCAGTGGGAACTACTGCAGAAGATCAATAGCTAGCACACTCAATCTCACTGCTGCTTCCTTTCAAACAACCTGAAACATTTTTTACTTCAAGCGTTTTCATGTGGTTACACAGAATAATGAGATGATTCCTCACTATAGCAAAGTTCAACGTTTTAGTTTTTAAGGCTTAGACTTTTAAAAGTCCACTGCTATAAATCATGAACATTCGGAGTTCTTACAGTACAACAAAAATAATTCCCCATACAGTTACTGTACAATTAAGAATTTATTTTGTGAAAATGTGCCAAAATAAATCCAATGGCATACAAACCACTCATTTAATTTGCTTTTCTATGGACACTGAAGTACAGCAAGTGACAGAAGTTGAGATAGAAAAAATATACAGTAAATAAATGTTTTCAGCATAGTGCTAAAATGTCATTTTAAATGTATCTCTACACTGTATATATGATTTTTTTTCAAGGTTGTAATTTTTTTATTACTTGATTGTTTTTAAATACCTTTTAATAAATAAATGTTTTGCAACATATCAGTGATAAAATATAATTTCATGAGATTATATCAGATTATAACAGCATATTTGTACATTGCTACACTAAAAATCTTATTTTTCAAAGTTGTAATTTTTATTATCTTATTACTTAAAAGAAAATACTATTTCAATTTTTACTTAGTTAAATTTACATTTAATTAATTGTTACTTTACACAACTCTTTTTGAAATTTACTTGAAATTTCTGAGTAAAAATTGGTTTAAAAGTAAACCCGACACCTATTTATTTATTTTTTTCTTTCAGAAATAGTCAGGAAAAAGAGCAGCAAGGTGGTATTGAGACTGCGGGGGAGAAGATGTCAAGTGATTTGAAGGTAATGTTTAGGTTTGATGTTTCCATCATGCTGTCATTTCTGAGAACCAGTCAATATGGTGGAAGTGAGGTAAACACTAAGGTGAGGACGATGGCTGAAAGGGTACAAAGACTTAATGTGAAGGTGACTGTGGATTGATGAGTGAAGAAGCCGCAGTAAAAAGGACAGGCTGTGGGAAGGAGATACAGAAATAATCAGACACATGAGAGGAAGATTCTAGTAAAGACAAGGTCAAGTTTGTTGCCAACCCTGATGCTGCATTCTCAGAGGAAGAGCTTTCTGAGCTGGTGTGGTAGCATAATGGTTGAGGCTTTTCGTGGGCAAGGAAAACATCACATGACCTGTGGAAATTTATAAGCATTTATTTGTCAGATTGTGTATTTTGGTCCAATGGGATCTTACAGTGCATTCAAGCTTCACGTTTAATCAGTAAGTGTGCTCTCAGGGAATCAATCCTATGAAACTGGTGTTGCTAGCATCGTGTTCTACCAGCTGAGCTACAGGAACTGCACATTATGAGTTATGAGTCCATTATCATCAACATTGTACACTCAAGTAAATCACCAGGTTACTCCAGCCTATAATTACCTTGAAGGAAAAGCATCTGGTAAATGAAACTAAATTTGGCAAACATTAAAATGAGATAGCCAGAGAGTTTACAGCTGAAATTAATTAAATATTTTTTTTTAAATAAACTATTATATGAAATATATTGCAGCAGTTAAAGAAGGTTTAGAAGACGTTAAAGCTGCAGTCGGTAACTTTTGATGCTCTAGCGGTTAATAAACAGAACTGCTTGCGTCTTGTGGAAGAACATTGTAGCCGGAGCTACTTCTCACTGTTTATGTCTATAAAGAATTACAAAGGTATTGGGTTACTCCACCACGGTACCTACCTGAAGCAATCTAAAATAGTCTGAATATAAACACTTATTATAGGTGTACCCTAGTGATTCAGGACGGGCTAAAAACATGGTTTGGAAAATGGATTCATGGTGTACTCGCTTATTATATACATTTTGTATATTTTGAACACAAAAAAAAAGTTATGGACCACAGCTCTGATTGGTTGTTTCTTACCGGGAATGGTGTATTTCTGCAAATGGCAATTCGGTTGTTAAGTGATGACGTAATAAGAGCTGTTTCCGGGTCCAAGCCTCAACTCGCTTCACTTGAGAATACGACCTCAGCAGCTGTTTATGAGCACTGTTTATTCATATTAATAATTTAAACTAAATGCTTTCAAACTTACGGTATACAGTACAGTCTCCGTGCTCACAGCATCCTAAACACAAATAATTTTTATATATTTTTTTTATATTTATATTTTCATTGTCTATCTGGGACTTCGGTATGGAGTTAAAGGTTAAGATTATAACTTTTTCGCTAGTATTCTATCACATTGTGAGTTTATATTAGCACCTTTTGTTGTTTTCTCGTGGTAAATGATTGAGCATTTGGACACGGAAGCGCTGCTACGTGACGTCAGACTTTTTTTTTTTTTTTTTTTTTTTTTTTACAAAAGTTACCTACAGCAGCTTTAAATTACAAAAAACACTAGATATTTATAAATGAATTCACATCTTTCAATTGGTCTATCAGATGCCATTTTTAATCTTTCACCCAACTGCCAAACTGTATCATAAGCTGATATGACTTACAATAAATCCCAGCATGATTTTTATTTTTTTAATTCAACAATCCCATTTTCACTCATTAAAAGATCATTCTTGATATCAGTAATTACATTTCAACAAGTAAGAATTCTTAAAATCAAAAATAACCCATATTAGACTTCTCCATTGCTGACCTGGACTGTTTTATTATTTTTGTTCTGTTTCTTAAGTAATATTTTGTCTTTTACACGTCTGAGTTGTGCTACGGATATGGAGAGAAAGAAGTGGTTGCTCCTTGCCTCTCTTTGTTTTATTTTTTCATTGTCCTTATTTATCTCTGGGGATACCTATTACTGGAATAGATATTCCAGTCCAGCGTTCCCAATGTCATGTAAATCATATAAGGGCACGTGTGCATTTGACTGTTCACTAAATGTCACATGTTGCCTATTCTTCCCTTTTGACACCGTTGACTTGGTTTGTTTGTCTAGTCTCATGACGTTATATGACAACTTGACCACTGTTTCTTGTGTGCTCCATGATGACTCCCATTTTAAAAGTAGAAGCAATGAATCATACAAGAAATCAGTTAAGATAAAATGTCTAATTGCTTTATTACTGTTGATGCACCAGGCCCAGACACCCCTATAGGCTTTAACACCCCGGCAGATTTTAAAGAAAGATCAGGTCTTGGTTTCTTTCACTTGAATGTACGCAGTCTTGTTCCTAAAATGGACATGTTGCGTATCTGGGCTCACTCTACTGATTCCGATGTAATTGTCTTGTCTGAAACCTGGTTAAGTAAATGGGTTTCAGATAAAGTAATCAATATAAGCGGTTATAATGTTTTTAGGACTGACCGCCCTAATAGAGGTGGGGGTGTAGCAATCTACATCAAAAACCAGTTGTAACGATTAAAACTCCATGATCACGGGAAGAAGGAGGCGGGAACCGGCGGACAATCAAAATGAAAGCTTTAATAATCAAAATAAACACAAAACAGTGCGTCAGCCCATCACGGACGACTGATGCACACAAATAAAATGCAAACACAAACTAAAACCCAGGCCTGGTCTTCTCTCGTCCTTCACTGTCGTCGCTCCGGTTTTATATCCCTCCATCTCCTCTGTGGGACTCGAGACTGGTGGGTCGAGCAGGTGTCGCTCATTTCCCAATCACTCCACCGGCCTCGCTCCTGTTCCCACGTCTCTCGGCCCCGCCTCACTCGTCACATACCCCCATCGCCCCTTGCAGGCCGGGTACTCCCGCTCTACTGTGCTCTACTCCCCCCCCCTGGGGGTTCCCAGACGCACTGCCACTTGGCCCTCCACCAGCTGGGTGATCTCCTCCGCGGTGCCCGGCGGTGGTACTGGACGGCACGACACTCCTCCGCCGCCCGGTGGACGGCGACGGCTCCTCCGGTTTTGGGCAGCCGGCAGGAGTCCCCCGTTCCCTGCTCCTCCGGATTCCTTCACGGAGGCAGCAGGCTCCGGCCCCCTGGCTAACGGCGCCGACTCCTCCGCTCCCTCACGGAAGGCAGCCACCCCTCCACATCACGGGCGGCCGGCAGCGAGCTCGCCCGTCCCCGGCAACTCACTCCAGCCCACCGCATCGAGCATCCATGGCGACACACTCCCTCCGTGGCACCGCGGATTCACCACAGCGGCGAGGGATCTTCAGCAGCGCGTCCCTCCTTTCTCCCGGGTTTCGGCACCACTGTAATGATTAAAACTCCATGATCACGGGAAGAAGGAGGCGGGAACCGGCGGACAATCAAAATGAAAGCTTTAATAATCAAAATAAAAACAAAACAGCGTGTCAGCCCCTCACGGACGACTGACGCGCACAAATAAAAAGCAAACACAAACTAAAACCCAGGCCTGGTCCTCTCTCGTCCTTCACTGTCGTCGCTCCGGTTTTATATCCCTCCATCTCCTCCGTGGGACTCGAGACCGGTGGGTCGAGCAGGTGTCGCTCATTTCCCAATCACTCCACCGACCTCGCTCCTGTTCCCACGTATCTCGGCCCTGCCCCACTCGTCACACCAGTATCATGTTAATGTATTGCGGTCAATATCATTAGTTAAAAAGTTTGAATTTTTAGCATTGGAGCTTGAAATCTCTAAATCACTTTGTATAACGGTCATTGGTTGTTACAGGACTCCTTCAGCTGTTAACGGTGCTCTGCCCTCCTTAATGCAACTCCTTTCGGATTTTAACTCTATGGAATTAGTAGCCTTCGGAGACCTAAATTGGAAATGGTTACTACCAATATCTGATGACTTTAGAGCTAATTGTGATTCACTAAATCTCTTCCAGATTGTCGACGGTCCCACACAGCCAAACTTTAAAAAACCCGGAAAAATCATCTCTATTAGATGTAATTTTAACTAATGTTCCTCATAAGGACTCCACTGCTTCCATATTTGCAAACAACATCAGTGACCACTGTGTCATAGCTACAGTTAGAAATACTAAAATATCAAAAACCAAACCATAGTCAAGCGGAATATGAAGCACTTCTCAGAACAAGACTTTCTCCATGATTTATCTAATTTTGACTGGGAAAAATACAGAGTTAAAGGCCGAAACAATGCTTGGTTTTCTCTGGATTTAACAAATATCCTCCATGACCGCAATGTGGCATGGGCAAAAGCCAGAAAATCGAATGAGAGCTCTGACTGGCTGGTTTTCAGGCAGCTGCGCAATGCATGTACTCTCAAAATTAGAAAAGCCAAAGCTGATCATTTTCTTTCTCAAACCACTCATAACCTGAATAACCCATCAAAATTTTGGAAAACTATCAAATCATTATCAGAAAATAGTAAATGTCAGGAGCTTCCTTCAAGCGTTGTGATAGACTCTAAAACAATTACTGACAAAACCAAAATTCTAGATTGTTTCAATGAACATTTCACAGCCTCAGGATTTTTATTTGAGTCACTAAATACTCAACATAAGTGTTCCCCTATAGTGGAGACTGTTGGTTCCGAACCTTCTACTCAGTGTTTTAGTTTTAGTCCTATTCCAGTTTCAGACGTAGATAAAGCACTCAAACATTTGGACACAACAAAATCTGCAGGCCCTGACAAATTGGATCCTTACTTTTTAAAATTAGCAGCTAATTTTATTTCCATGCCTTTAACTAATATTTTTAATCGGTGCTTGAACACAAATGTCATTCCGTCCATCTGGAAATCAGCTTTTGTGGTTCCCCTGTTAAAAGGTGGTGACCCTAATATATTAAATAACTATAGACCGATCTCTAAATTGTCTGTCCTGGCCAAGGTTTTAGAGTCTCTTGTCAGTGATCAATTAAAGACTTTTTTAGACAGTACAAATGTTCTATCTGTCTTTAAATCCGGTTTTAGAAAAAGGCATAGTACAATATCTGCAGCTCTTAAGGTTTTAAATGACTTAATTGAATCCATAGAAAAAAAGCAGCATTGTGCAGCCCTTTTTATTGACCTTTCTAAGGCTTTTGATAGAGTGGACCACACAGTGCTTAAGCACAGACTGTGGAGGGCTGGACTTTCTGAACAAACTGTAAGTTGGTTTATTAATTACCTCACAGACAGAACTCAGTGTGTGCAGGCGGAGGGAAATACCTCTAGCTATCTCAAAATAATTAAAGGCGTGCCACAGGGATCAGTGCTGGGTCCACTGCTTTTCATTCTATATACAAATGACATAAATCATAACATATTGAAAGGAAATTTTAATTTTTATGCAGATGACACTGTACTGTATTGCTCAGCACCTACAGCAGTCCAGGCCCTCTCCCAATTACAAGTTGATTTTAATATGCTTCAACAGAACATTTATGATCTGAAACTTGTTTTAAATGCTGAAAAAACAAAAGTAATGCTTTTTTCAAATTCAAAATCCAAATTAAATCTGCCTTCAATCATCACTTCTCAGGGTAAGAAGATTGAATGTGTTTCTAAAAACAGATATCTCGGTATTTTAATAGATGAATCTCTTTCTTTTACTTCTCATATTCAGCAGCTGGCAAAAAGATTAAAACTTAAACTAGGGTTTTATTTTAGAATCAAATCCTGTCTCTCATTCGAATCTAAAAAGAGGTTAGTTGCTGGTACTTTTATGTCTATTAATGACTATGGTGATGTTTTATATATGCACGCTTCGTCTCAAAGTTTACATGCACTGGACACTATAAACCATGGAGCTTTGAGATTCATCACTGGTCTTAAAGTCCTCACTCACCACTGTGAACTGTATGAACGTGTTGGATGGTCTTCTCTGTCAACACAAAGACTTCAACACTGGTATGTTTTTATATATAAGGCTATTTTAGGTCTTCTTCCATCCTACCTTCTGACCTACATCAGTGTAAAAAATATTGGGACTTTGGTCCCAGGGAAAAAGGCGTTTAACTTTGCTGCTCCCTTTGCATGGAACAAGTTACAGAAAAATGTGAAACTTAATAAGCTTGTCTCATTGGTTAATTTTAAGAGGATATTAACTGACTTGGAAGCAGCCACATCTGGCTGTAGTTGTTCTGCATGATATGCTAAGGATTTGTGGTTGTTGTATCTGCTATTTTAGTTGTCTTAAGTTATTGTGTATTCTGTGTTGTATGTATGGTTGTACTGCTCCCTATCTTGGCCAGGACACTCTTGAAAAAGAGATTTTTAATCTCAACGAGTACTTTCCTGGTTAAATAAAAAAAAAAGAAAAAGAAATATAATTGTTGATAGCTGCGATCTCACAATTATATGCCTTTCAAATGCAATTACATTGCAATGACTGGTCAGAAATGTACATGTACAAAACATAAAAAAATATTCTTTATATCAATAATTCTGTGTTTACTAGTGCAAATGTCTATTCTTGAGATCAGTTAAATTACTATGAGTAAAAATTCATTTTTTATATCAATAATACGGCTTTGACTAATTACAGTTTTCCTTTCTGAAACCTGTAATTAGATTGTTACTACTGAGAAAGCCATTTTAGATTGATATACGAAATCCATTTTCAAATATCAGAAATACAGAATTAAACAAGAACGACCATTTCAGCAAGTGAAAATGTAATGTTTACCAGTAAAAGTAATTTTAAATCAGTAAAAGGAAAATTAGCTAATTTCAGCACTGCTGATTTGTGTATCTGGGATTTTAAATCGCAAGCAACTAATTTTTGATATGTGCAATTACATTTCCATAATTTTTTTTATCCCACAACCACACTGTATAACCAACAGCCTTATAAGAAATCAAACACAAAAGAGTTTTACTTGTGAACAGGAAGTGACACAATGGGCATTCATGAATAGCTAAAGACTCATGCATTGCATCTCTTTTTCAGGAGAAGAAGATACAGTTCACATCAGACGCAGCATGAATTACCATACTGTCCTTGAATGAGAGAATTCAATAATCCTCCAGTGTTCTGTCTACATACGTCAACAGCCATATGAGTTTGGCTAATACTTCGCCCAGACCATCTGTCACTGGAATAATAGTGTTAAGATGCTCGATCTAAAGCAGTCCAAAACAAACCGCACCAGATGAACATCATTCCTTGAAAACTTCATATAGTTTACATTTGTGACAGAAGTACCAATCCATAATGAGATGGATGGGATCGCACAAACGTACATATGCTCACGTACGAGCTAGCCGTATTGATTTCGACACAGAGCGGCAGAAATAGCGGCGAGCGCAGCCACTGGTCTTCAGGCAGATGTCTAATAGACTTCAGTGAGTCTTCACTTCATCACGCCAGGCCACCGCTGACAGTTAGATGCTGGAGGGCAATTAAAATTAAAGCGTGGCTGATTAGAATATCATATTCATCTGGATGGTAATTACTGTGTCTGGCTTGGTATAAATAATTAATTATGCAAAACCCATGCAGCTGCCACTGGCTAGAGTTAACTGACTTTCTGTCAATATCTCACCGTGCTGGAAAGTATAAAGAGACTGAGGAAATAAGCACTTTAGCTGCTATCTTTCTGCCTTGTCGGGCCTCTCTGTGCCACCGAATTAGTGTCTGTTTGCCCTCTGTGAGCGCAGGTGGTGCTTTGGGGACAGTATGAAGGCTCTTTCTAAGCCCTCAAAGCATGGAAGTTTAAAAGGGCAGCAAACAGGAGCTACAACCTCTCATTAATACAAATGAACTCTTCAGACGCATTTCATTTACTCAGGGAGATGTGTTAGCTTGGCAATACCTCTCCAAAATTAATGATGAATAATAAGAACAAAACCTTCTAGATTAATGTCGGGAGAAAAAATATTTCCCCTCGATTTGATGAATCTCACATGTTTGAGGAAAGCTTTTATTGTTCCAGCTTGTCAGAGGAATGGTGGTTTCTGGGATTTCATTGGTAATGTTGTTTTCCTTTCATTTGTCCTGAGGCTCTGCGTTACAAGAAGGCAAACCTTCTCCACCCTCCGCTGGATATTTCATTAGCCGTCTATGGACTGATTGATGATGTGAGTCACTCACAGTGGAGCGGGACTAGATGCTGTTGACTGGAGAAGCACCCTGCAGCTTCACAGACTTGTCAGATTCAACAATGGGGTTAGAGATAATAAAATAAAACAAAAATATATAAAATAGATAACCAGATCTGTATAGTTAATTATATATTTTAATATTAAAAATGTATTTTAGAAGTATTTGCACTTTTCACTGTTTCCCCATTTTAAAATTAATTTGAGTGTGTTATTTAACATCTGATAATAATTCATTAAAATTAGAGAACTGGTTTAGGTTGAAACACTGATGCAGTAAATATACAATAATTTCTTAACTGAATCACAATGGGCCTACTGTTTTTTGGAAGTTAATTTTCATATATAATATAATATAATATAATATAATATAATATAATATAATATAATATAATATAATATAATATAATATAATATAATATAATATAATATAATATAATTAATATAATAGAATAATTGTGTGTTGAATAAGTTACTCTAACAAAATTTTAATTACTCTCTAGTAATATTACATAACTTAATACTAATTACTTTCTAAATCCCATATCAATCTCAACCAGTTGAAGAATAAAAGGATAGACATCAAACCACTCATTTAATTCTTTGAAATAAATAAAATAAAATAACATAAATTATTTTCAAACTGACCAAAGCATTTTAAGGAAGCATGTATGTTAAAAATATACACACATAAAAAATACCTTTTTTAGTTGCACTTTTAGGTGGAACTATTTGTCCATATAAAGTGATCTGAAATTACTGACATAGAAATTAAAAATAATTTATTCAGTTCCCTGACACACTTAAAATTACCACTGGTCCACCTTATTGGTTTTATACAGTATTCAGTTAAAGGATATCATCTGTGTGTAATCAAAGTTTCCTGTGATTGAAGTATAAATATACGCACATACAGGTGCTGGTCATATAATCATCAAAAAGTGAAACTTGTATATTACATTCATTCATTACACTCAGACTGATATATTTCAAATGTTTATTTCTTTTAATTTTGATGATTATAACTGACAACTAAGGAAAATCCCAATTTCAGTATCTCAGAAAATTAGAATATTGTTTGAGACCAATACAAAGAAGAGATTTTTTGAAATCTTGGCCAACTGAAAAGTATGAACATGAAAAGTATGAGCATGTACAGCACTCAATACTTAGTTGGGGCTCCTTTTGCCTGAATTACTGCAGCAATGCGGTGTGGCATGGAGTCAATCAGTCTGTGACACTGCTCAGATGTTATGAGAGCCTATGTTGCTCTGATAGTGGCCTTCAGCTCTTCTGCATTCTTGGGTCTGGCAAATCTCATCTTCCTCTTCACAATACTCCATAGATTTTCTATGGGGTTAAGGTCAGGCGAGTTTGCTGGCCAATTAAGAACAGGGATACCATGGTCCTTAAACCAGGTACTGGTAGCTTTTGCACTGTGTGCAGGTGCCAAGTCCTTTTGGAAAATGAAATCTGCATCTCCATAAAGTTGGTCAACAGTAGGAAGCATAAAGTGATCTAAAACTTCCTGGTATATGGCTGCGTTGACCTTGGACCTCAGAAAACACTGTGGACCAACACCAGCAGATGCCATGGCACCCCAAACCATCACTGGTTGTAGAAACTTTTCACTGGACCTCAAGCAACATGGATTATGTGCCTCTCCTCTCTTCCTCCAGACTCTGGGACCCTGATATCCAAAGGAAATGCAAAATTTACTTTCATCAGAGAACTCTCAGCAGCAGTCCAGTCCTTTTTGATGCGAGACGCTTCTGATGCTGTCTGTTGTTCAAGAGTGGATTGACACAAGGAATGCGACACCTGAAACCCATGTCTTGCATACGTCTGTGAGTAGTGGTTCTTGAAGCACTGACTCCAGCTGCAGTCCACTCTTTGTGAATCTCCCCCACATTTTTGGGTTTTGTTTCACAATCCTCTCCAGGGTGCGGTTATCCCTATTGTTTGTACACTTTTTTTTTTTTTTACCACATCTTTTCCTTCCCTAGCCTCTATATTAATGTGCTTGGACATAGAGCTGTGTTCTGTGAACAGCCAGCCTCTTTTGCAATGAACTTTTGTGTCTTGGCCTCCTTGTACAAGGTGTCAATGGTCATCTTTTGGACAACTGTCAAGTCAGCAGTCTTCCCCATGATTGTGTAGCCTACAGAACTAGACTGAGAGACCATTTAAAGCCCTTTGCAGGTGTTTTGAGTTATTTCCTGATTAGAGTGTGGCACCAGGTGTCTTCAATATTGAACCTTTTCACAATATTCCAATTTTCTGAGATACTGAATTTGGGATTTTCCTTAGTTGTCAGTTATATACATCAAAATTAAAATAAATAAACATTTGAAATATATCAGTCTGTATTTAATGAATGATTTTAATATACAAGTTTCACTTTTTGAATGGAATTAGTGAAATAAATCAACTTTTTGATGATATTATAATTGTATGACCAGCACCTGTATCTGGAAGGTCAAACTTTGGGTAAGTCAATATTAGGGCAAAACTTGCTAGACAACTTTGTGAATAAAATAATGGGAAGAAACAAGGCAGCAGATGGATACAAGAATTTAAAGTCACTGAATATCCCTTAGAGTACAGTTAAATCTACAATTAATGAATTGAAAGAGTATGACACAGCTGTAGATTTACCTAGAGCAGGCTGTCCTCAAAAACTGAATGACCATGCAGGAGACTAGAGGCCAATGACAACTCTGAATATGTTATAAATTACAGTTTTATTTGAGAGTATAGTAAAAAGAAAACCACTGTGAAGTTCTGCAAAGGCCAGTGAAAAGATTTATAGTGACCCATCCACACATATCTGTAATAGTTAAAACAGGCTTTTACTAAATATTGACCTAAACAGGGCAAGTACTTTTGCATATTGTTATCTTTAATAAACATAAGACATTTTGTCTGATTCGTAGATTTTCTTTTGATCAGTTTAAAAAAGGCAATTTGTAAACTCTGTGGTTCAGTGGAGTAAAACAACATAACATGAACACTTAAGAGTGAACACTTATTAAAACACCAAATTAAAGATCTTTATATAAGTAATTAAGTGTATATGCCTCATTAGCACAACCTTTGCAAAGCCATCCATAGGCCCTTGTAAACATGATAATCTAATGCAGAGCATTATATAACTGTGCGGTTGCATTGTTCCATGTGGGGATTTTGTGGGAACTAACCGGAACAAAGGGAGTTCAAGATCACTTAGCATGTTTATTAAACTTTACATTACCCTTCAATTACTCTCCAGATACCCCAGTGTGCAAAGTCATAGCTTTAGCTGAACCCAGCTGTTAGATCATGTCAGCAGTGCATGGATGAACTTGAGAGAGTTAAAAATAAAGCAACCGCACTGCATAAATCTTGCAATAAATGCTGGTTAATTACTAGCAGCCTTGGACAGAAGCATTCCTTACAGAGAAATCATTGGGTGGGCTGAGCGTTTTGGGGGTAATTGCTGGGGGGTAATTTCCCAGTGACTTCTAAAATCATATTTAATCCCAAGCATATTTGTCAAATTAAATGTATGTTCAAGCCTTGTCACATTCAAATAGGTCTAATAATAAATTGTTTCATAATTAGACAAAATATTCCCCCAAAATGATTTTACGCCTGACGAATTGCCATGAAACGCAATGAGCTCAACTGCTGGGCTAATTGGCTAAATAATGTAGTTTGTATTGACCATCTAAAAACAGTTCAATAAATGATATACTTGGGCAATACTGTTTATGTATGCATGTTATTCTCTATGCCTTATAGTTTTACACTGAGAGAGATGAATTGCTCTGCCTTTCTATAGGAAATTAGTTCATTATATGCTATACACTACACCTCTTAACTGGGATCATGTTGTTGAGGGTTTGATCAGGATTTAAATTGGGATTTTAGAGTCATACACTACTGTTCATAAGTTTGGGATCAGTAAGATATATATAAGATCAAATACATGTAGTATATATATATATATATATATATATATATATATATATATATATATATATATATATATATATATATATATATATATATATATATATATATATATATATGTAGTACAGACCAAAAGTTTGGACACACCTTCTCATTCAAATAGTTTTTATTTTCATGACTATGAAAATTGTAGAGTCACACTGAAGGCATCAAGGGCTATTTGAGCAAGAAGGAGAGTGATGGGGTGCTGCGTCAGATGACCTGGCCTCCACAGTCACCGGACCTGAACCCAATCGAGATGGTTTAGGGGTGAGCTGGACCGCAGACAGAAGGCAAAAGGGCCAACAAGTGCTAAGCATCTCTCGGGGAACTCCTTCAAGACTGTTGGAAGACCATTTCAGGTGACTACCTCTTGAAGCTCATCAAGAGAATGCCAAGAGTTTTGATGCCTTCAGTGTGAATCTACCAATTTTCATAGTCATGAAAATAAAGAAAACTCTCTAAATGAGAAGGTGTGTCCAAACTTTTGGTCTGCACTGTATATTTATATATATTTTGTTTTTGCTGTATTTATTTGTTCAAAAATACAATGAAAAGAGTCCTAATGTATTTTCTATTTTAAAATACATTAAAATATAATTTATTCCTGTGATGGCAAAGTTGAATTTTCATCAGCCATTACTACAATCAATTTAATATGCCTTTTTCAGTGCTGAAAGCAGTTGTGATGCTTAATTTCTTCTGGAACCTGGGACATTTTTGATAAACTTTGATGAATAAAAAATTATTTTGAAACAATTGAGGTCTTTTCTATCACTTCTATCAATTTAACAAATGCATGTTGTGTCTATACAAATGTAAATATGGATCAAACAAATAATTGGTGAACATGATTTTGTTAACAAATAAACAAATTATTTAAACAATTACCTATGTAAGAAAATACTGCCAAATATTGTTTACATAAACTTACTGTACATGGATAAATTTTACATGTTTACATTTACATAAATTGCAGAACTAAAATACAAATCTAAACCAGACCTATCAGGATTTGTCTCTATAGATGTAACATTGCTTTAATGTGTTACAGACTAAAATCTTTTTAATCCTTTCAGTGTGTGGCTGGTGACCAAAATCTGATGCAGCCTTAATTTAAAACCTCAAACATTAGAGAAATCTAAAAAGAATGCTTAATCATATTCACAAAATATTTGGTTTGACTCAGTGGATTTTGCCACATTTACAAATTCTTTAAAAACAGGGACTTTAACTCTCAACTCATACACACTTTCCATGTCCTTCAAGAGGACTTTTCTAGGTGCACCTGGTGCTACTGGGAAACAGGGCCATGATTTGAACATGCAGTCTGGCTGTAGAGTCTGGACTTTTGAAAGGAGCATCACAGCTGTTTGGTTGTTGGCCTCCATTGCCTGGCACAGACCTGAGAAGCTGAATTTCTTCTTCCCTGTCAGCAGCATGCAGGGAGAGTCAGCCTGCCAAAACAAGCCTGGACCACTCCCCTCACATCAGGGGTGGAGATGGCCCTGGGCTTTTGGGGGATCATTTTTTCTCTAGACCCAAACCTGATTCCCCCTCACCATGCACTTCCCGCATTAATGCGAGTAGAGAACTGTTGAGGGTTAATTTAATGACTACAGACCGTAGCTGAACATAGGGAGTGACAATATGCAGGCAACAACTGTGGCTACATTTTCAGCTAAAAACACACCAGAGAATTGTACTGGAAATAAACAAGAAATATATCTTCATGCTTCAGATCCAATACAGTGTCTTCCCTCAGTCAAATGGCCTCATAATTACATGTTCAACATCAGGCCTCTGAATGATCCCATCACATTAAATGTTTCAGTGTACTGTACTCAACTACTGGATTCTGTACTAAGCTTCAAAATATATAACTGATCTTTAATATCAAAGAAAATGAATAAATTGTTTTATTCATAAATAAATAAATAGTTGAAATTATGAGATACAAATGTAAATAAAGTCACGCTATGGGATATTATGTCTCCCCATAAGGAAATTTAATATTTGACATATTTTGCCCTATATGATATTGTGATATTGTTATATTTAGTAAATAAGATGATATAATTTTCACATACATGCATTATTTGGCTAGATATAAGTTTATAACACATATAAAATCCCCCTATTAAATTTGCATATGTATTTTTGTTGTTAATACCTGTATGATGATTTTATATGCTTTTATATACATAGCAACCATATGTCAACTATATACATTTCATTTACACAACTTCATTGAAACAATATATATCAGGAAAGCTGTATGTTTTATGTGTTTTTCTAATGCACGACTATCTTATATATTTATTTATATGAATGTGGCGGGGCGGTGTAATTTTTGAAACACAAGAGCAAGTTTTTATTCCCTAATATAAAAGTCCGACTACGCCACCCTAGGGATTAGCCCCAGGGAAAATACTCAAACAATAAGCACAGCACACAGGTTCGGTTCCCTCATAGAATTAGGCAAGAGACGTGAGTAATACAAAAATACAAACGTTTATTAATAGAAAAATACTTTAAAATGTTGGACACTGAAACCCACTTAAAACTAAACAATGAGAAAAACATACAAAAACAAAAACTAAATACCGGCAGGCCTGAGGCTCCCAATGGCAGGAAGCAACGTAGAGTTTGATTTTACAGAGCACACTTCCACACGCACACCCAGTGTCACTTAATCACACAATCACACACTCAGTGTACACTGCACACGATAAAGGACCACCACCAGGAGGAGGAAGAGCAATCCACCCGTGGGACCCCAGCACCTGCGAAATAAAGAGAAGAAACTATAACAAGGTTCATAAAAGATGACCAAATGGACATCAATAAAGCAAATCCTCACAACAATAAATATAAATGACAAAAATAAAGAAAAGAAAACCATTCAAGCGCAGGAACGTCAATCAGTTGGTCACCTAAATAATACAAGACAATTTTAGCTCAGTAGAGGTTCACACACACAAAATAGAATGGTACTTCTAGATGGTTGATCACATGAACCGAGCAGTTAAATGGCTTGATTAAATATTACACGCAGTTTAAATGGCTTCACAAAAAGAAAAAAGAAAATAAAAATGAAAATAAAAATCAAGTTAACCTAACAAACTATACTTCCAAAAAATTAGAAGTTAACAGAAAATAAACAGAGGTTTCACATCAAACAAAAACACAAAGGGCAGCTAACGTTAGCTCCCCTACAAGTGGAAGGAACCAACTAGCCCCCCACACAAACCAGGGTCGAATATACTGCAATGATAAGAACCAAACGAGCAGTCTCCGTCTCTCTAGTGATGATCGCGTCAGCGCGGCCGTATTAACCGCAGCACTTTAATAGTGTGGAGACAGTAGCAACAATCACGGCATAGAACGAGAAGGAGAATCCTATAACAAACGGAGATGTTAACAATCGTAATACTATCCCCCTCGCAGTCATAATAACGTATAAACACTTACCATCAGGAGATCACGCTAGATAGCACGCTTAATAGACATGGATTGGTCAGTCATGCCCACCGATTACACCATGGAATACAGGGAATCACGCCTATTTGATATCCGAAAGAATGTTAAACCCATACAGCCGTTTCAGCACCATATCACGAGCCCTTAACAATAACATTACCTGTGAGGTGAACAGTCATCAGACCCACTAAGCAGCACGGAGGGCACCGCACCAAAGCTGCAGTAATTGATAACAAATGATTTAAAAAAAGTTATACATCGGAAACTCCAGAAAGGATCACCCATTAAAACACAGCTCGCTTACCTACAACCACCGTCGACGCTAGCAAAACAAACGGGGAAATCGGATGTGACGCATCCCAGGTAACAGCCAATCAGACTTAAATGCACGGTACTACTTGCTGATAGGATGACACTGCTGTCAATCACCTGATTCGGTTACATACAGTAATATCAACATTTATTGACATTTTTTAGGATGGACATGACATATACAGTATGTCCGATATATGCATTATACATTTATAAACATACTTATTTGTATGGTGTAGATATACATGTTTATATAGGAATTTGTATAATTCCTTATAAATTTGAATATATACTAATATGCATATATGCTTTTCCCTCACATATTTTTCATATGTGTAAATTAATATATGCACACAACATGTGTATGGGTCAACTGCATAATATTTTATAGTTAAATAAAGTCACACTGAGATATAGTATGATATAAAGTCACATTGTAGGCATAAAAATCACACTGTCCTTAAGTCATCATTTGAGCTATAAAGTAATTTTATGAGAAATAAAAGCACAATTGATAAAGATAAAGTCAAGTAAAAGTAAAAATAGAAGTAGCTGCATTTGAGGTGGCCTTTGAGGATTTAAGTTCCTGCAATCTTTTCTCTTTCTTCCCATCTCAGCCTCACTTAGACCCCCTCAATTCTGAGAATGGTTAGAGGGGGCGTGTCTGTGAGGCACTCTGGGTAAAAACACATAAAACCCTTCATCCCTTACAATTTTAAGTCTTGCACTTTGCACCATTTCGGTCCTTTTTTGCAGTTTGTTCCTCCCACCTGCTGTTGGCAGATATTGACAGAGAAAAAACATGAGACTGAAAAAAACAACATACAAATTTCCTGTGTCTCTGCCTGCATGTTGAAAGGTTATATCTGAGCCACGCAGGACCGTTACGCCTCTCAGAGCGAGCAAAGGAAAGACATAAATCAAGGCTGTTTCATGTAAGATATGAGATTTTCATTGAGCCTTTCAAATGAAGCCTTTTAAGCTGGAAAATGATTGACAGTTGTAATGGTGTAATGCTCACAGAATGAGCTGAAAAGAAAGAGGCAGTGAGCCAACTCAGATTTGATCACGAAAAACCAGCCCTCAAAATAGAGCTGGCAGCAGAAGCCCAGCTGATTCTGCTTTAATGCAGCTCATAATGTGGAAAACTGGGAGCCCTTTCTGTCCATAATTGCGGGGTACCAGCATTAAAATGTGGTGGCTGCTTTAAAATGAAAAGCTTCTTAGTGCAAAGGAACTCCTTGTTAGCAAGGCTGTAAATTACCACAAGGTCGAAGCAGAGTGAGACACTCTTCAGTTCTTGGAGGTGTAAGAAAACAAACCATGGCCACATTAATACAGATCAATGCTGAAATATGAATAGTAATTGAATGAATGACAAGATTATTCCTTTATAAAACCTATCAAAGATATACTTGCTGTGCAATCTATTGCATTTGTGAAGTCTTTCCAGGAAGAGAAAGGGCAAGGACACTGAGAGAGAGAGAAAAAAAATACTAAAACATAAACAAATTATTTAAACAATTACCTATGTAAGAAAATACTGCCAAATACTGTTTACATAAACTTACTGTACATGGATACATTTTACATGTTTACATTTACATAAGTTGCAGAACTAAAATACAAATCTAAACCAGACCTATCAGGATAGGATATATATAAAAAAAAATATATTTTTCAGGATATGTATAGTACAGACCAAAAGTTTGGACACACCTTCTCATTCAAAGAGTTTTCTTTATTTTCATGACTATGAAAATTGTAGAGTCACGCTGAAGGCATCAAGGGCTATTTGACCAAGAAGGAGAGTGATGGGGTGCTGTGCCAGATGACCTGGCCTCCACAGTCACCGGACCTGAACCCAATCGAGATGGTTTAGGGGTGAGCTGGACCGCAGACAGAAGGCAAAAGGGCCAACAAGTGCTAAGCATCTCTCGGGGAACTCCTTCAAGACTGTTGGAAGACCATTTCAGGTGACTACCTCTTGAAGCTCATCAAGAGAATGCCAAGAGTGTGCAAAGCAGTAATCAAAGCAAAAGGTGGCTACTTTGAAGAACCTAGAATATGACGTATTTTCACATATTTCATATTCCACATGTGTTAATTCATAGTTTTGATGCCTTCATTGTTAATCTACAATTTTCATAGTCATGAAAATAAAGAAAACTCTTTGAATGAGAAGGCGTATCCAAACTTTTGATCTGTACTGTACGTATATATATACAGAGCCATTTAAAACTGTGGGTTTGTAAGGACATTTTTGTCTAAATGGTTCCATAAAGAACCTTTACGAGCTGAAGAATCTTTCTGTTACACAAAATGTTATTTGTGGTGAAAGAAGGTCCTTCAGATTATAAAAAGGTAAGAAAGAGATTAAAGAACCTTTGACTGAATGGTTAGAACCAAAACTGGTACTGCAGTTGCATCGCTGTGAAGAACCTTTTTGGTAGTAAGACAATCTGTCAAGCTATATATAGTTTGGTACAATCTTAGTTAATATGATGGTGACTTGTCAAACAGCTTGTACAAATCTTAAACTTAAATCTTAAAGTGCTTCAGATGGAGTTATGATAATAGTCATCCATAAATCTATATCTCCATGGGTCTATATTTCCATATTACCTCCATGGATCATGGAGTGGCTGAAAACACAGGAGTTGGCACCATGATGCTTGGGCATGTTGTATCTGGAATTTTTATGAATGCATATAAATGAAACCCCATATCTGCTGGCTTTCATTATGTGGAAACTTTCCAAACAAACTAGAGAGCTTTTGATACCAGTGTGATTTAGATCAGCCCATTAACAATTAAGGTACCAAAACTATGACTACACACATGTCAAGGGCATCTCCTTTCAACACTTCCCATGGAGACTTCTAGAGGTTCCTGGAAAAGTACTGTTCATATTGCAAATGGATCAGATGACCCATTGCAAGAGGGGAGGAGCCACCTTGAAACTCTCCATCTGTTGCCTATCAAGGGAATGAAGATCATCTTCTAGTGTCCTTGCCTTGAAAAGCCCCTGATAGAACAAATTGAAGGAAGGCAGTTAATGATCTCTTTAAAGTCAGGTAGGCAGATTCTGATCACGCTGCATCTTCGTGCATTTATTATATCAATTGAATTTGCATGTGACTTTACCAAGTTCACAATGGTTTAGAGAAAGCCTTTTGTTATGCAATTATATCAAGCTATTTGCAGCATTTAAAACAGAGATGATTATGTTTCTTCCTTTTACACATGCATAATGGTTAATTATTGTTGAAGCTGTGGTGCAGAAGTTAGCATATGTACCTTTGACATTTTAGCGCTGCTTGAAGTCATAATTAAGACATGTTAATTGCTTATATGTCAAAATGCTGACATATACAGTAAATTGTTTTGTTAAATAAAAGATGAATGAAATAATGAGTTATCGTCAAAATAAATTATTATTATTAATTATTAAACAAGGAGCAACAATAACACTGTTAAACAATTTTTTAAATAAATGTTTTGTTTTACTTTTATTTTTAATGATTCTTTATGAAGTTTGACATGCTGCATATGAAAATCACATAGGTTTTTTGTATCATCAGTGCTCATGAAAACAAACACACACACACACACACACACACACACACACACACACACACACGCACACACGCACACATATACTGTATGTTGACAACCTACACAAGCTATGCAATTTGTTATTACTCATACATACAAATTACATTGATGGTACTGTACATGCATAATACTGAGCTAAAACTTTTTAATATAAACAGTTATCAAAAGTAAAAAAATCATAATTGTACGGTGGATGATTTTTGTCTTTTATAACAGGTCCCACAATGTTCTGGTATGTTCCAGAAAGCTCTAGAATGTTCCACAATGTTTACAGAAACTTGTAAAATGTTCTTAACCTTGAAAAAACTACACATTTCTGTTTCATTGTGGAAACAATAAAAAGTTTCATTGTGATCCATAATTGTCACTGTTTTTCCCACTGACTCAAATTTGGCTCCAGCATCTAAAGGATCTCATGTTTTTTTTTTTTTTTTGGCTTTGGCCATACATTCTCCTCTTTCTGTGTTTAGCTGAG
Source organism: Carassius carassius (assembly GCF_963082965.1). NCBI lineage: Eukaryota > Metazoa > Chordata > Actinopteri > Cypriniformes > Cyprinidae > Carassius > Carassius carassius. The sequence continues at coordinate 18,743,956 of NC_081786.1, forward strand.
GTAGCTATCTGGAGCATCCACACACAGAGAGATTAGCCTGCTAACCATCAATCCCTTTTCTAACAGTTAAGGAGATGAGACAAGTCATTGGCTCGCATCCACAGCCTTCTCTCTCTCATCAGCTTCTAATCTGCTGTGTTTGGGTTAGAAGAGCCACAGTCACTGCCATTCTGGACCATTTCCACCCAGCAGGCCCAAGGCCCAAATGGCCTTGTATCCACCTTCATGCTGTCCACATCTGCTCCTACTCTCAGGACCTGACACACTATAGGGTGTACAGTGCACACAAAAACACAGATACTCACACAGCCAAGCCATAGTGCCATTCCTCATACTGAAGTAACTGGAGGGGCCTGGTCAAATCCATCTATCAGTATAAGGCGTCCCTCAATCTGGGCAGAGCTAATGCATTAAAACAATTGTGTAAAAGCAGCGGCGATAATTGGAATGTTCTTTAGGCCAGCAGAGAATGCAATCAGACTACAAAACATTACTTTAATCACATACACGCACACATTGACAAACAAAACAGGCAGAAGCCATATAGCTAATTGGACAAGTGTGAGACTGGCATTATTAGTGTTTTACTTCGATTTTCATGCTTGCTTTGTCCCTCCACAGTGAAATTGTGGTTCTGTGTGTATCCCCTAAGTGAAAATAAGAGTTAGTGGCCTATGTAGCAGATCAGTCTGTAGTATTGAGTGTTAGTATTTATGCTTGTACTGTATTATTATAAGATGAACACTGCACTAATCAAGGCCATTTTTATACTCTGAAAGAATTCCACATGCTAAAACAACCTATAATATCGTGGTAAAATGTTCTGTTGCAATTTTCCAACTTTTTTTCCCAAGTATATATATTTTATGCATTTAGCAGACTCTTTTATCCAAAGCGACTTACAGTGCATTCAGGCAATCAATTTTTACAGGCTATCAATTTTTACCTATCATGTGTTCCCAGGGAATCAAACCCCCAACCTTGTGCTTGATAGCGCAATGCTCTACCAAATAACTACAGGAACACTGTATGTATGTATATATATATATATATATATATATATATATATATATATATATATATATATATATATATATATATATATATATAAAATGTAAAATTAGGACATACAAAGTCGTAAGTAAGATACAAAATTTCAATTATGAAATAAAAAGTCATGATTGTTTTTTTTTGTTATAATGTTGACTTTTTGACAATTTTGACGACTTGCTATTATTTTTGTCATAATTCCAATTTTATTTCATAATGTCATAATTATGACACTTCTTAAGTGAAAACTTTGGCTTTATCTCATAATTATGACTTAACATCTTGTAATTTAGAGTTATACACTAGTTCTGAATTACCAAAGCATGATTTTTTTTCTTTTCTTTTGTTTTCTTACATAATTCTTGGGAAATTAGCCACTAATTTATATAAACTTGATTAATATCAATACTTTAATTGTTAGACTGTAAATTAAATTCTAATGATTAAAAACTAAATTAAAAAAGTCTTAAAGTTAAAAGGGCCCATCATTCTATTCTGACTTTTTATAGGCTTTTATATATACTTTTTTTTCACATTCTTTAAATCACAAAACTCAAGAACAAAAGTTATAATGAATAGAATTTCACAAAATAGACAATTTGCTTAGCAAGAAACATTGACAAAATGAATATTATACACTGCATGAAACATTCAAGAAAGATAAGAATGAAGACTACATAAGTCATTCTTAATCAAATTAAAAACTTGCTCAAAACAAGTCCATCCACCATTTTTTTGACCAACAAAAGCTGTTGACATTACGTCATCCACAGTCTCGTCTCAGCTCTTTGACTATGGCAGCTGCGGGCCCTTGGCAGTGATGACATATGAGTGAGAGCCGTGCAGGCAGTGTGGGATATGCTGCCTGCTGCTCTAATGAGCCAGAAGCTCCATGCCAACGCGCTGCTGCGAGAGAGCAGATAAGCACGGACGGGGGTTCGCCGCTCCCATTTAAACAGCACAGTGCCGCTCTGCCTATACTCAGCCTGGGAACCACGCAGCAAAGAAGCAAAGCACCCTCCCGGTGAGGCGACTGTATGATCATGCCAACCAGTGACAAGACAGCAAGAGAGACACAGGGAGCTAGAAAACCTTTAAAAGCACAACAGTCGAGAGCAAGGGAGAATTAAAAACTCTATTAGGATGGGATTCGTTTTCTAAACATCATTTGAGTTACGGTTATTAACACAGGACACCTGTGATGCCATGTACACATTTGGATCTATGTACTGTAGTTTTTACTAAGATGGAGCATCTGTTGTCTGGAAGGCCATCAGTGGGTTGCTCTGTGAAACCCACTGAAATTATTATGATCTATAAATGTGGCATAATTTTAACAGTGTATAATTAAGGAGAGATTCATATCTGACGGCATTACAACAGTGCTCGTTCTGAGCAGTTACCATCAGACTTTTTGGAGTGTTTTTGACGTTTGATGGGATACCAGAATATACACTACCATTTAAGTGTTAAACATCCTTAAGATTTAAAAAAAAGTTTTTGAAACTTTCATGTGCTCACCAAGGCTGCATTTATTTATTCAAAACACAGAAAAGTAACATTGTGAGATATTATTTCAATTTATAGTACAGGGACATAAACAGCACACAAAAACGGTCACTGCCAATAGAAAACAATTAAAAAGGTGCCTCTCAATGCAAAGAAAAAAGAAAGAAATGTGTTCTGTCTGATAGGGGACTTATAGGGGCCATTTACACAATGTATTTTGCGTCTAAAATCGCGCTAGAGACACGCTTTTGATTGGTCCTCTGCTTTGGAACTGACATTAATGAGCAGAGCTGCGCGTAAAAGTTGCAATTCTTTTAACTTGACACAGCATCTCATGCGAAGCGCTGCAAAAGATGCGAGACATGTGCGTAACGGTCATCCCCTTCCATAAAACGCGTGTTTATTAAAAAAAAAATTATGGAAAAGTAAAGCATTGGAATGGAAAAACGCGTTCTATGTAAAAGGCCCCTTACTAGGTTTAAAATTATGTTTTGGAATTTGCAACGGATGGCATTGGATGAGATGCGCAAGAAATTAATCATACTCATAGTAGCGTTTTAAGTAGAAAAACCGGACAAATGCCTTGAAATATATCATCTGATCAATGTTTTGAACTGTGGTAATCATAGTATAAATGGAATCATTGACTAATGCACCTCGGGTACGCATTAATTTCTAAGAATTCTATGACCTGTCATCAATTATTCCATACTTAAAATACTGTTTTACTAAAAACAGTAGAGGGATAATACTAAAAGGATAATAGGTGGATAATTTAATGTTTTATATTTAAATACACTTTAAAATTTAATGTATTCCTATGATCGCAAAGCTGATTTTTCTTCAGAATTACTCCAGTCTTCGGGTATGAATATGGCTTAACAAAGAGACAGACAATGTCTCCCAATCTTTCATGTATCACTAACTCTTCTAAAATGTACTCCAAAAGATTTGGTGTTTGCATTGTAGATGTGGTCTGCAGGCCACAGGGGAATGTGTTCCTCTTCTTTAACAGGACTGTATTAACCCTATGCTAATGCACCAGATGTCAAGCTTAAATAAATCAGCTGGTAACAGAGTCCACATCTGCAGTAGAGGGAGTGAAGGGAACTCTACACCTTTAGCTTCTTTCCACCATAAACTATTCAGCTGCTGCTGCTCATCCATCTGGGTGCAATTTTGTAAACGAACAAAGAGTATGAGCTTAACGGCAGCAAGCCTATTAACCAATCACCTGAATTAACATTGAAGACCAATGGAAGAGAGAGGGGAAATTATTAGGCTGTCATTCATTTATTCAAAGGTGAAGTGTGTTTTCAGTGCTAAAACATCGTCCTAGCTTAATGTGCAGAGAGAAACAAGAAGTAAACCACACTCTTGCTCCATTGCTCTGTCCCAACTGGCACCTCAGCCTCATTTTTGCTGCACTGACTACTAGGTAAGAGTCCACTGTTAGGTATGCACCAGTGAGGGATTGCATTAAGAGTGCATAGAGGATTATGAGTTCTCTTATGAAAACTAAAATGACAAATGGGACACCCGACTGTCCTGTGGACTTCACAGATGTGTGCAAACAAAGACCATGGGACTGCAAGTCCAAATCTAGTGCAGCATTTGGGACAGGGCCTGTGGCGCTTTCAACATTGCTCTGGGTGCTTGAGCAACATGACATGTCAATCTCTGACAAAATGTAAACACTACATATTCTATATAACTTAATATGATCCAATGGATATACACTAATGTTCAAAAGTTTGGGGACAGTAAGTAAATAAATAAAATTACAATTTTTATTCTGCAAAACATTTCAAGAATTTTAACTAAACACTGTTATTTTAAACTTTCAAAGAGTGCTAAAAAAGTATCATGATTTCCACAAAAATATTAAGCAGCATGTCTGTTTTTTTAACACTGATTATAGTAGGAAATATTTGAGTACAAAATCAGTATATTAGAATAATTTCTGAAGGATCATGTGACACTGAAAACGAGAGTAATGGCTGCTGAAAATTCAGCTTTGAATTAAAGAAAAAATGACATTTTAAAATATATTCAAATAGAAAACAGGACTTTTAAATTGTTATAATATTTCACATTATTTCAGTTTTAGTGTCTTTTTGATACAGTAAAACTTGGTGAGAATAAGAGACATAAGAGAACATTAAAAAAAGTCCTACCAAACCCAAACTTCTGAATGGTAATCATCCATTTGTAATCCAGTGAATGCTGGTGTAAACCGATATCCATGAACACATCCAGTTAATAGTTGCCCACTGCACTCTGTTTTAATAAAGAGTTAATTTTAGACTGAGGAAATTTTAATTACTCTCATGTGGCAGTTTAAAACCCATTGCAATTTTCATGGCTAAACTATTAAAAACACCACACCTCTACGCGGCTATAACTAGTACTGTGGGTTAACACATCCCAAAAGATTATATGAAAATGCATCCCTCTTTATGTTGATATGATAAGATAACTCCCTGAGTGCAAAGCTTAAAATTGCTAATAATTAAATATAGCCTTACTGTCTTATAGTCCTTACCGCCATTTTACATTGTCCATGATTCAGAGGTATACTACAGCATATTCCTGCCTTCTTTTCAGTAAATTTAGATAAAGATGCTATTTATGTATAAAAATGTTCACTTGACTTCTTCTTTGGGTCATTTTATGTTGCTATATTAGCTCTTTGAGAGCATTGTATGAATTAAACAAATCATTCCTTTCGGGTTAGCTGAAGAGTGTATCTGAAGATGATTATCAAGCAATCTCAACAGGCTTCTTCAGCACTCTATAGCATATGCACTTATTGTATGACCATTGGAAAAACCTTTTATGGTCTATGAGAGTCTGTGCTTTACTGTCTGCCATTAGGATATTATTGAATTTATTTGAAATTAGGTCTTTGTTCATAAATAACCTCTGGGTAAGTGAATGGAGGAACACTGCTGAACCAGAAAAAGCAAAGAAATACTTGCCAAACCCAACATATATTCAAGTAGTTCATTGGTTTTTCACTTTGCTCTGAAAAGAAGGTTGGATTTGAAACCAACCGCCAGCAGCTGTCAGCAGGGCCAGATTAACCATAAGGGCAACTGGGCAATTGCCCAGGGGCCCAAGACCTCTAAAGGGCCCAGGGAAGCAAGGGCACGAGCAAAATACTGTATCTGGTAATCTCCCGCTTTATATTAAACAAACTGTCAACACGGGCTTTTGCGCTGCACAGAGAGACGCTGCGCTGCCTATGACTTTGAACGTGAGTTGAGAGCGGTTGAGAGTCAGTCTCATGCGGAATGACCAATGAAGAGAGGGCCTCAAGTTAAGACCCTCTCCTCATTGGTCAGTCCGCATGAGGCGTGTCAAATGTTACGCCGAGCGGGTTACGTCAGGCGTTGCTACAACAGATAAAAATCTGACATGGAGAAGCTAAGTGGGAGCGCGAAGCGGAAATTAAAAAAGGAAAAGGACATCAGAAACGCAGAAAATTTTAAGTATATACCTAAAATAGGTCATTTCTTCACTCCTGTTAATGTTGCCGACAGTTCTGTTAAGTCAGCTTCCGTCAACGACGAGGACAACTCAGCTAGCCAGGACTTTTCTTCAAGATGCCAAATGAAAGCAAACATGCACTCCCTAATTATTTAGGATTAAAATTGTGTTTTGCCAGGTTTTGAAGTATTTATTTTTATCTTTCTATTTTAGCTATTGGACATGAACTTGTTAGTGGCCTTGATTTGGAAGATGTTATACACCAGTTTGCACAGTCAAAGTCCAGAAAAAAGCCATTGTAAGATGTGTTTGCCAAATGAAGGCATTTCAAATTCAAACATGCACTTCCTCATTATTTAGGACTAAAATTGTGTGTTTTACCAGATTATGTAGCATTTATTTCTGTCTTGTCTTCTTCAGAGAAATTTACAGATTTCTAAATGTTTATGTAGCACTAAAATGTTTAACTGGTTAATTGTGCTGTGATATGTTGTTGTTCTATTTTAAAACAAGTTAAAATGAGCTTGGGATAAAAATGTTTATGAGCAGATAATAGTGATACTGCATTTTATTTATTTATTTTTTCCTTGAGGTGTCAGCTTTATTAAAATGCTGTATATTGTTGTGGAGGGATAACTGGCAGATTTCAAATTGTTTGTGTTGGACTAATAACTTGATTGCCTTGTTGAATTCTGAGGAGACAGGGTCACCCTGTCAGGGTGATTTCTGCTTAAAATGAGCTGAGGACCAAAATGTTTCTTGATGTGTTGTCTGTGGTCTTCTGTTATAGCTCTATCAATTCAATACATTTATATTGGGAATAAATGTTGTTAAATAAACAATGGTTTGAAAGTGGTTGCTTATTTATTCATTTTTGTGAAAATGGAGGATATTTCCCTCCCTCTCAATGTAGTGGGTCAATTTTACCAGATTATACAGATGCTGATGTGTTTTGTTTTCATAGCATTATATGTGAGTAAATGTCTTTGATAGGGGACATAGTAGTGCATTTGTAGTTCTATGAGCATTTAAATATTTGTAAATCAAAATACACCTGATGACAGTTAGAATTTGAAGTATTGAGTATATTTACTGTATATTACAGTAATATATTCTGTATATGACCATATTATGGTGATCCCGGGGTCGTGATGATGGGGCCCTTGAATATTGTTGCCCAGGGTACAACAAAGTGTTAATCTGGCCCTGGCTGTCAGGCCTGCGAAGGGTCCAGACACCCTCATAAATACACACACATGCAAATAAACAGCCCTGCTGAACACTGCCTGGGGCAACTGTGACAGACCTGCAATGACCATTACTTCAACACAGATAAACAGGTACAGTCATGGCCAAAAGTTTTGCCAGTGACATAAATTTTGTGTTTAGCAAAGTTGGCTGCTTAAGCTGTTGTGTTTACACACATTGCTTCTAGATTATTGTGTATAGTGATCAGATGTATTTTAAATAATTTCTAAAGGCTTCATTGCTCAAAAATTAACTTTACACAAAAATAAAATATAATTATAAAATAAAATAGTTTTTTTTTGATCCTGACAAAAAATTACTAGCTAACAGTAATCGACTAATCATATCAGCAGCACATGTGAAAGTGTGGATGAGTACTTGTCAGGTTAGATTGTAAGAGCAGACTCTTCTAATTGTTCTAAAAGGAGGGAAGAAGCATTTCCAATCATTGTGTTCTTGTTAGTAATGGTTATCTCCAAAGAAACACGTGCTGCAATCATGGCTTTGCCTTAAAATGGCCTCACATGCAAGGAAATTGCTACAAAGAATATTGCACCTGAAAGACACCACCACCCCTCATGCAACACATCAAGAAAAAAAGAAAAAAAAAGTAGCTGTCTATGGAGGGTCAGAAAGCCCTCGGATTTCATCAAAAATATCTTAATTTATGTTCCAAAGAAGAACAAAGGTCTTATGGATTTGGAACAACATGAGGGTGAGTAATTAATGAAAGAATTAAAATTTTTGGGTGAGCTGTCCCTTTAAAGAGCGGTGTGGGAGGTCACTCTCGCAGTCTCTTCATAAATTAGGGGAGGGCCAACTGTTTCAAAAAGAGGGGTTCACATACAATAATAAACACCCCTCTGCTGTCTGGACTGCTGGAAAACTGAACAGAAAAGCTCAGATTTCAACACAAACAGGGATTCTGACTTCACTCTCTGCTACGGACAGTAGCATTACTGTATCTTCACATAGCAAATAGTTGTTTGCTCAAACGATCATGTTAAAAAGGTGCTTTATATGCAGCACCTTTATTGTTTTTATGTTGTCTGAATTCATTTTCAGAAGTTGAGGATATAATTGAGGATTTTTGGCCCCAAAAATACCCTTAGACTCCAGAGGGTTAATGTATTCTGGAAAATTAAGTGTTCAATTAAACTATTATGGTCTACAACATTAAATTATTAAAATAACTATTATATACAGTTATTAAATCTAATGTTTTTGCTAATGATAATATCTTAATAGGTAGATCATTCTTAGAATATATACCTATTTTACACTGTAAAAGCATTTAGTTAACTTTTCTGAACCTAAACAAGCCTTTACATTTTTTACATTCTGCACTGTGTTTTACAATAGTTAAAATTTTATTTATATTGATTAACTGAATTGCAATTTAAAAGGCATTCTCAATTAAATCCCAACACTATTGTTTACCTTTCAATAATGAGATTAAAAAGCATGGCACATATTCAGAAATTCCAAGGAAAACAACAACTTTCTGGAGTTGTGACTTAGGGGCTTGTGTGCATTTTCTCACATCTATCTAGTGAAGCTTCCCAATCACATTAATATGTCTCTTTTCCCATTATTAGAGAGCACCTCTTATTAAAAAAAAAAAAAACTAAGCTTACTCTTAAAAAAAAAGTGAATTCAGGTAATGTACAATTCATATGTAATGCAGTGCTTATAAAAAGCAAACCAAAGCAATGGTATAACAGCAGCATAACAAAATAGAAGAAGAAAAAAATCCAACTTTATTTATTCGTAAAAAAAAGTCTGGAAGACTCAAAAGTTGCAGTAAAAGCTGACAGGGGAGCATCAGAGCAGCACTAGTCAGATGCCACGTCTGTTGAGAAACTCTTTCAGCGCTAAAGCCCGGCCTCACCTCAGCTAACTCTCAAGCCCTGTATACTCACTTAATACCCTCCTCTTCTTCCTGCCCCAGCTTCTGTCTACTGTCATGCATATCAATGCTGCATAAGAGCTAGAACAGAAGCATTGAGGATTGGGCTGAGCACTGAGGCCTACACAACAGTCGGAATCAATCAAGTCTGCAGGATTACTGCTCCACTGAGTTGTGATCAATAGATCCGCAGCACTATCCCCCTGCCAGGAGATTGACGGGGGTAAATAAGAGGCCGTGGACTGATACGCTACCTCTTATGTAGCCCCCCTTCTGCTCCGATCTTTCATGAATGCCCACACCAAAAGGGAAAGCAGGGGAGTGGAGGGCAGGTTTTGTAGTGAGTGGGTAGAGCAATGGTTCTGCTCTGGTCCAGCGCCTTCACACAATGACCACAGAAGAGAACAATTATTCCCGTTGTGGCTTTAAAATGTCTTGGCAATTGAATAGAGAAAGCGAGGGAGATCGAAAGAGTGATTGATTGATAGATAGATATTTGCAAAGATAGGGGGGTGAGGGGGGTGGGGTGGCGCTGAGATAAGGAACGTCCCTCTCTGAAATCTTGAAGTTCAGGATGGAGTGAATCTTGTGATATGAAAATGACACTGAGATGAACAAAGTGGTTTTCTAATGAAAAGCAGAGGGCTTTTTCATGCGTTGACAGCCAACTCAAATGTCAGAGCTGAACATATATGATTATAGTATATGTGTGTGTATGTGTGTTTTAAAAAGAATGGCCAGACGGGGGCACTGCTGTAGTTTTGGACAGGCTTACAGGGCAGACAACTCTGCAGTCAGGCTGTTAATATGTTGAACACATATACTGTTCAGGGCCAAACACCCATGTTAACAAATCAATTGCTTACATATGTCAGATCCACACAAACAATCACACATATTTCATCACTTTGCCTAAACCATGTGCAATCCACTGACTAAACTGCTATTCATGATTAAACATTGTATATTTTATGTACAACCAGCAAGAAAAACAAATAGTGTTTTCAACTGGTTTTGCATAATGACTTTACATATGCAGGACTTAACATTTATTGGATATCAAACGGCAACTCATATATAAAACTGTTTACTGTTTTTAATAGGGGTTTTGGACACTTATCAGCTAGTCAGGCTTGGATACCATCTGAACAACCAGCTAAACATAAACGTTTTCAGACCAGGGGTGCGTTTCCCAAAACCATAGTTGCTAACCTGTTAGTAACTTAGTTGGTTGGCAATGGGAAAATGCATTGCAACCAACAAAGTTGCTAACTTAGTTTGCAACTATGATTTTGGGAAACGCACCCCAGATTGATAAAGACAAGTAACTGGCACATGAAATTTGATGCAATACTATAGATTTTTTTATAATTTTTTATTATTGAATGCACAGCTTTTAGCATCAATCAAATATAAAAAGCTACCCCTAATTTTGTAACTTGACATAGTTTAAGTTGACAAACAAAGTGAAAATAGATGATTGTTATTTAGCCATGACTATATGGGTAGTTGTATTTTATTATGTGCATAATACCATTGCATAATGAGATTTAAACACAAACACCAGCCTAATCTATTCTTATACTTTTTTTCCTTCCCAACATAAGTCTCGTTTTCTTTTTTATAATCTATAAAAAAAATTTTCAGGTTTTTTGTTGTTTTCGTACATCGAATTAAACTAAATGTAAATGAGAAATGTTGCATAAAATATTACAATATTGCAAAAGTTGCGATATATGGTTATTTTATAATTTATTTCAGATAACATTTAATTAGTTTCGAGTTACAATTATTATTATTATTTTTATTTTTACGTTGCCTGCAACCCAATGTCGGGTCACAACCCGATAGCTGAGAACCACTGGCTTACATAACCAGCGAGCCCTGTACTTATTACAGTGGCGTCATTAAACAAGACATCTGGCTAATGCTACAGACGACAAGTAAGAGTAAGTCTAACCTCATGAGAGCCATAACAGCACCAGATAAAGACTTTAGCAGAGGCACTGACCTCCTGCGCATGCATGGCTTACCTGCAGAACAGCTTCAGTAATGTCCTCAGTCAGGTAATTAGTCTTGCATTAATACACACGCTGATCTTATCTGCTCTATTAGACGACCATACGGCCACAATGATTTATGTTCCTCTGAACTCTCTTATGTTGCCTGCAGTTCATACAGTTATATTGGTGCAAAGCGTTATTCAACAGACCCTTGGGGAAGGCCATGAGAGCTAAGGCAAATGCATTGCTGACCTTTTGAATATGAAACGGTAGTTTAATGCAGTTTAAAATGCGCCGTGATACTGCAGGGCTTCAAATTAGTACATTTAGAGGGGGATTCACTAACAATGAACTGCTCCTGTTGATAAAGTATTTCATTTCTCAGCGATATGAACAAAATCACACAACAAAACAATTGCATGATTGTGAGATTGACATTGCAAGCAATTAAATAAACAAGAAAGTTGCTTAAACTTGCATTTTAGACTCAAAATGTTCAGTGTATTTTACCTTGACGAATTCACTTTCAATCACCTGTACTTCTCTGAGAAACCCCATTCGTGGTGTTTCATTCCTGAATGAATCTGGGGTTGCGAACGAATCTGCTGACTGGATGATTCAATGACTCATGACTCACTCATCAAGACTCATTAAGATTAATTCAAGAATGAAAGTAACAGGTAAAATTTGAAGCGGTTTTCTAGCATATGCATTTACTATTTATGCCGTGATTTTGTCAATTAAGACATGTTACTGGATCAACATCTTCTGATGATCCTGGATCAACATTATTTTCCAAAAAATATAGGCTTAAATATAGAAATATAGACCCAATCCTTACCCCTAAACCTAACCTTACCCATAATTTATTCCTAAGAACAGTGGGAATTGATAACTGATTAACAAGGGTGTAGAAGCACATAACCCTGATTGTAAGCCCCTTTCACACTGTGATTCGGGAATATACATGGGTAATGTGTCTTGGCAATTGTTCCCGGGTTGCTAGATTTTGCCCTTTTCACACTGCCAGTGATTATCCGGAATATGTGCGTGCATTCACATACAACCCGTGAAGGTCCCGTAAAGACATGTGACATCAGGCTGAAAACGCTAGGCATGTTAACTTCCAGTGAAGCTGGCGAACGATCTCAGCTTCAGCGCGGATAGTAAGGAGCTAACTGATCTCTGCTTCATTACAGTGTGCCTTTAAAACACCTTCAAAACACCTGCTGAAAGAGTCACGCGATAACGTGTGTCATCACTACGACACACTCTTTACTGCATTAGATCTGGCTTTTGTTCACACGCTCACTCCAGGACTGAACCCGGCAATGTTACTAGGTCCCTAACCCGGGATCACTCCTGGAATCAATCCCGGGACGTGTTTGCGTTCACACAGAAGGCAACCGGCCAATGTTCCGACAATTTTACTGGTCCAACGTGCAATGTGAAAGGGGCTTAAAACAGATATTTCCTGAAAAGTTATATCTCAATACTGATTGGTTGATTGGAATGTTGTTCCAGGAACATGCTGTACTTGTTGAAATCACGCTCGCCACTACAGAATATGGCAGTAATAGTAATATTCAATGAATAAGAAGTTTTGGGGGAATTGGTTGAGTGAATGATTCACTGACTCCATGAAAAAGCACTCGTGCGCAGATGACGATGGTGTTTATATTCAAAGAACAAGGCGGGTGAGAGTTCTGTGGGGGAATTATAATTGAAATGTAAGTATTGTGTTTTCATTAGTGAAAGTCTTAAAGGCCATTTTTTTAACACAACGCCCACAAACAATAAGGCATCCACTATAATAAGACAATAGTCTTTCCCTTTGTTGTGTTTTTGTAGTACTATCATTCAAGATACGTCTACAGATGTTTTAACTAAACTTTAGTACTTCAGTATTTTGTATGCATGTCCTGTGTCATATTTTTTAATATAAAGATAGCAAACCTATCTTTATATTTAAGTGTTTCCATTTTCTCTTGTTTTAGTACTATTCTGGAGAAAATTAGCCTGTTGGGGAAAGACTTAAAAAATACAAAGTAAGCAAGTTAATTCACATATTTTTTGCTGAAATTCATTTTGCCGTTGTTGTGAACAGGCATGGATTATTTGCTCAGCCTTAGGATTGCAAGTGTCCTGGGACAGGTAAAGGAGGGAGTGAGTGAAGCCGGTGGAGCTGCTCAGGGAGGACATCAAACTCCAGAGAGAGACAGAGGAGAGAAGAGCACAGGAGAGCAGGGAAAGAATGGAGAGACCGTTTTCTCTTCTTGAGAGAATGCTTAGCAAATACATTATTTATTAGCCATTCCCTATTAGTGAAGAGAAAGCAGTGGAAAAAATGGGTACATTACAGTTTTTCCATATCTTTTTTTAAATGTAACATTGTCAATGAAACAACCTAATTTCTGTAATTTATTTTTGTGATGTAAGTTAAAAATTAAATGAATACATTATTCATTTTATTTTGTAGTGTAATTGATTTGTAAGCCTGAGTACTTTCTTTACATTTTATATTTTTGTTTTGCATATTCACATCTGTAAATAAAAGAGAAGTAATTATGTACAGTACATTGTTATTTTTTTTTAATGCAGCTTATTTTTTCACCAAACATTCTTCTTTACGTTTATTTTTTAAATTTTTTTGTCCTGTAAATATTTTTTTACACATTAAAAAAAAATTGTTCTATACATTACTGAAAGTAATTTTACTGAAATTACTGAAAGTTTTATTTATTTATTTTTTTTACAAATATTTACAACATAGCTTAGTTTTAATAAAAATAAATAAAACATAAATTCCTCCATGTGTTCTGGGGTCTTCAGGAGGTGAATCTCTAGGTGAATGGTCGCTCCTCCTCAGTGGCTCGGAGGATAATGCGGTGACAGTGGAACGAGGCATGTCAAACACTCTGGAGACCACTCTGTAAGATGTACCACTGGCCAGACACAAAATAAACAATAGGGATTGGAATGTGGCACCCCATCACTGATTATTTTGAAAATGAAAGTAACAACATTTATGTCCGAATATATATATATATATATATATATATATATATATATATAAAAAATGTTAACTGTATCAAAGGCTGCATCTGAAGGACACGGACCGGTCTTACAGAGAACTCTTCAGCTGTGATAGTTGCCGCTGAACATTGAGCTGTACAATGCTCTTTTTTTTTAACTCACAGTTTTATTTTTGCAAACCTGTCTACATATGATCACAATGGTCAAGACAATAAACTATATACAATTGCACCTTTGTAAGATATCAATCAGCATTTGAACTGCTGTGTGTATGTGTGTATTTTGTAGTTTTTCAAATGTATGATTACATTATTCAAGTAAGTTCCAAGCAGCAAACCATTTTAATTGGCCTCAGTCTTGGCTAAGCTTGAGGTATTTCACCAGCACCAATAATGAGCAATGAGAGGATGCTATGCGACAGGAGCGATAATCGGGAACACCTGGTGGCAGAATTAGGAAATCCTGTGAGAGCGGAGCATCTTACACACTTTGGAGGGCCCTTCGTGCACTTCATAGGCGAAGTGTGTGAACTTAACTTTCTGACACAGTTATGGTCTCAGTTATGAATAGGTTGAGTGAATCCCTCATTGACTCACTCATAGACTTGTTTGAGAATGAATCAGTTGAGTGATTGATTAATTGACTCAAAATACCCCAATAGTCATTTGTCTGACTAGATTTTAAAGTAAAAAATTATTTTTATGTGATCTTACGATGTACTCTCATATCTTTTCGAGTGTAATAACCACATCTCAAAATCCATTCAACAACCAATGAATATAATCAAGCCCCTGCCTTAATTTTTTTTCTTTTTTGATAATCTGTCAAACATGGATGTACGTCACAAAAAGGAAGAAAAGATCTGTCAATACTTCAGTTTCATTGTGCATGATGTCATGCTTCTATTCTTCATAATACAATAAACAAATACATAAATACTACATTTAAAATGTAAAAATACATAATTTTCCCCAGTTTCCCACAAATGTTTGTGATTTTTGTATTGAGCTAGGTGGTCAATCTGTGACCTTTCTGTTGTCTATTGTCTTCTCATCATGAAAATGTATCATATTTCAAACATTAATCTTCATACGCAGCCACGGTTTCCAGTGTTCATTATGAGTAATATACGTTTTTAATGGTCAAATAAAAAAAAGAAATAAAGAAATACCCGGTCAGAGAGTATGCATTTTATTTATTTATTTATTTTATTTATCACATCCTGTGTTAGACTCTTGTAATGACACTTGAGCAATCTGATCTAAGTACTGGAATTCTTGGTTTTCTAATCTATATTAAGATGAATTTACATGGAAAGGAGGTGTATTTGTACAAAAAAAAAAAACATCATAATAACTTAAATAACATAAAATGGTTACATAATTTTGCATTTCGCTAAATGCACTGAGATAAATTGGATGTGCGTCTGAAATCACATGGAAACCCTTCTTTGGAATTTGCCTTGGAAAAAAAGTTTTTATTCAAGAAATGGAAGAAGCAGAATAAGACAAACCTTGAGAGGCAAACTGTAAGGAACAGGAAGCTAGTGCTCTGCTAACCGTCAAAGCATGTTTGTCTAATTAAAAATGAGAGACACATAATGTCAAGGATAGACCGGCAAATGCATCTCAAACACCCTGCACATACTGTGTAGAGTGTTGAGTAGTCAACAGTGCAGGTAAAGCATTCTGAACCTAACGCACTCTCACTGACAGCTGCACTTAACGGCTTTAGTGCAGAAGCTTGAGACACAGCTAATGATGGCCCCGGCCCTATTAACTTCACCAACGCTGAAAGACACATAGATTATTTATGCACAGAAAGATGTGCTGTACTGACATTGATGCAGAAAAAAATATATGACAGCCAAAGAGTCGCGCACATGCTACACACGCTAGCACAATGGGTTGAATAATGGCAGGATGACAGGCGGAAGAGAAAGGTGTGATTAAATGCAATTCAGTGGTTGTTTTATATTGCATTAATACAGTCTGCACTTTTAAAGGCTGATTCCAGTCATCACGCTCCTCGGGTGATAAGATTTGTCGTTCTTTGAAAGGCTTGTTATGTTTTGATGAAGCACAGGCTTTCTTTAGCCTTTGGTTGCAAGCTTGTTTTCTGAGAATTTTCCTCTGAAAGGTCTCAAAGTGATTGCCTTCTCCATCAAACATCCTGTGTAAACCTTTGGAGAAACTGCTCTTTGGAGTAATGAAGCGATATCTACCACCCTTCGTGTGTGTATTTGAAGTATCTTTCTGGAAAAAGTTATAAAGATGAACCGTGGCAGGCCCTCACACACAGCCCTGGACCCCACAGTCTGAAACCAGAGTCTTTTCATCTCACACTATTGACTAAACTGAAGATCAACCTGTAGGCCAACTGGTACCCCCACCAATGTCTCCCACCCTTTACATTCTTTACCTCTGATGTGCACATGTTTGTCTTTCATTAGCTTTCATCTCTCTCTTTTTATTGAACTTAACCACCGGCATGAATGAGTCTGACTTTGATGTGATGCTCAGCCCAGCATAAATCCATATTTACCCCACTGCTCATCTCCGAGCTAACAAACATTAGCCGTGCCGTTCTTTGATTAGCGTGGGCTGAAGTGAGCAGTGTAAATCCGAAATGTCTGCCTTGACTGCACCAATGTGTCTCATTTCACTCCCTTTGACATGAATCAGTATATTGTGAACACGGTTTCAGCACTAGCAAAGGCCTTGATCTGCTAAACACTGGGCCACTGATGACTCAATTGCCTGCAATGTAATTAAATGGTTCAGTTGTACCTGATATTTATTATTGTATAATATAGCATGACTGATATGCTTCTAGTATCAATTGTTTTGTTTATAAACCATTTTTGTTATAGCTGTTTAAAAAAAATAATAAATAAAAAAAAGACTCATCTGAGATCATTCCTTGAATATTTTGTGACATTTTCAGACTGAAATGTAAAGTGAGTGGCGCTAAATTTGTGTTTAATTTGATATAAAACAGATGAATTACAATTTGGCATTTTTTTTTTACAATGTTGTCTGTTGTTCATATTATACATAGATTTACAGTTCATAAATAATGCTAAATGTTAATGATTGTGTTTGAAAATAACATTTCAGCAAACCCAACCGTAAACTTAGTGTCAACAAAAGCAGACATGAGATAAAAATGCATTTGCTGAAGCAACCATGCCATTTTAACTTGCTTCTACACATCTTTGATCTATTTTATTGTAACTCGCATACTATACCAGGTGAGCTACAGAGCAAGTTTACTATGTCAGAAAAGTCAGGCATATGGAGCTGATTATGATGCAAATGTACAAATGCATTATTTTACACATCATGCATTATGGTAAAAAGGTTTTAAGGGCATGACATAGTATTGTTCAAGGACCTGCACAAAAATAAGCCTTCATTAATTGACAGTCTGCCCCGTAATCATTATTTCAGCCCCTACTGTTCATTTTAGCTGGAAATTGCAGTGAATTTTACTGGTACGTTTTGTAGGTAAGTAAATGTAAATCTTTTTCCAGTCAACATTTCATGTTGCTGTTACGTTAATGAACTTTCTGTTTCCTTATTTGGTCTTCTTCCTGTTCTTGTTTTGTTAATGGATTATTCCCCACCTGTCTCCAGTTCCCATTACCTCCTGTGTGTTTAAATACCCGGTCTGTTCAGTTCTTCCTCGTCCGTGATTGTCAATGCTGTTATTGTAACCTAACCTGATGTAGTGTTAATGTGTTGTATATTATCCGTTATTCTCCTTCTATCTTCAGTAAACTCCTCATTTTTATCAAGATCCTCCTCGAGTGCTTTAATCTCAACACTAGCATACACACCCTTAGTTGTAACAGTTGCATGTAGTGCCTTCATACATGCAACTGCAGTGCCTTCATTCTCCATTTCTAGTAATTTAAAAGACTGATGAGAATGCATAATGTTTTTAGAGTGCATTCTGGAAAATCCAATTAGTCAGGAGGGGGGATTTGAGGCACATTTAAAACAACCAATCACAGTTCCCTGTGATGTTTAAGGGGAGATGTAAAAAATATAATAGATATTTGTTAAACTATGAAATGAACTGACATTGAAAAACAACTAGGCCCATGTGTCATTGAAAGCAAGCAGAAGTGGAATTGTTCTCCACTACTTTGAGCTGGTCTGCTATGCTGACAGGAGATGGAATGGTCAGGGATTTTCTCCATGATCCCAAAGCATGCTGGTGAGGTGTAGGCATTCCAAGAGGATTTGCGTCAGACCATCGCTGATGGAGAACCTCTTAATAAAAGAGATGCCTTCTTTCACAACACAGTATGAAGTCTATCACCGATTCACAGCTGTGTGCTCAGAATTACCAGTTAATTTTTATATATTTATTTATTTTTAATTTTGGTGTTGTTTGGAGACATACAATAATGTAATATGTGTTATTACATGCAATATTTTAATGTTTTTGTATTTAATTAAAATTTAAGGATACATGATTTTCAATGAGTAGCAATTCAATTTTGATCCACATATTCCACACACATGATTTTACATTTTCATTGATGGAGTCTGTGAATGACAAGGAGCATGATGAGACGCATTCCCAGCTAATTTCAAATATAACTAGTAGTTGGCAAACTGTGACATCATGGCTCATGCACAAAGCCAACATTTTTTTTCTATGAACCTCACCAAACGCAAATGTGAACAAAGGCTCAGCGGAGGGCCCCAGATTCTTCAAAGTGGCCTTCAGAGCAAATTGTTTTCTTTTGTTTTTTAAAGTTACAAAAAAGTACAAAGAAGAAAAATCACAGTAAAAAGCGATTAATATTTTTTAGCCCACAGTGAGAACAGAAGTCTAATGCTAAAATGAACAACTTGTTATGCAAATGAGTGGCTATGACGGGGTTTTATTTAAAGTTAGAGCATTTGTTGTGGGCTCCCACTGTACTCAAGCTTTCTCATCACAGCGAGGGACCTTTTAGACAATTCAGCAGGGAATTTATCTGAATTATTCATCTTACTGATCCACAAACGATGTTGCCTCCAGTCTCTTTTAGGCCTCTTGTTTTATGGTACACACCACTTTTATCTGTTAGAAGACTGAAAAGTGTATTCTGATTTAATAAAACACAATATAATTTTAGACCATAAACAGTAAACTTGTGATGTTTAGGAGTCAGTTGTCCAGACAAACACAGTCATGTGACCCAAGGCAGGGATTGCAAACAAAATACAAATACATAAAAACTAAATATATTGCGTTCCCTAACCATACCACTTTCTAGCCTGGTGTCTAGGTTACGCTTTACAATAAGGTCTAATTTGTCAATATTACTTAATGAAGTGGTAGTGAATAAAATCTTCCTGTTCATGTTAGTTCACTGTACTACATATTAATGGATACAACCTTAACATTAACATAATATGAACTAATATTAATAAATGCTATATAAATATTGTTCAATGATAACTAGTATAGTTAATTAATGTTAATAAATGAAACCTTACTGTAAAGTCTTACCATGTTTTCTGTGTTGTGTTGGTACAAAATCTGGCTCCACATAACTGCACATTAATCATTTAATATATGTTCTTTATTAATAATCAAAAATGTGACAGTAATATTCTGTCCTAATTAATCTGTACACCCTGAGGTATGGAAACCAATGAGATTTCACTGTGGGTGGAGTGTAACAACAGAGAAATAGAAACTAAGCCATCATCAAAATATTATGTTGCAGGTAAAAAAAAAAGCGTCATTGTTATTTTATCACATATTGCCTATTGATTTAGAAATCCAGTATTGAAAACTTCAATGCAATAAAAGATCACTGCAAGACAAAATATCTCAACGATAATTTATTAAATCATAACGGAGGTTTCTATGAAAATGGTAGTTTTTAAAAAAAATTTTTTTATCTACTTAGTTTTTTTAATCAAACTCTCGAATATGTTAATCCGAATAGGGGAAAGATCAAAGAAAACGTCCATAGGGCACTCAAATGTATAGTGTTGTTGTGGAACGAAGTGCCTTCCTGGTACATTAATTAATTATTGAACTACAAAATATCCTCCAATATGACTTGTAAAGGGAACCATGTGTGGGAGGAACGTTTCTGGGAAAGATGTATGTAGGTTTGCGTGTGTTAAATAAAGCCCAGAAAAAAAAGAAAAAAAACACCCCGGTGCGTGTGCCACTTGCCTTTGTATTTAGGATGGAAGAAAGCCAATGAATGTCTTGTGTTTCAAATAGGAAGAATGTACTTTATAGAGACAAAATGTACCTTAACCCACCATAGAGAGGGGAGAAAAGGGCTAAAGGCCTGATAAATCCATGTCAGCAGGGCCAAAATTATCTATCACCTTATTCAAACAAACTATCTGTTCACTGACACTCTTGGGCAGATGTTGTGTGTGTAAGTAGTGTCAGCATAGCACCCCCAACCTTCATCATTCTTGTCTTATCTGGTCTTTCTGTCTTCTTCTCATTGCATGAGGAATAGTCAGAATATCTTGCTGCCTGACACACATACACTCAAGATCCCTTTCCTATGGTGTTTGAAGGTTATTTGTTGCAGTTAAAAAAATAAATAGATAACTCAGTTTGAATTTTAGAATTTTAGAACTGGAATACCATTGAAAAAAAGGATGGAGTTGGAGTAGGCTGGAAAAACACTAAACAAACCTCTTTAATATCTTAATTGTTTCTTCAAGACTTTACATGGAATGTAATGGAGAAAACTGAAATACAACTCCAAATAATTTTTGGTTTATGGTATTAAGGTTGATACATAGAATGAAATAAGTGAAACAAACCACCAGAATATTCTGGTCACTGTTGATTACAACAGAGTTTGGTGTTAGCATGTTGCTAATTCTAAACACAGTAGCCTACTATAATAAACTTTAAAATACACAAATAGTGAGCAATGTTTTCATCTGTTCTTTTAGCATTGACTTAAATCCAAATTTCATTCATGAAACTCCAGATGGAACAGTCCAATTGAGTTCTAACTTCGCGTGACATAACATAATTATTTACATGGCACAGCTGATTGGTTTCTTTTCGTACCAGCAGCCAAGAAGCCGCTGCTCAATATTGAAGTACTTTGCTAGTGCTATCTGTAGCAGCTAGAGTGCATTTCAGAAACCCTCGTCTTCCCCAGCTCTACCTGTAGGCCTATAGATCTTCTACAGGGTAATTTTGTGTATTTTATAAATGAGGGTTATTTCATATGTTTTATGTGTGCAGCAGCAGTATTTCTTACATGCTCACAGCAGCACACAAAAAATCGCCATGTACATTCCTATGCTAAACTCTCCAAGAATTTACCTGTCGGTGAGCCCCGCCCTCCCTTAGTTACCATTGCTCTCTCAGTTTAATAGGGAAATGTAGACCTTTTATGTATTTTTGACCTACATGACGTGAGAACAGTTTGTTATTTATGTTTGTACTTTAGCATTGTCTCACTAACTAGCCAGAGATACTTTGCTGAAGCACAAGATGACATTAATGTTTTGCTCGAGATGAAAATTATAACTTAATGAGAGTATGACAACTAGAAAATGAACGTTTTTGTCTTCATTGGGATTGGGGTTGAATGCTTAGAGACATTTTGCTCTGTTTTGTTTGGGTTTAGGAAATGTAATAAAATCAATTCTATTGCCTACAGTCTTAAAAATAAAGGTGCTTCAAAAGGTTCTTCAAGTGTTGCCATAGAAGTACCATTTTTTCAAGTCAAGTCGTCAAGTCTGCTTTACTGTCAATTCTTCCACATGTACAGTACATACATAAAGAGAATTTAAATTGTGTTACTCTCAGACCCTCGGTGCATACAGATAATACTAACAGTAGAGCCTAAACATCTAGATCAAATATAAAATATAAGATACAACTATACAATAAGGGCATGTAAAAAAAGACATATAATAAAAATAAAAATAAAAAAACAGTTAAATAAAGCAGCGCAAGATGGCAAATAGAGTACAAACCAGTGAAGTGAACAAACAATGCAGATAAAAAGATTTCACAGTTCTGTGGTACCTGGGGCAGAAGAGGGGGGAGGGGCAAGTTCGGGAGCGAGTTCAGCTTCCTGATAGCCTGATGGATGAAGCTGTCCTTCAGTGTGCTTGTCCTGGCCTGGAGACTCCGCAGTCTCCTCCCTGATGGCAGCAGACTGAAGAAGCTGTGTGAAGGGTGGGTGGGATCACCTGCAATGCAGAGGGCTTTGCGGGTGAGACGGGTTCCATCAATGTCCTAGAGGGAGGGGGAGAGACACCAATGATCTTCTCAGCTGCTCTCACTATGCGTTGCAGAGTCTTCCAGCAGGACACATTGCAGGCACCATACCACACAGTGATGCAGCAAGTCAGGATGCTCTCGATGGAGCCTCTGTAGAAGGTGCACATGATGCTGGGCAGGGCTCTGGCTCTTCTCAGTTTGCGGAGGAAGTAGAGACACTGCTGTGATTTCTTGGCCAGTGCTGCAGTGTTGTCAGTCCAGGAGAGGTCCTCTGTGATGTACACCCAGGAACTTGGTGCTGCTCACTCTCCACAGTTGCAGCGTTGATGGTCAGAGGAGCATACTGAGTGTGCACTCTGCTGAAGTCAACAACAATCTCCTTCATCTTCTCCATGTTCAGAGAGAGATTGTTGTCAATGCACCACCCGGCCAGGTGGCTCACCTCGCTCCTGTAGTTTGTCTCATCTTTGTTGCTAATGAGACCCACCACAGTCGTGTCATCTGCAAACTTAATGAAGAGGTTGGAGTTGTGTGGTGGTGTGCAGATGTGGGTCAGCAGAGTGAAGAGGAGGGGACTCAGCACACATCCTTGGGGGGCCCCAGTGATCAGTGTGATGGTGCTGGATGTGTTACTGCCGACCAGTACTGCCTGTGGTCTTCCAGTCAGAAAGTCCAGCAACCAGTTGGACAGCAAAGTATTGAGCCCCAGTTGGACCCGTTTGTAAATGAGCTGAGGGATGATTGTGTTGAATGCTGAACTGAAGTCTATGAACAGCATTCTGATGTACGAGTCCTTTTTCTCTAGATGTGTGAGTGCTGAGTGGACGGCAGTAGTGATGGCATCATCAGTCGAGCGGTTGGACCGGTATGCAAACTGGAAGGAGTCCAGGGAGCGGGGGAGGGCAGACTTGATTTGGTCCATCACTAGCCATTCAAAGCACTTCATGAGGATGGGAGTAAGTGCGACAGGACGGTAGTCATTGAGGCAGGATGGAGATGGCTTCTTCGGGACTGGAATGATGGTGGTAGCTTTGAAACAGATGGGAACAACAGCCTGACTAAGTGAGATGCTGAAAATGTCTGTGAAGACATCAGTGAGTTCTGCTGCATAGTCTCTCGGTACACGCCCAGGGATGTTGTCAGGACCCGGAGCTATGCGTGCATTGATCCTGCTGAAGGATCTCCTCACGCTGTCTGGGGTCAGCGTCATCACCTGGTCACCGGGAGGAGGTTGAGTCTTCTGTGCAGTGGTGCTTTTTGTTTCTCAAAGTGAGCGAAGAAGGTGTTCAGCTCGTTCAACAGAGAGATGATGATGTCACAGGTCCCCGGTCAGGTCTTGTAGTCCATAATGGTCTGTATCCCCTGCCATAGGCTCAAAGTGTCTCTGTTGTCACTGAATTGATGGGCTATCCTCCTGGAGTACTTTCTGTTAGCCTCTCTGATGCCACGGGACAGGTTGGCCCTGGCTGTTCTCAGGCCCACCTCATCTTGAGCTCTGAAGCAACGAGCAGTATGGCAGTTTATTCCCTAGGCAGATAGAATGGCCGGCACTTAACAATCATAAACTCCACCAGGGGTGAGCAGTGTTTGCAGACCACAACAGCATCGCGGCACCACGCATCTTTGATGTAAACCCAAAGCTCGCCACCGGGGTTTTTTCCTCCTGCAACGAGAGCTCTGTCCACTCGATAGGAAGTCAGCTGATCGAGCTGAATAGCGCCGTCTGGAACGCTGTTGCTGAGCCATGTTTCCATGAACACAAAAACACAACAGACTCTTACAGTCCTCTGAGTTGAAAGTAGTAGTCGGATGTAGTCCAGTTTATTGTCCAAAAAGTGTGCGTTAGCCAGAACAATGGTGGGGATAGATGGCTTGTGTGGGTTAGCCGTTAGACTAGCTTATCCGCGCTTATCCCTCTTCTGCTTCCTCTCACGCCGCTTGTGGCGCCTCCGTTGTGGGCGAGATGCAGCAGTGGGGGTCGATGATGGTGGTCAGCTGTTCCGCGTGCATTTGACTTTAACTTTAAAAATGCCGTCATCCAGCAGAAACTCACGACTGTACACGACAGGTAGACGCGATGAAGACGTACAAAAAGACTGCGACTCACAAGAAAACACAATTCTGACGGGTAAGAAAGAAGCTGCTGTGTGTGGACCCGTCGCCATCTTGGGATAATCAGAGAATTTTTGGTTCCACAAAGGACCATTCAGTCACAGTTTCTTTAAAGAACCATCTCATTCTTACCTTTTTATAATCTGAAAATAAATCTTTCCCCACAAAGAAACTTTTGAGAAACTGAAAGGTTCTTCAGATGTTAAAGGTTCTTTATAGAACCGTTAATACAAAAAGGTTCTTCTATGGCATTGTGAAGCACCTTCATATTTAAGATTGTATCCTCTCAGGATACCTGGAATCGGTGTTATGAGGACCTCAGGCACATTGTTTTAATATTTTTGTAGCATAAACGCCATCAAACAGATGTGAACTTTGGATCTTCCAATGTTTCTCTATAGCAACTGATGCTCGACTGCCATTGGCTCATCTGCGTTCGACAGAAACATCATGACAGAAACATTTTCATTGATATAATAACTGCTCTTGATTCAGCATTTTGGTTTTTATTTTCACTCAGCTAGCTATTGTTTGGAAAAGAGATATCCACATTGATTTTAGCCCTGTTAACAATGGTTTCATTTTTACCTATTTTTATTTTTTAAACAATAATGAGAACTCCTTTAAGTCTCCTGAGCTATGAAAGAGCAACCTCTGAGCAATGAATTGTTCCTCTGGGTAGGAAAGAGAGTGGATGAATACTGGAGGGCAGGACCTGGCAGCTCTTTGGGAAGCTGCCCGCTCTACCTCTCTCACATTCCTGGCTTATGGGTTTCAATCAATACTTGCTCCCTTTGGTCGCCCACAGCAAGCTGTTTGAGAAGTCAGAGAAGCATGAAATAGTCATTATTAAATTACTGTGATGGACACATTTAGAACACTATTGTATTAAGAAAAGCTAGCTCACCAATTAGAATACTGAGGCATTAATAGCTCACAAGCCCAAATAGATGATTGATAAATGCTTTAGAAATATTTTTCATTGTTAGTTTATGTTAATGTAGTTAACTAAAGTTAACAAACAAAACCTCATTGTAAAGAAAATAAGGTTTATTGTAAAGAAGAAAAAATTACCTATATTTTAGAGGGTAGCAACATGAGTGATTCGATAGAATTATTAATGTGGTTTCTATATCAGGAAAATAGTTGTCATCTAAAAACTTTTTTCTTATTCCCCCTATATTCCAAAGAAAACAAAGAGCATGGATAGATTTTTGTATAGCACTGTCCTTTAGTTCTGCTGGCAGCATACCTCAAGCATATTTCAATCTCCAAATCAAACCAAGACATCTGGGGAAACGCTCCAGTACGCTACACAGAACAGGTCTATTTCTAGAGCGTAAATTTGCTTTAGCTCCGGGAAGATGTCTGAAACAGATCTCACTTCTATCTACAATCTCCTGTGTGGATGAAGATTGCGTTACAGGAGTGTGCATCTTTTAAAACCTGCTTGGCACGCTGTTGGTCTGTTTGGCCCACGGCATCTATTGAGTGCTTCTGTGAAAGACATTTTTTTATATAAATTATTTACTCCACAAAGATGCACCCAGCACCTCCCTTGCTTCTAATTTTACAGCTGGTCAGGCAGAGGTACAACAAGTAACCCCTGGTCATGTTTGGCAGAGGGAATTGCTTTCCTGGCACTCCTCTAATTTACATTGCCACAGTACAAAGCGTGTTATCATGTGTGAGTGTGTGCAGAAAACAACTATCCAGGACCAAGGCAGCGGAGGTGTTTATTGCTATCCGTTTGCCCCACTCTTTTATTTACCAGTGTTTTTCTTTCCTAACCTCAGGCATGATGCAGGTGCGAGAAAAAACAATCTGCAGTTGATTGGTTGTTTCATTGTCTGTTCAGCTGACCCATAAACTTGGATGGTGTTGCATATCTCTGTGAGTGTGTTTGCATGTGTAACAAAATACTGATAACAATCAAACATCAGCTCATTATGATGAAAGAAAGTCATTTACATAAAATTGCCAGTTTTATTTCTGGTTCTAACTTTGAAATGTAAATGTACATGCAAGTTTGGAATGCAGATAAAGCTAAAAATCTGTTGGAAAATGTTGATTTTATTAGATTTTTTTAAAGGAAGAAATAATGCCAAAACAGTGTTTTTCCTAACAATAATGAAGATAACCCAAAAAAGTAACCCAAACTATCATCCAAGGATTGACAATAAACACAAAACAAACAGGAATAACAATTCCAAGAATTCACCAGACAAACCATGTAATAACAAACAAACCTAGACAAAGAAAAGAGGTAAACACAGGGGTGCAAATGCACCATAACTAATGATAAAACAAGACACACCTGGACACAATCAGTTTGGGGTTAGCAAACAAAAACAAGCATCTAAAAAGAACTTAAAACCATGAAAGCCAAAAGGAACATAACAAAATAAAACAGACAAGAGAGAGAACACAACAAAACACAACCATCTCCTGATCCCTTACACACAGCAGTCAGTTTGATTATAGAACTGTTGAAGAATGTGTTCGTTTAAGATGTTTTTAAACGCACTTCAGACCAGGACCAATGAACAATGCAGTTCTTGCCTTTTTAATTATTCTTCTGTATTGTTCAGCATATTAAAAGTTTGACCTGATTTCAGAGCTTTAGTTAAAATGCATAAACAAATTCATGACTTCAGAGCTTTAGTTAAAATGCATATACAAATTCATAATTCTATATTCACAATAACAATGCTATACTGAGAAACCAATGTGTCATTTTCACTTAAGAACAAGTGATTGACCCAACCAGAAGACAATATATCTAAATACAAAATGTTTTTCGATCATATTACTGAAGCCACTATGGACGTTTGACAGAAACAAACCAGTCAATCAACCACTGTGCTATTACACAAACTAAACGGTTATATTTGTCTGATTCTTGATGCGATCGCGGGCTGCAGCGCAAAGTTGATTCTGTGCTTACTTGGTCTAATAATTAATGTTTTTTAAAAACATTGTAGATTTAAGTAGCAAATGTGAATCGTTAACCCTCTGGAGTCTAAGGGTATTTTTGGGGCCTGGAGAAGTTTTGTCATGCCCTGACATTTGTGCTTTTTTCAGTTTCTTATAAATATCTAAATGGGTAAAGTCTAATCTCACTGTAATCAGCACAAACTGGGCTATAATAATATAAGAAATGCATGTATGTACATGATTGTGTTTTTGAGAAAAAAAATATTATGCGTGGTTAGTGAAAAACTAAAAATGTTAAAACACTTGAATAAGGCCATAAAACACATAGAGAACAATGGTTCCCGGGATTTTTGAGAACTGGAGCTTGTAGCCTAGAATTAATGCATATATTTTGAGACAAAGGTCTTCTTAACCAGTTTTATGATAATTAAAGCAACAGTTTTTAAATAACTAAATAATTTATAAAAGTATGTAAAACTATGGTATTTGAGGTTTAAAGCACCCCTGCTGTTGAGGCTAAAAGGCACAGTAATTAACATGATAATTAAAAGTAGGCTGATTTTTCCATTTGTTGACGTTAGATTCAGAGGGTAAATATCATATATTATGTTGGGTGTCAATATAAGAGATAATCATCGTGTTAAGAATGAAACTATCATATTTAAAAACATGATATTATTCTTATCATATAATAATATTTAATTTGTTATTACTACTGTAAATCTACAGTATATTCAGTTATTATGGATTCTCCTTCAATGCTTTCAGAATCTTTACTTTGTAAAATTATTTTGTTTCTGTATTTTAAAATATATATACTCAAACATTCAAACAAACATACAATTTTTAAACAAAATAAAACAACTTTTATAATTGTATAATTTATTTTCACATAAAAGCTGTATATATATTTTTCTGCAATTATGCATTTTAGGTGCAGGGAATAGCACATTTTCTTTCTTAAGGTGTGCCTTTAGACCTGTTTTACCCTATACATCAAGGTGCTCATGACAGGGTTATGTCTGGAAATATGAGAAAGAAAACTAATCGAAGTGGAGAAGAGAGAGAACTTTTAAGAGGGTTTTGTCTGAGTGATTTCTTCCACATGAAAATCACTCAAGCGGTTACAGGTGACTTATGAACGGGAGCTGAACAAGCCAAAATGGTGTTTGAGAGGGGCAATTAAAAACCTTTAAATGGAAAAGGTAAAATCATGTCAGTTCACTGTAATACAAAGTTTATTCCCAAATTTCAGTGTCTCTTTCAGTCTGTGTATTTCTTGCCAGCACTCAACCTGATGGTTTGGCTGTAGTTTTACTGTGTTCATTGATTGGAGAAAAAATTAGCAAGACAATTGGTCAAATTGGTTCTTAAATGTAATTTATTCAACATTAAATTTTTAAAAAGCAATTTTGTTTAACAGTACAAGCTGTATAACTTCCGAGTCGCCATTCTTTTCTACTTTTGCCTATATATATTTTTTTTTTTTCAGCTAAATAAATGTTAACCTTTTGATTATTACTGTCTGTGTTGTAACTGTAGTCTCTCTGTGTAAATAATCATTTCCAATCCATTTTTGGTTCTTTTAAAAATAAAGGTGCTTCAAAAGGTTCTTCAAGCGATTCCACAGAAGAACCATTTTTTGGTTCCACAAAGAACCGTTTAGTCAAAGGTTGTGTAAGGAACCATCTTTTTGTAATCTGAAGAACCTTCTTTCGCTGCAAAGAACCTTTTGTCATAACTAAAGGTTCTTCAGATGTTAAAGGTTCTTTATGTAACCATTTAGACAAAAAGGTTATTCTGTGGCATTGTGAAGCACCTTTATTTTTAAGAGTGTGGGTTCATCGATTTTTTGGTCCCTTGTTTGTTAAATTGACACAAATTGGTTTGCTTTTAAACCAGGATTTTATTTAGAGCATTCCAAAGCTGGGCTTCCTAGGATTTGGAACAGGGCTAGTATGTCATTTACATACCACTGAATCAGAGTTCCCTTTTCATACCATGCCAGCGGCTGTTTGTGAGGTGATGCAAACCATGAAACACATCTGCTATCTCCATCTTTTGTTCTACTTCCTCCCAAAAGCTTCAGCTAGATAAACAAGCTCTGTAGACAAACATAACACCCCAGAGTAGATTAGATAGCAGCGGTGCACGCTGGCACACATGAACCCATCCAAAACTGTAGATGCTTGCAAGCTCGCGACTCTGAGAGGAGCCAGTTCAGGACTGAGAACCATCTGGCCTCCTTCCAGGATGCAAAAGATTGTTGAGCGAGACTTGGAACAGTGCTGGAGCCCTCCGAGCGTGATGGATGTGTGGCGCTTCCTTACAGAGTGGGGACAGCATCAGACAGCTGTACGATTGTCTCAGGACATCCGAGAATAGAAGAAAAGCCTGGCAGAGTCATCAGAGGATTCCTCTGTCCGTGCTCCACGTGTCTCATCCAATTCTCTCCTCAAGACTCTGTGCTTTTGTCCACAGGAATCCAGCAGCAGTCTCAATGGAAACGGAACGCACACACTCACATACCCTGCTGCAATCCGTTTAAATGATAAGGCTTTCTTAGACCGTGACAGAAGGGAAGAGAAGATGCTTAGGGAGCTAGAACTTTCCAGAATGATCTCCTGATAGTGATGGGGTTCGCTTTATGGTTCACTCTTATAGTAATGCATGGAAATCAAACGACCCAAGCAGGAAATCACACTCAGAAGCATATGGTTTTCCTCCAGAAACATGGGCGGTTAAGCTCTTTGATGAGGAACACAAGAAGGCCATTTTTAAATGAGATTTTGCATTTTATGGCACAACATTTTCAGATACGAGCCTAATTTTTAACAGCGGGAATTAGATGGATTATGTCATGCTAATATGAGAATATAAAGAATGGCGTCATGCAGTGAAGCAAAAATGTAAACCTTACAAGAAAAGTAATAACGCTTTAACTGTATACAGACCTCTGCATTATTAATAGACTCGACTTTCAGCTGCCACACACCAAAGTCTTCTCAATAATTTATCCCCATGGAGACACATGTCAACTTGTGCAGTCGGACACCTCATGAATTTCAAATAAATCATGCAAAAAAAAAAAAAAAAAGAGACATCATTAGCGCTGCTTCGAAAACTACTGTTCTAAAATATTAGTTGATGGCTAACAGGGTTTGCTTTCATGCAGCAAGACTGGGAATTGATGATATATTGAGATTAGTTCAAATCTATTAATAATGGCATGAATTTTCAAAAGCACTGATTTTCAAAAGCACTAATACATTGTATGAACTGATATATGTTGAATGTTGTGTTGAAAGTTCCCTTGAGCCACACACACACACACACACGCGCGCACACACGCGCACACACACACGCGCAAACACACACACAATTAATTCTGTTTTATGTTACAAGAAAAAAAAAGTATGAAATGAAATTGTTTACTGTGATATATTCACACTGTGGTATTTTGGTCACACCTCCCATCCCTATTAGAGAATAAAGGATTGAGGCACAAAGGTCACGCCTGTTATGGGAAGACTTATAGTCTCAATCAGAGAGATGTGGATATGCATATGGATTCTCTTCAAATCCATCTGAATTATGTATTAAATGTATAATCTAAGTGAGAGCAGGGGTCCAGTAAAACCATAGAAATAACAGGGAATTTCCAGACCTGAAATATATAATCCCCAGTTTTACTTTTTTTGTTTGTTTGTTTTCTTTTAGAAAATATTCTTTGAGGGCAAATTCTATAAAATGATTTATAAAAATCAAATGCTATAGAAAACTCATGGAAAATTATGAAAATTCATGGAACCCCTGCAAACATTTATGCATTTATGCACGTAGGCATTGTTCTTTTTTTTTTGTAATTTGTTGGATTGTAAAGTGTTGTTGGCTTTTTCATGTAACCTTAGATTTTTCCCTTCATGTATCTAGGTGTGTTGGGATTCTATTTGATACCTAGAGTTGTTGTGCCCTCTATAAAGGCACTAAGCAATACTCAGCGCTCAATGCTCTTTACTCTGACACTTTTCTCTTTATAGATTTCTTATAGATTTATATCAGTGCAGACTGGAAGTTGAGCTGGGGAATTGAAGAATAAAGATTTTTCAGTTCATAGAACAAGGTCAACAAATGTCTGAAACATCACATACATTTAGATAGGTTCCGTTTATATTTCCAGATACATAAACATGCATAATCAATATATACAACCTTACAGCTACTTCGTATTTACAATTGCATACACATTCCATACATACATATTACAAACTGTACAATTGTGGTACATTTCACATTCACCTTGATCAGTGAAAGCTAAAAGGCCACAATGTTGAATCTGAATGTGAGGTTGTGTGTCTATGGGTGTACAGTATATGCAGGTAGGAGGTTTTATTGTAACTCTTCACAGTCAAATTTGAATTGAGTTTTAGTAAGCATAAGCTCTGCTCCGCCATCCTATTTTGGTTAATTTTGATTACCTGCTTTAAAATGATTTAGCATTTACCCTAAATAAATAATTTACAACATTAAGAACTGTTCAGCTTAACAGCAGGATAGCTCATGGAATTAACACCCGGTGCATAAATCACATTTGACCTTGCCACTGTCTGGACAACATATTTCAACCGCTGCTTAGAACCTGAATGCAATAAAATGCAACATCTTTCCTCGAACCTTCTCTGTCTCTGAAGATTTCAAGTTCTCAGAACAAGCTATGAGATACCGTCCAGCTGAAAACTTCACAATACAGCGTAGAAGAAAAAATAAATCTTATCTGGAAGAAGAACAAGAAGAAAAAGTTTTAGAACCTTTAACAAGTAAGTTACATGATTTTGGCCAGCTGTGACAAAAAGCCAGTGCACTGTGCCCTGGCGCCTCCAAACATAGCACTTCTAGGACTCCCTTAGTTCTTTGAATTTAGATTTCACTATTTTAATATTACTCGAATTGTAAACAATTTTGACCACAAAAATAAATAAACAAATAAATAAAAATTACAATAAGATAAAAACAATAAAAGAAAAATACATGTTCAGATATTTAAAGAAATATACAAAACATGAAAAAAACTTAATGTGCTATTAAGGGAAATTAATAAATAAATAAATGCTGAATTAGTTGTCATACAGTAGCACAACACACAATTATTCAAGGAGAAGCAGACTCACAGTAAAAGAGATTCATATGAAAGGTAAATGTATTTAATGAGTTATATGCATATAAATATTTAAATATTGAATTGTCCATGTTTTAATTGAAGATATGTCACAATAGAAACACTATTATGGGTTTAAACTGAATGATTTCCCTCAATTAGCCTACATGTTTCAGTGAAAAGCAATGACGATTACAATATGTATTAAATAAACAAATAAAAACACTAACAACATGCCACTTGGGGGTTTCTGCTCTGCCAGTTCTGCTGGGCCAACTTACCCCAAGGGTCTATTTTAAATATTTTTTTTTCACTTACAAATAAAAGCTTTAAATTTTTACTCCACAAATCTAAAAACATTAATGTATCCACAAATCCTCCATTAACAATTTTTTCCCATGTCTATTTATGTCATACATAACTTATTTCCAAAGACACAAAACCAGATCAAATAAACTCAAAACGGTTTCAACTGACTGAATCTCACTCATGTTGATATTCAGATGAAGTGATGTGCGCCATTCCTCAAAATGGTTGAGATGAGATTTTGTGTCATCTATGGCCAAGAGAGAAAAAAAAAATGTTGGAGGGTCATCTTACCTCATCTATAAATGTATAGCAATATGGTAGGCCAATTAAGAGGCATTTTTAGTCTAAATGAGTCTAAATGTTACTTCACTATAGGAAAACATTTTGTTCTCTCTAACAATGCTTCTTTTAGTCTATACAATGAATTCAGACATACTCAAAGTAAATAGAGACTGCAGAAAATGAATTGAATTGTCTCTCTGGCTCCATGTGCACTCTCTTTACTTCCACAGGCCTATTTCTATATGGTCTACAGCCCTAGCAACACTTTCAATGCACACGGACCCCCATTTACCAAAGTAGATGGAAGGTGACAAGTGCTGAACCCTAAGCCAAATCCTCCACTGCTGGGTCCATTTAATCTACACATGGAAATGAAGCCAGTGTTACACGGCCCACTCCGGAGGAGGTCACTTGAGAACTAATCAGACTGATCCATTTAGCTGGCTCCCCAAGAAGTATCTAGTGCATAACACTATGGCAAACTCTCTCCATTCTGTGCTCACTTACCCATGGTCAATTTTTTCAAACGAGGCTGAGGGATCAGACCGGATTCTGCACGTGTTTACATAGATGAATCCTGAATGTGTGTCGGCACTAAGGTGTCTCATGTGACAGGGCTGTTTAAACGAGATGGAGAAGAACATTTAACCTCAACCCTGTTTAATGCATGGAATAACTGTGTCTCCCGCTATCTGGAAATTTCATACTGTCCTAGTCGTCTGCTTGGGTCAGATATAATTTTCAATATTTTCCAACACATTAGAGTTAATTCTCTGGCAGAGAAGTCTATCTGTGATGTCTATAAACCAATATTTGTGATTAATCACCCGACATTAATACTGAACTTAATACAAAGTACGAATATATGCCAGATTGGATATGGTAATGGTCAGCTCATATAATAAAAGAAATGTCAGAATGTGACAGGATAGAGATGACTATCGGATTGATCATATTTCAAATGGGGTAATATTGCAGCAGACATTAAATTAGAATAGCCTGATAGCTTCTACAATTATTCCCCTAGAGCTAAAGGAAAAATGTAATTCATTTCATATTCAGCTGTATTCCATACATGCAAAATGATAACAACGTATCAGCCACTCACATCTGCCAATGCAACTCTGCGGAAACAAGAAAGTGACTTGAACACAAATCAGCAAACAATCCGACAAAACAAAGTACTTACAGACATAAAACTGACAATGTGCATCTATTTAAAAACATTTTATGAAATTCACTTCAAAAGATTATTTTTAAAGGTTAATTTCACTGTTGCCATTAACACTCCTGACTGCTGCACTATAAAAGAACATCAAAGTAGTTTAGAAACATATTTTACATATAACTAAATATATAGCACAAACAATATGTGTGTGCACGGGTAAATATTGTCAGTGCTATTTTTGAATAGAAAATAAAAAAATGAACATGATATAACAGGAAGAGTTAAAGCTTAAAACATCATGAAAATATTTATTAATCCTGAGCACTTTTGTCTCTTAATGTAGCGATGTTGATTCAGTTAATAAAAGCCAGTTTTTCTTAGATGTTACCAAAATTAGTTGAATTATAAAATGCAATGTATGAATCAAAACAGCTGTGAAAATTCAATACTAAAAAATCCAATAAATATATTGAATTTTGAAAATATTGAATTTTGTCACTCAGAGGTAGTGTGCTTAATACATCCTTTCTATTTTCTGTCCATACTAGGGGTGCGCAAAGTCACAGACCCTCTGGATAATATAATGGGGTCGGCAGTGTAGCTGAACAAACTCCTGCTGCACCATTACAGCACAATTTCATCATCTGGGGAGAAAATTATGACAGACAGCCATTGCATATTTTATTTCCATTTCATTTCACATGTCTTTAATTTAGTCTGCACAGGTGAAGTCTAAAAGCTTTGACCACAATCTCTGGTGGGATGAAAGTAGTGTAAAGCATCAGAAGCCCTTCTGAGAGAAAAAAAAATAAATAAAGATTTGTCTTTCTTTTGGTAAATGAGAAGGATTTTTGAATGGAATTAAACAGTGTGCATCAGATGCACATGTCCCACAGTATGTTGAAATGTGATTTGAACAGGAATAATAATTTACAACAAATTATTATTATTATTATTATTAATAATTTATTAATAATTTTTTTGAAATTCAACGTCACACAACATAGGTATTTAATTATTACGACAAGTAAAGCATAAAGCAATAATTAGATCATTAATTTAGACTATTGATGCATATCTAATCCAATATTAAAAAAAATCAATAAAATTATATATATATATATATATATATATATATATATATATATATATATATATATATATATATTAAATTAAGTGTTAAGAAGTTCAATTTCATATTGATAAAACAATAAACAAAACCTTACAAATGCATAGTGAATATATATATATATATATATATATATATATATATATATATATATATATATATATATATATATACCTTTTCTACCATTCCTTTTGATTTTAATCACTGTTATTTCTACAATTCATTTTCTGTTTCAATTCAGAATTTAAACTGGTTTTACAGGCATTCTCATTAGTATTCTGAAGAGTGCATGACCGTGCTTTTCTGTCTTTTTTGCTTTGTCTTTTTTTTTCCCTCTCATCATATCTGACAAAACATGATACATGAAACACCCATTTAAGCTTGCAAAGTCATAGGACAAAGTCTCGTCAAATGGCATGTGAGCTTTGTCTTTCTCAATATTTGGGTGGAATATATCAGTCTCCAGCGCTTTTTGACATATGATCTAGTGTAATAGCTCTCGGTCCCTGAGGCACAGAAGAACGACGGAGAGATGGAGGCAAGACATTCAAAGACTGACAGACTGAGTGGCAGAGATTTGAGTATCTGATTATCTGCAGTTTTTTTTTCTCTTCACACAACTCTGAGGTGTCCATACAACACTGCCATTCTGAATAAGAGCCATTCAACATTTTTTTTTCTTTACATTTTTTATAATTATTATAAAATTAGAACAAGGTAATAAGAACAAGATAGCGTAGTAAATGGCAGCCACGATGCTGAGCTCCACAATTCTTCTGATGTTTTTGTTTGTTTGTTCTGTGCTTTGTCATTCTTCTTCAATAAGTTTTACCAGAGATGAACTCCTTAACATTACGCAACACATCCCAGACAATATTTTTGTATATGTTCAAATGCATCTATAAACGCAAAAGAGAGAAATGCGCTGGTGGCCTGGTTAAATGTTTAGTTCACCCAAAAATGAAAATTCTGTCATTAATTACTCACCTTTATGTCATTTTAAATCCATAAGTCTTCCGTTTATCTTAGGAACACAAATTTAGATATTTTCGAAGAATTCTGAGACCTCTCTGACCCTCCCATAGACAGTAATTTAATTACCATGATCAAGGTTCAAAAATATGGCAAAGATATCAGTAAAATAATATACATGTATGTGACACATTTATTCAACAATTCATCTCCTCTGCATCACCCTGGTATCCACTGACATGTAAATCCACATAAACAGCGTATGCTATTCTGTGTCAGCTGTGTCATGCGGACACGTTGTTTTTGTTCAAATCAAAGCGTACACAACGTAGAAAACACTTTAAGCTCCACGTGTGTGACATTTCTAACTGTGCTCAAGCATGAATGCGTGAATGTCTGTTCCCTTCTTAACAAAGCGGATGATTTTAGTTTTTTTCTCCTCACCCACACCAACAAGGACTTTTCAAACACTGGAAATTGCACTGTGATTCACTGAAACCTGGCTGAGTGAAGCCATTCCGGACAATGCGCCTCATCTGCCGGCCTACCAGCTGTTCAGAGCAGATCGCATCATGGAGTTAACATGGAAATTAGAGGTGGCAGATTGTGTTTACATCAATGAAAGTTGGTGTTCACAATGCTGAAAAAGGTATACTCTCCTAACTTAATTTACTCATAAACTGTAAACCTTTCTACTCAACGCAAAAGTTTTCCTCTTTCATTCTGGTAAATATGTACGTTCCTCCGGAAGCATGCATGAGCACCGCGATGCAACAGCTGGCCAAACAAATAACTGAAATTGAGTAAAGGTACCCAGACTCTATTTTAATAATTATTGGAGATTTTAAAACATCAAATCTGTCCTGTGAACAGCCAAAATACAGGCAGTACATTACACAGCAAAAAAAGGATGCATATCACTCTGACCCACAAGCATCTCTGGGGCTTATACCGACCTACAGGCAGAAACTGAAAACAGCTAAACCTGTTTTAAGGACTGTTAAAAGATGAACTAATGAAGCAGAGTGGGATTTACAAGCTTGTTTTGACCTCTGATTGGAGTGTTTTTGAATCTGCAGCCACCGATCTGGACAAGTTCACAGAGACTGTAACTTCATATATCAGTTTCTGTGAGGAAATGTGCATCCCCAGCAGCACATTCTTATCATTAATAATGATAAACCATGGTTTACTGGGAAACTCAAATAGCTTTGTCATGCCAAAGAAGATGCTTACAGAAGTAAGGATAAGATAGTGTGTAACCAGGCCAGGAACAGAGTAACAAAGGAGCTCAGAGTGGCTAAAAAACTGCTCTGAAAAGCTGAGAAAACGGTTTGATCTCAAGAACATCACAAGACACCACCCCCACTGTCTGTGAAGAATCAACAATTGGCTTATGATCTGAATGTGTTTTACTGTTGATTTGAAAAGGCTAGTCTACCACCCCCATCCGCACTGATCTTTACTTTACACATTCCCCTGCACCCCCTCCCTCTCTCCCCACCATTCAACCTGTGCTTAAGGTCTGTGTAGAGGATTTGAACATGGTCTTCAGGAAGCAGAAATCTAAGAAAGCTTCAGGCCCAGATGGTGTTTCATCTGCCTGTTCAAGAGGCTGCGCTGACCAACTAGCCCCCATCTTCACACAGATCTTCAACAGATCTCTTGGGCTGTGTGAAGTTCCCTGGTGCTTCATACACTACACCATCATTCTGCTCCCCAAAAATGCCAAAATCACTGGATTTAATGATTACAGACCTGTCTCTCTCGTGTCTGTGGTCATGAAGTAATTTGAGCGACTAGTCCTGGTCTATCTGAAGGACATCACTGAACCCTTGCTGGATCCTCTTCAGTTTGCCTAAAGAGCAAACAGTGAAGCAGTCAGCATGGGACTACATTATATCCTGCAACACATCGACAAAACTTGGAATTATGCCAGGATCCTATTTGTAGACTTCAGTTCGGCCTTCAATACCATCATGACTGACCTATCTCTTTTAGACAAACTCATACAGCTCTCTGTGCTCAACTCCATCTGTCAGTGAATCACCAGTTTTCTGACAGACAGGCAGCAGCTAATGAGGCTGGGCAAATTCACATCCAGGACTATCACCATCAGCACTGAAGCTCTTCAAGGCTATGTTCTCTCCCCACTGCTCTCCTCCCTGTACATAAATGACTGCAGTTCAAAGGACCCCTCTGTGAAGCAAATGAAGTTTGTGGATGACACTAAAATCATCGGTTTCTTCTAGGATGGAGACGAGTCTGCTTACAGACAGGAGGTTAAAGAGCTTACTGTCTGGTGCAGTCTTAACAACCTGTAGCTTTACATTCTCAAAACTGTGGAGAGGATCGTGGACTTCAGGAGAAACTAGGGTTCAGCCAATTGACAATGCTATCATCCATCGCTGATGGCTGATTGACGTCACGATGTTGAGCCGGCTTCATGACCCCCCCCACCATAACCGTCGGAATACGCCGCATCCCAATACCATATTCTGAAAGAAAATGACGTATATGGAAACCCTAATCACACATACTTTATTTATACTATAGAGCAGCATTACACATTTTACAAGATTAGATGTTTGTCAGTGGTGCTCAGGATCTCTAAATCACTCACCATCGTCCTCAGACATCTCTCCTAACGCTGTTTATGTGGTAAGCAAAATTGTATGTACTGTAATGTAACAGACTTCCATTAGCAATTGTTATTTGTTTAACATGCCTTTCTAAATATGAATTCACGCTTCGGGCATACCCCCTAACTCCCCCCAACCACCCACCACATCCCCCCTCAATGTTATCGTCTATCGAGATTATTCACTGTAGACATTGTAAAAATGCAAGTTTTGTAGACATCGCCCAACCCTAGGAGAAACCCACCAGAACTCCCCCAACTCACTATCATGAACACCACTGTGGCTGCAGTACAATCATTCAGATTCCTGGCACCACTATCTCTCAGGACCTGAAGTGGGACACTCATATAGACTCTACTTTTAAAAAAGGCCCAGCAGAGGTTGTACTTCCTCAGCCAGCTGAGGAAATTCAACCTGCCACAGAAGCTGCTGAAACAGTTATACTCTGCGGATTATTGGTGCCCCTCTACCCAGCCTTCAAGATCTTTACATCTCCAGAGTAGGAAAAAGGGCTAAAAAAAAATCACCTTGGCCCTCTAACACCCAGCCCACTCTCTCTTTGAACTGTTGGGTTCTGGCCGGCACTACAGAGCAATGACCTACAGATGTCTGAACTATCATGTATGTAGGTATGCATCTATGCCTGTACTTTCTTCTGCACTGGAAGGTCCTGTTGTCAAGTCAAATTTCTTGTGTGTGTAAACATTACGCAAAGCTCTTCTAATCTTGAAAAAATTAATAATAAATTTATTTATGCAAAATAATTACAATTTAAATTATCAAAATAATAAAATGTAATTTTAACTGATTAACAGACTTAGGGCCCTTTCATACACCCGGCGCAATGCGACGCAAGGCGCAGCGCAAGTGTGTTTGCTAGTTTCTGTATGGCGCTGTTTGCATTTTACCGTCCAACGCCACGTCGTTTGGCACATTGCTATTTTAAGGAGATGAAAATAGACTGCGCCATAGACCAACTCAAACCTGGTCTGAAGTCTAAAGTCTATGGCGCAATATTTGTTTTGTTATTTAAAGAGCACGTTGGTAGAAAATGCGCCTCTGGATGGGTCCACGGTGCGCGCTGAATTTGCTTATTACACACTAGGGCTGTCAAAATTGCTCAAAAATGACGTTCGAATATTCCCTCTAAAAATACATGAATATTCGAACTATTCGAACATCTGGTTGCGCATGTTGTCAATGACGCGCATTACGTCAATAACAGGCAAAAATAATACAAAGAGACATAACTACTTGTATAGATAGTCTATTTAAGTTTAAACATATATGACAACGTATTACCTACACAAAAACCAACTAATGAAATCAACTAATGGCCAAGACTGCAGACCTCATGCTCTCTCACCCTCATGTTCTCTGTGCATAATGGTTTAAATGAACAAACACATTTTTGTGCAAGCAATTTAAGGTCGCGACTGTTGTCCCAAATATAGCAGGCTTTATTCAGTGATTGAAACAAAGATTATTAATATTAATTGAAGTTTTACAGCATATAGAACTGACATTGAATGCTTTTCCTTGACATGAAATGATAAATAATCAAACCTCGGATCCATTGCTTGACAGAACTCCCCGAAGCCTGCCCCATCCGCGATACTGATCGGTCTCATGTCCTTAAAAATGAACGAAATTATTTTATCCATTATGGCCTCTTGTCATGTTGCAGACAAAGTGCTTGTGGCGGGCGATGCAAAGTAACGTTAAGTGTCAAGACGTGACTGTTTAGCTGGAGTTCCACACATTATGCCATGCTCATTTGGGTTCACATTTTTGAGATGTGACCTCAAGTTGCTAGTTGTCGAATGGTATGCTAACTGTATCTTAAATAGCTTGCATACAACAATCTCGCGGGTCAACAATTTTACCTCATTTTCTCTGCTGCGGTCGAGTTGGGCTCTGCACTTGCTGGCATCTTCCATGAAGACGCGTCAACTTTCAGCAGTGATGCTGTGCCAGACAGTGCGACTCCTGTGAGGCTGTGACCTGTCCCTGAACCCTCAAGCGCTAGCGCGCCCACTCGCAAAGCAGACAACCACGCCTCTACTACTGCGGGCCTTTTTTTCCACATTTTTTTTTTATTCGAATATTAATTTTCACCTTCGAAATTCGTTTTTTAAAAACTATTCGAATACATATTCGAATTTAGAATATTCGTTCACAGCCCTATTACACACAGGGATGCGAATCACACAAAACATGCCAAAATATTAAAAACAAAAGGATTACAGTGTAAAAGAATATTATTGTGTAGGCTACATAAATATAAAAATGTAATGATGGATAGTCATTTCATGTATTAGAATTAGGCTACCTATTTGCAATTCAGCCTATTACTACTTATAATGATGAATGAAATTGGCTAATTAATTGAACAATTGTGCCAAAACACACACACATATATATTAACCGCAGAGCTTTGGTGGATTCCTGCTTGTCCCGTAGATGATCTGCTCGCACGCTTTAACTTCGCACACGAGCAGATCGGTTTCTTCGCTTGAGAAGTGTTCAGTTTTCTGCCATGTAAATAGTGATCTGCCCTGGCGTGAGCGCATCTCGCTCTTAAAGGGAATGAGATATGACACTCTGATTGGTGTATTGAACGTTACGCCCATTACTCATTAAGAGAATAGGGACAAGCCATTTCAAAAATGCACCCTATTGAGGCTATGAGTTGCTGGAGTTTTGCTGTTGGAATTTGGTCCCATTCTTGCCTTATATAGATTTCCAGCTGCTGAAGAGTTCGTGGTCGTCTTTGACGTATTTTTCGTTTAATGATGCGCCAAATGTTCTCTATAGGTGAAAGATCTGGACTGCAGGCAGGCCAGGTTAGCACCCAGACTCTTCTACGACGAAGCCATGCTGTTGTTATAGCTGCAGTATGTGGTTTTGCATTGTCCTGCTGAAATAAACAAGGCCTTCCCTGAAATAGACGTTGTTTGGAGGGAAGCATATGTTGCTCTAAAACCTTTATATACCTTTCAGCATTCACAGAGCCTTCCAAAACATGCAAGCTGCCCATACCGTATGCACTTATGCACCCCCATACCATCAGAGATGCTGGCTTTTGAACTGAACGCTGATAACATGCTGGAAGGTCTCCCTCCTCTTTTGCCCGGAGGACATGGCGTCCGTGATTTCCAACAAGAATGTCAAATTTGGACTCGTCTGACCATAAAACACTATTCCACTTTGAAATAGTCCATTTTAAATAAGCTTTGGCCCACAGGACACGACGGCGCTTCTGGACCATGTTCACATATGGCTTCCTTTTTGCATGATAGAGCTTTAGTTGGCATCTGCTGATGGCACGGCAGATTGTGTTTACCGACAGTGGTTTCTGAAAGTATTCCTGGGCCCATTTAGTAATGTCATTGACACAATCATGCCGATGAGTGATGCAGTGTCGTCTGAGAGCCCGAAGACCACGGGCATCCAATAAAGGTCTCCGGCCTTGTCCCTTACGCACAGAGATTTCTCCAGTTTCTCTGAATCTTTTGATGATGTTATGCACTGTAGATGATGAGATTTGCAAAGCCTTTGCAATTTGACGTTGAGGAACATTGTTTTTAAAGTTTTCCACAATTTTTTTACGCAGTCTTTCACAAAATTGGAGAGCCTCTTCCCATCTTTACTTCTGAGAGACTCTGCTTCTCTAAGACAAAGATTTTATAGCTAATCATGTTACAGACCTGATATCAATTAACTTAATTAATCACTAGATGTTCTCCCAGCTGAATCTTTTCAAAACTGCTTGCTTTTTTAGCCATTTGTTGCCCCCGTGCCAACTTTTTTGAGACCTGTAGCAGGCATTAAATTTTAAATGAGCTAATTAAGTGGATAAAAGTGTAAAATT
The DNA here is from genome assembly GCF_963082965.1 of Carassius carassius. NCBI lineage: Eukaryota > Metazoa > Chordata > Actinopteri > Cypriniformes > Cyprinidae > Carassius > Carassius carassius. Next base: position 18,787,018 of record NC_081786.1, read on the forward strand.
TCTCAGTTTAAACATTTGCTACGTTATCTATGTTCTATTGTGAATAAAATATTGGCTCATGTGATTTGAAATTCCTTTAGTTTAAATTTTATTAAAATTTAAAAAACGTCCCAACTTTTCCGGAATTCGGGTTGTAAAGTTAAATGCCTTAATAATGGATTTTTCCTTAGCTTTTCACTTCGCAAGAAGTTTAATTATGGACTGGAGTCATGTGGATTGTTTTGATATTTTTATCTGTTGTTGGGACTCTCACTCTGATGGCACCCATTCACTGCAGAGGATCCATTTGCAAGCAAGTGATATAATAATACATTTATCCAAATCTTTTCTGATTAAGAAAAAAAAACAACAACAACAACATCATCTACATCTTGGATGGCTTAAAAGAGGGTACATTTTTACTTTTTCACTGAATTGTTACTTTAAAGACAATCTATTATAGGTTAATTCCTCCAAATTGTGTAAGCACTGTGGCTCTGTGGCATTGCAGCAACCTGGGCACAACTGACGGTGTGTTTTGGGGTGGGAATAAAATTTTATCTGACCAATGGAAGACCTTTAAGGGTGTCAGTGAAATGATTATGCCAATGCATGTATATCTTTATATGCATGGCATGAAGAGAACACACTCATGCTTACAGTCCTGTGATGATTGAGTGTTTTGAATACAAGCATCCCTCATGTGTCGCAGTGCTGTTATATGTGTTATCTATATTCACAGGCTGGGGTGTAATTTGGTCTCTAATCTGCTCATCTTTCCACTTTTAATGAAGTAGCCACTTCAGTGAGGAAAAATGGATGTCATCAATTTAAAACAATATTCATATTCATTTATTATTCAGATTCATTAATTTTCACAAATTCAGTATTATTCACTGATTAATAAACACGCTGAACTTCTTGTGGTGTCATCAATAAGAAGAGAAACATCTCAAAGTCACAGTAAGGTTATTACTGCTATAATTTGCCTTACTGGAACTAGTTAAAATTCCAATGGAAATACATTTTCATTAGCAGAAAATATTATGTGTTCAGATCCATTGCTCATCTGTGACTTAACTGTTAATTTTTTATGATGCAATTTTATTTAAAAAATGAAAGTAGTCTACATATCTCTTACTTTTGCATTTTCATGCATACATACATCACAAAGAAACACACGCCTATTAATCCATGTTGTTATATGACTTTTCTCTTTGCAGCATTAAAAGATGAATTTTGAAGAATATCCTGGCCACTCCTTTATATATAAAGAAAGTGAAGGAGGACTAGGGCTGTCAAGCGGGGGCTGTCAGATTTAATAAAAAATAAATTAATAAATAGATAAATAAATAGACGTGAGCATTATACAATATTCTAAGTCTTCTAAAGTCACACATCTGTTTTGTTCAGGGAACAGACAGAATTTTAAGTTGTTATTTACTGTTAATCTTCACATTCAGTGAAGAGATAATCACTCTCCCTAGATCAGTCCACATATTGAGCCAGTGAATTGAACCAACTCAATACAAAAATCTGACTCTAAACACGATTAATTCATTAATCAGATATCTTTTAGTCTGTGCAAAGAATGGGAGAAGGGAGAGCTACAGTAGGCCACACACACACACACACACACACACACACACACACACACACACACACACACACAGTACAGACCGAATGTTTGGACACACCTTCTCATTTAAAGAATTTTCTTTATTTTCATGACTATGAAAATTGTAGAGTCACACTGAAGGCATCAAGGGCTATTTGACCAAGAAGGAGAGTGATGGGGTGCTGCGTCAGATGACCTGGCCTCCACAGTCACCGGACCTGAACCCAATCGAGATGGTTTAGGGGTGAGCTGGACCGCAGACAGAAGGCAAAAGGGCCAACAAGTGCTAAGCATCTCTCGGGGAACTCCTTCAAGACTGTTGGAAGACCATTTCAGGTGACTACCTCTTGAAGCTCATCAAGAGAATCCCAAGAGTGTGCAAAGCATAATCAAAGCAAAAGGTGGCTACTTTGAAGAACCTAGAATATGACATATTTTCATTTTTTTCACACTTTTTTGTTATGTATATAATTGCATATATAATTCCACATGTGTTAATTCATAATTTTGATGCCTTCAGTGTGAATCTACAATTTTCATAGTCATGAAAATAAAGAAAACTCTTTGAATGAGAAGGTGTGTCCAAACTTTTGGTCTGTACTGTGTATATATATATATATATATATATATATATTTTTTTTTTTTTACATGTACATTTATTCATTTACCAGACACTTTTATTCAAAGTGACTAATTTTGGCTCTACTGTATGACTTTATAAGAAGATACTTTTGTGGTGCCTTTTGGCATTTTGTAGTTTCCGGCCTTAGGTCTCATTCATTTGTATTAATTTCACTGGAAAACTCAATTTGTTTTCCACTGAAGAAGGGGGTGAACTATTTTTTTTGTGTAACATAAACAATAGCATAGAACAATCCCAACTAACAAGAAACATTCCCAGAATTTGTCTAATGTTTTGTTAAAGTTCTCATTGTGAACAAATGTTCTTCCTGTAACATTTTTGGAATGTTTGTTATCTGGTCTTTAATTCTTAAAACATAAGCACAAAAATGTATGCATTTCCGAAAGGTTTTGTTGGGGGGTAACAACTATATAGCATAAATCAAGAAACAAAATTTCATTAAAGAAGAAAAAAAAATATCAGGAGGATTTGCATGTTCATAACTTTATGGGAACGTTAGTAAAACTTAGAAATTATTATATTTTTGTTAGCTGGGATTTGTCAACAAATTCAGTTCAGTTCCTGCATAAACATCTGCATATGCATGTGAACCAAATCTGAACTCACTACAGTGTCATATTTATTTGGATTACATCTTTGGCACAATTAATTTCTAGGTATAAATAGCCTGGGGAACTTTGCATTAATTACAGCATGCTGAAAACCATTACAAAGCATTGTGCTACACAAAATGCTAACATTCAGCTTGTGAAATCTCTGGATGCTCATCTGCCCCACAGTTCAGTCCTGTGCTGCCTCTTTCTGACACTGGCCCCAAAGTACTTTCTCTTTGCTAATCTCGTAGGCAAGAATAACTTGATTAGACTTCAAAAATCCAAGGGTAAAACTATTGATTGCCTCCAGATGGAATTAATCTAGAGCGCAATTGTGTGGGGGTCCCTTCTCAAAGCATTTGTTTTAGTCCACAGCCTCCGCATCAGTAGACCTCATTTTGCAGATGCTCACCTAGCAATGGGAGAAAAGAAAAACTCAATCCAATTATACAGATAAATAGGAGTAATCATGCAACCAAAATTTTTAATATGAGGTTTACGGGTGGGTCGATAAGCATCGTTTCACCCCTGCTGAAATTTACAGCATAATTTCAGATAACGCCGGAAGAGAAAGGATACAAATTGCACCGATAAATAGTTCAACATTAGACATTAACATATGGATTGTAAGGGACCCTGATAAGGGGGTGACATTTTATTAGAGGCGAGAAACATCCCATTAAAAGGCCTCTCTAGGTGAATCATTTCCATAATTCATGTGGTAGAGCGGCATCAGAAAGGTATGGCTTCCTTTGTGGAACGGGCAAATTGACTTTCAAAGGCCATTTCAATGAGGATTATTTTAATACAGGTGACGGCATGACTGGTGAGATTATTTCACCAAATATGAGATTTGTTTTCCACATCGAAAAATCCATAGCTATATCATATTAGAATGATTTCACTGAAGACTGGAGTAATGATGCTGAAAATTCAGCTTTTCCATTACAATAATAAATTACATTTTGAAATATATTCAAACAGAAAACAGTCATTTTAAATTGTAATAATATTCCACAATGTTATTGTTTTTTACTGTATTTTTAATCAAATGTATGCAGCCTCTGTGAACATAAAATACTTTTTTTAAACACTAACTTTTTAAGAGTTGTGGACTACTTTGAGCAGCTGGTGATATTTTCAAAAACTAAATCATTTTGAAACGCTCAATACAAAAAAACTCCATAAATAACACCTGGGTTTTGAAATTCTTGAGTCAGTGATGAGCCAAACAGTTTTAAAGAAGCTCTTCACAAAAGAAAACTAAAAACTAAAAACATTAGCATTATCTTATACTTTAACAGTAACATACACAGATTCATTACTTTTCAACCTTTTCCTGAACCATTTTCAGTGAATAACAAAGCTGATTAAATTGTTTCTATAATTCATATGGCAATGTCATTTTAAATATGGTTAACTCTTGTACAGATTTGATCAATATTACTTAGATTAACCTTCAATTTCCATACTTCCTCTGATGACAGCTGTAACTGCTTTAAAGTCACATCCTTGTACCCTGCGCAGGGAAGTAATTATGAATATGCGGCAGAGAAATATGACAACACGACTACACAATCACCACACGCGGCTTTAATTATGTACCAATGAGCTATTGCCTAATCGCTGGAGCCAAACTGAATCAGCAGACAAATTTATAAGGGCATTTAGACCCCAATTTCATTGGAGGCTTAATGATGCCGATCGATGAAGGCTGTGTATCTGAAGGACAAACACATGTTTTCACTCTTCTTTTGCCTAATGGCTGTGTGCTTCAATCACACTTTAATCAAGTGAGACAGAACCGTTGTGGGCCAACTGCCAGACGCGTTTTCTGAGATACAGACCCAAGAGATGCTTCGGTAGCAGGTTGGCTGTAGTACAGATCTACAATCAATTGGATTGCGCCCATTACAAGGCACAAAACACAAAATCTTTCTCAGGACGTCTTCGTCACCTCCAAAACCCCATCAAACTTCACCTTATCCACCTACACAATCCATTCTGTACAACTAGCCTGCATGACGTTCCCGTTCCCCTTGACGGCTTCCCTCAAATCACCTGCAATCTGTACACAATCCTCTTGAAGACCCTCAGAGGAGCTTTTTACAGCTGCATGTCTCCATCCGTGATCAAGAATGAATGTGGTTTTCAATCACGTAATCAATTTGAGACATGGTGGGTGTGCTGGAGGTCATTTGAACACTGGTCGCAGCCATATTCGTTCAAGGGTATTGTCTTATGTTCTTCATGAGTAATATTATCTTCATGTCCATCGGTGCTCTAATACTGAGCAGGCTTGCTCGAGCACATCGTAGGGTCACACGTAATTCACTGCATGCTGTCACTCTGGACACTCAACAAACATCTGACCCTCAATATTCACCAAATGAAAGAGTCCAGAGCTCTTATCTCCTCTGGACGTTTCTCCATCACCGAAAACTCCATCTCAGCAGGTGGCAGAACACAATCACAATGATTTCATGCGTAACTGTATATCAGGTGTCAACTGTAGTCCTGGTAACATCAACAAAGACCGTGATGAATGCAATGGGCCTCCATTCAACGTGAACAGTATGAATGTCTTTGTAAATCATTCACACATCCATTGGTGTACTGATGTACATTATCAGAAAAACAGTGTCGGTCATTAATGAAATCACAATAATCAGTCAAACCAAGAAAATAAGAACTGCAACTGTGAAAAATGCAACTGTGGTGACATTTCTATTCTACACTTTCAAAGTAACTAAAATCACATTCAGTTTTATCCAAAACAAATAAATGGGAATCTGGCAATGTTTCATAACGTTGATTGTTGTACTCTATGTAATGTCGCAGTTCAGAAATGTGTACTGTAAATGGTCCTACAAAATTGATGCTCTATGGCATTTGAAAATAGCATACTACGTTCACTAAACCTGACATTAAACCCACCCAATAGTGAGCAAAAGTAAAAATAAGTCTTTATTAATTGGTAATCTGCCCCCCAAATAATAATTTGTGTGAAAAGGATAAAAGTTGTGTTTGTGCTTCACCACAGTACAGTGCACTGTACACATAGGTATGCTTTTGGAGTTTTGCAATAATTGAAGTAGATGATTTTAGTGATTCCATGTTGTAAAATTAAGAATGTATTGGCTGATTGGATATTTATTTGTACATACATGATCATTTCCCCTCTTTGTTACATTCAGATTGCATTTGTGTTATCTAATGCACACATGTATAATCTGTATGCACATGACAATACAAATACAAAAAGGTAGAAAATTGATTTCTTCATTAAATCCAGGAGGCTTAGTCCCCTTAAGTGTATAAATCCAGAAAGTTTATTGTTGTAAAACATGGCATAGATTCAGCCCCGATCACATTAAGAGAGCTCTCACTAGCATGACCAGCTTTATTGAAATGCCTCGCCATAGGATACAACATATTTTTTTGTGCGAATAGCAAATTTATGTTCAGACACTTCTAAACATAATTTCCTTTTAGTTTGACCAATATAAAAATGTCAACATTCACACACTAACCTATATATTACATACAAAGAATTACAATTAATGAAGGTCTCAACTGGATACGCTTAACCAGAAATCACATCAGTAAAGTTATTCATTCTTACCATGTTGCCTCAATGTTTACAACTTCCACACCTAAAATGACTGTTTAAAGAACCAAGCCACGTTTTCTTTTGCAAGGTCAGAAGATGACTGCGTTTCACCTTGTTTCTTATAGTTGGTGGATGCTTATAACTTACCAATGTTTTTTTCTTGAAAAACTGTCCTAAGAGTACTATCACTTTCTATGATGTCCCAGTTAGAATTTATAATATGTTTAATGTGTGTAGCCTCACAGCTGAAAGCTGTGTAAAAAAAAAAATAAAAAATACAAATGAAAAAGAGACCTGGGGCCAGTGGCATAAACTGTTTAAGCCAGTCTTAAAAAGTTAGGCATCCAATTTCTTTTCTCCAAGACTGGTCATAACTTTTTAAATTCAGTTATGAAAATGTAGATTGGTCTTATTGTACATAAATTTAAGATTATTATTATTTTAGAAAATGACTGATTGTTTTGCCAGATAAAACCTTTATTCCTCAGCTGGGATTGTGTAGAACCCTTTGATGCTGCACTGAAACTGCAATTTGGACCTTTAACCCATTGATCCCCATCGAAGTCCACTAAATGGAGAAATATCCTGGAATGTTTTTCTCAAAAATCTTAATTTCTTTTCGACTGAAGGAAGAAAAACAAAAAGATACAAGTCCAGGAACCAACTAATTTTGGTGGAACAAAATGTAGAGCAGAACAAGCCAAGGCAGAATTTCTCAGAGCACTCATAACCACAGCTGTTTTGTACTTTCTGCTGTAAGGTCAGGTCATTCTGCGTCATATAGGGAATACTGATATGCTGCATGTTCATCTCTGCAGTCTGCTGAGGCCTTCTCCATGGTCAGTTTACTTCATGGTGTCTGGAAATCCTGGAACGTGATATTAATGTGATACCTTGCAATACCTTTTTAATCAGGGGCCTAAAGATGGACAAAAAGAAGAGAGGAAGAGGACGAAATTTAAGATAAAGTGCTTTCGAAAGAGTCAATTTAATTTATTCTCAATAGTCCCTTTGGCTGACAAAATGCTTAGATGAATGTGTCTACTCTTGTTTTTGTGAACCCGCTGCATTAAAGGTTCAAATTATGCTGGGATCATAAGGATGGGAGGTAATGAAAAGATAAATCATTTGGAGTTAGTGGGAGGGATATTAAATTTTTCATGAGGGGTACATTCAAAAACACGGCCCCTGTGCTCATAGCTCACACACAGAACAGTTCTGCTGAATAATCACAATCTCTAATGAAACAATACAGAATATGTGAGAATACAGCGCCTGTTCTGGATTAACTGGTTTAAATGTTTCTCACGTACGATTCTCTCAACTTTCGCCATCAGGGTGAGCTTTTCTCACATCATCAGTGAAATTAATTGCATATACAATTAATCTATAAGCCATTATACAGTTTAATCAAAACACTTTTACAACACACTGTGAGCGGTGCGGTCCAAGGCCTTGTTTACACTGTACACAAATTAGATTTTTGTGTTTGTTCTTTGGGACTGACTGGTTTTGCTCTGGGAGTGAGGGAATTAGACTAAATTAGAAATGATGATCTTTTTTTTTTATTTTTTTTTATTTAGTTTTTTTATATATAGATATATATACAAATACATGAACATTGGCTGCCATAGCCATACTTTTGGTGTTGACAAACTATGATTGTAAACAGAGAAATGTAAGTTTTTCACAATATACAGTTTTTATTTTTTATTTTTTTATGTTCATCATGACATTTAATGCAAGGGACAACAACAACAACAGCAATTGTTGAAATATAGCCCTGATAAAACGTGAATTTCCTTCATGGAACTATTAAAAGGAGGCTCTTAGTAGAATATTCAGTCTGCTCTTTTCTGTACAATGAAACATTGTATATATATATTTTTTTTTTCTACCTTTACAGTTTAGTCCCCATCCACTTTCCTCATATGGAAAAGAACATGTTGAACATTCTTCAAAATATCTTCTTGGAAAATATGAACTAAACAGGTTTGGAACAGTGAAGGAAGACAGAATTATTTATTTATTCTTTTAGTTGATTTATTTCTTAAATGCTTCATATGTTCTATGGTTTTTATTTTGGGACTTTAAAGTATGAAGATATTCTGTATGAGCACATAAGGTCAGGGCATGTCTCACTGTGACAGAGGCCGCATGCAAGTGCACCGTTCACTAAAAATCTCATCTTTGAGATAAGGGAGAACTGAGCGTAATTATGTGGTGCTGTCAGGCCTTAGAGGAATCCCGAGCAAAAGCCCCAAGTGCTGATTTAGTGCAGAAGGAAAGAGGAGAGATGTGACAGTGGCAGAGCCGAGAAAAGAGAGAGAAAGAGATAACATTCTCCAATCATTAAATCATCCCCCTTTGCTATCTGCACATGAGTGTCAGTCAGAGGGAAAAATAAAGAGGTGCAAATGAAATATTAATGTGTTCCTTATTTTTGAGATTTACATTAATCTATCTTTTTCTCTCTCCTCCTCTCGTAGAAGGAGCTGAGAGGTTTGAAATCTTTTTCTTTTCTTGCTGTTGATGTTGAGTATTCATCTAATGAGATTCGTCAATACCCTCGATATGCTTCGCCTTTTTTTTTTACTTTTAAACTTCTAAATCTCTATAAAGCGCAGAGACGAGAAGAAGACATTGATGCAAGCAGCCGTACTGTCGAACGTCTCACGCCTGCACCTTTGGCATGCTTTCAAACAGAAACCTCAAGCATTGAACCCGATTCCCGCTGGGAGGCGGGAGAGAATCTAGGGAAGTCAGGTGAAGCTGTGTCGGATGCTGTCAGACTGTTCTATATATGAAAAGACAAATGCGTGCCCATAATTACACCACTAGATGAGCTCATGTCGCTTTTTGCTAGACCTTGAGCTCTGGACATTTGTGTAAATACCAAGAGTGCTTCCAGACATCTGGAATATAATTATTCTCTATGGTCAGTTAACAGAGTGACTCAGAACTGAAGGATGATATTTAGATTTGTTAAAGGTACGTTTTAGGAGTAACAACTGCATATGCATGCGAGATTGAATCCGCTAGGTTTTTGTTCAATGTCTTTAGGGAATACATTCAATCCTGAAATTGATTGACAGAGATTACTAACCATTTGGTCCATTGCGAACAAGAAATATCGTGGTGAAAGTAATATTTACTGACAAGTCAGTGGAGATATTATCAAGACACATATTATCATCCATGAATCCTTTGTGGACAAGAAAAGTGAGCTCAGTGAAGAAATGTCCAAGATCCCTTGTGAAAAAGCGTGTTTAATTGTATATTAATGAGTATATTACTTTCATTATAAATACTCTTTAAAAAATATAGGCCTAATAAAGTTTATTTGTATTTCAAAAGATATGGCAGAATTATTATTATTATTATATTATTATTATTATTATTATTATCATCATCATCATCAGTGTCTCAACTTGTGCATATTGAATTAATTAATTTTATATGGTAATATTCAAACACAATAAACCTGTAATAACACACAATCACTATCACATATTTCCTATCTGATATATATCATAAACCTGAATCCAGAGCTGACAGACTGAGTGATCAATTCATCTTTTTGTTTTTGAGGAATAGATGAGAACAGCTGCTGTCTTTTTCTTTCACTCTGATGTCTGAAGGAGACACTTGATGCAGCTACAACCAAAAGCACTTAACATACATGAAGAGAAAAACCACAGATGTAGTAAAATTTCAGGACAAGGCACATACGTATGTGGTTTCTCACTGCCTCTGCTAAATGGCATTCAACAAAGTAAAGCTTAATCAGTTTTATGATAAGAGGCCACTTCTGTATCACAAGGAAATTAGATTTACAATTTTAGGCACTGGCAAAAGTAAAGGAATAGTTCACCTAAAATGAAAATCCTTTCATCATTTACTCACCTCATGTTTTCTCAATCTCATATGACTATATTTCTCTGTTAAGGTGATGCTTAAGGTCAGACTAATCAGACAAAGAAGTTAAGAAGTTTAGACAATATTAGACAAATTATTTAATAAACCCTTCTATCTTTTCTGATTACTTAAATCCTACTTTCTGCTATTTCGCGGCTTCATCTGTCACGCTCTCAGTCTGACAGAAGACAGTTTTGTTTATCAAACAAAAGTTCTGTTTTGGGTATCAGACAGAACTCTTCTGACTGGTTTTGGATACCAGATAAAATGGATAATTTATGGAAAGTAAACTGGATCCAATATTATTGATCTAACAATTTTAGTGAAGTCAGTGGAAAAAAAACCTATATAATAAAACTTAATGAGAAATGGCACTGTCAAGCTAAAAAAAGACACAAATGTACCATCAGAGTATTACAAAGTGGTTCATATGACTCATGCACTACATTTTAATTATCTTGAAGCCATATGATATATGCCTATAACGTTAAATGAGGACGACACTGAAATTTCAGATATTATTTAAGCATTATTGACTAAATGATGTTCTGGTTAACAAGGTTCGGGAGAAGTGTGTCTGATACTTAGCCTAATCAACACAGGTGGACCACAATCTAGTAATCAATCCCACAGTATAAATATCGCTGACTTACCTCTATCCATTGACGGTTAATCAGCATTCGATTCGCTCTGTCTGTCATCTTATCACAGACCCAATCTTCCTTCCAATGAAGAGATCTGTACCAGGGATTTTTCAGATCTGCCGGACTTTTTCCGGACCCACGATCACTTCTACCTCGCCAAACATGGCCACCGAACACCATTAAGCGTTATCGCGACAGCTGATCTTCTCGCAAAGCCACACGTTGTGGCCAATAGACCGTGCAGCAACCAGCTTGGGCCGCACCCCAGTTCTCACCGCAGCAAGTCTCTCTCGCTTCCCGTTGCGGCTCGGTCTTTTCACCGCGGCTTTTCCGGCCGCAGCGCAGTTTGAGGCTGCCTCCTCTAGCAGCGCAGTCCGTCAATACATTCTTCAGGTGAAGACGCTAACGCAGGTTTCGCGGCTAAAGTTGTAAATGACATCATGACGTAATTCTGTCGGATGACGATGCCATTTAACCACGAAGCCAAGGCATTTATTTATTTATTTTTCAAGGCAAGCCATTCACACCGAAATGTCTGAAGACATTATATTTGCCCTACCGTGCATGTTTACACCTCACTGAGATGATACAGACATAAGTTGCATGCAATTATTCTGGCAGGACCTATTTATTTAAGTAAGGCAAGTTCCCTGTCAAAGGGAACTTCGAACTGCGTCCTCTGAGGGGACACTATGGGGAACACCTCGTCGTGACCCGTGTCTGAAGCATACTTTGAAAAACGCCAACGTGTTGGCCGGCGACAGCCTCTGACGTCACTACCAGCGCGACTATAAATACGCGCCCGTAGGACCCATCACTTATCTTCTTCGTCTTCATTGACTGTTTTGTTTGAAGCGTGCATCTGAGAAACGACCAAAACGGTAAGAGCGATCTATTATTATTATCATCATGGCTTCCACTAGCAAGGCGTTTAGACAGTGTGTGCATCCGTGTCAGCGTTATCTGACACCCGATGACACACACACTCTTTGCGTCTCTTGTTTGGGCGAAGAGCACAAGCGCGATGTCCTTGAGGGGGCAATCTGCGTGCACTGCGAGCATTTTTCTGTGAAAAAGCTCCACTCTCGTTTGTCTCTCTTTTCGGGGAAAGAGAGACAGCCATCTGGATCCCACGGCTCAGGACCCGCCGTTGCCGAGGCACGGAGGAGAATGAGCTCGTGGGGATCACAGGTGGATCTCGCTGAGGAGTGTGGAGAGGGACTTTCCCTTTCACAGTCTCCGCCGGCGAACGAGAGTGAACTTCGGGAGGAAGATGCGTTGTCATTAACCCATTCTGACACTGAAGTTAGTGCTCTGCTGGGTTCTACCCAGAAAGAGCAGGACATGTCTGAGAGTGGCGAAGAAGCTGAGGCTGAGCCTTCTCAATCCTTAGCTCTGCGTATGAGGAGCTGTTAGAGGTTATGGATCGCGCCACGGCAAAATTAGACTTGCCATGGAAGCGTGCCAGAAAGGTAACGTCACGAGGTCGCCATGATGAGTGTTATTTGTCTGACCATAGCCCTCCAGCCCAGGTGAGCCTTCCATTCTTGCCTGACTTGCATGCAGAAGTCGAAAAGGAATGGAAGAGGCTTAAGGGCAGGGGCAAGAGGAAACGTGGGTCACGGAGAGGTAAGCAGAGTCTGAGGGACGTGATTCAGACGAGGCAGCGTCCTCGCCCGGGTCAGAGCGATAGAAAAACTTAGTAGCTCTGGATTTTTTTAACCTCTGTTTTAACTTCTGTTTTCATCCTCCCCTGCCTAATTCCCCTGTAGCCACCAGCTCTCCACCTGATCGAGGTTAGGTGGAAAGTCTCTCACATAACGGTCTCCTTTCCTGGACCTATGATGTTTTGGTTGGTTCTATGTTCATAGTAACCGCCTTACTGACAGTCCGGACTAGAAGGGGGCGCCCCACAAGCGGGACTCCAGTACAGGAGGGTGGGTGAGTACGTAACCCTTGCTTTACCTGCTTATGGATGTTATGTTGCTGGTGGTTATATGTCTACTAACAAACTCAGTGAGTTTCCTTTACAGTGCTCTGGAAATAGCTAGGTGGCCAAGATCACAGGCTTTCGGTAGGCGGCCGCGCGGTGGTTATCTGGTAACAGGTAGTAGGCCTCTCTATGCCTCTCTGTAGGTGAACTCCCACATATTGTTGTTATCAGGTAGCAGGCTTCACAGGTCTCTCTGAATGTGAGCTCCCAGATACTGTGGTTGTCTGGTAACCTTTCAGTACACACGCTAAGCCTGTGTACTTTCTCAAAACCACATGGTGGTCAGTGTGCACGTTAACGCTTTGCGCACTGTCTGAAATCCACGTAAGTGGTAAGTGTGCACGCAAGACTCTGCGCACTTTCTGAAATCCACATAAAGTGGTAAGTGTGCACGCAAGATTCTGCACACTTTCTAAAATCCTGTACGGTAAGGGTTACGCGCTCCGCTTCGTTCCCTTTCTTGAGATGATTAGCCCCGGTGTTTCTTGGGCTTCATCCAACCGGTGTGTATTTATTGTACACCTGAAGCCCCCTCAACATGGGGGGCTGTGTGGGCAATTCTCGCGGTAGTTTAGCAGCGCCCCCCTTTTCTGAAAGGGTCACCTATGAGCATGCTGCTCGGAGCTCGGAGTCCTCCTCTCATGGGAGACTGATTCTCGGTTCTTTCAGAGCGCTCCAGTACTACATACTGTTTTGAGACTCACTGTGAGAGCAGACATCCTGTTGAGGCAGGGGCTGAGGCTCAGGGAATGGCGCCTTCGCACCAAGGTGTTGAGGCAGAGTTAGAGAGGTTGGCCAGACTTGGGTGGATCGGTTTTACGGCTCGAGAGAGCATCGGACTATCCCCTCTGGCTTCCTCTGACTCATCCGGCTCCTTTGGGGGCTGGACGCCATGGTACAGGCGTGGCCAAGGCTTCATCTGTACGTTCCGTCCTCCAATTGCTCTGCTCCCGGGCCATTCCATCTACGAGCTGCTCTATCAGAGTTCCACGAGAGCCCCTCCTTAGAACAGTATTTGTAAATTCATGTTATGGTAAGTGTGCACGTGAAGTCTTTGCACACTTTCTGAAATCCACACTGTGGTAAGTTCGCACGCTAGTACTCTGCGTTCGTTCTAAAATCCTATATGGTAAGGGCTTCACGCGGCTGCTTCGTGCCCTTTCTTGAATCGGTTAAAGCCCCGTTCATCTTGGGCACCACTCCACCCAGGTATCCGCTGATACCTATCTAGAACAGGGCGTCGCTACTAGAGTACTGTTGGGACAGCTCTTTCGGCAAGTTTTTGCGAAAGCTAGCAGTAGCCCCTGTGTGACAGGCAAAGACTTTGTAGAAGAAAGTGCCAGGTTCTTAGCCGTATCCCTTTAAAGGAATCTTTTGTGATTCCAAGCCTTCAGCTCTACCCCGGGCCAGGGCCCTACAGGTAAGTTGGGTATGTAGCTTAGGCCTTTGGCCATAAGGGATAATGTCATAGACAGCCGTTGAACCGTCCCAGGAGTGATTCCCGGTGAAGTGGTAGAGTTGGTACTTAGTGTTTGCCATGATTCTGGTCTGCACTCCCCTCAGCATGGCGGTGTGGGTATACTGTTCCCCATAGTGTCCCCTCAGAGGACGCAGTTCGAAGTTCCCTTGACAGGGAACGTCTCAGGTTACGAATGTAACCATGGTTCCCTGAGAGGGAACAAGACACTGCGTCCTCTAGCTCCCTGCCATGCTTCGGACGCAAGCTTCACGAAGAAGATAAGTGACGGGTCCTACGGGCGCGTATTTATAGTCGCGCTGGTAGTGACGTCAGAGGCTGTCGCCGGCCAACACGTTGGCGTTTTTCAAAGTATGCTTCAGACACGGGTCACGACGAGGTGTTTCCCATAGTGTCCCCTCAGAGGACGCAGTGTCTCGTTACCTCTCAGGGAACCATGGTTACATTCGTAACCTGAGACGTTTATTTATATAGCATATTTCGTACACAATGGAAAATGATTTTGTCAACAAAAGAAAAACAGTTCGGACATTGCACAAGTGCTCATTCAATAAATGCACAGTTTAAAGGGTTAGTTCACCCATATAGCAAAATTATGTAATTAATAACTTACCCTCATGTTGTTTCAAACCCGTAAGACCTCCGTTTATCTTTGGAACACAGTTTAAGATATTTTAGATTTAGTCCGAGAGCTCTCAGTCCCTCCATTGAAGCTGTGTGTATGGTATACTGTCCATGTCCAGAAAGGTAAGAAAAACATCATCAAAGTAGTCCATGTGACATCAGAGGGTCAGTTAAGCAGAGCAAGGCAGGCAGCAGGCAAGTAGGTTGGTAGTAGCAGACAAAGCATGGACTCCAGTAGTCCAACAAACGACTGGTAAGTGGTTGAAAAAATGGTGGTTAAAAAAGGCACTTAATATCAAAAATAATGTCCAAATAGTGTCCAATAGTGATTCAATTAATTCAGTATAGATTCTTTAGCGATTCAATAGCTATGTAGAGAACTGTATGCTTAATACGTTCCAACAGCTTCCTATGTTCCTTTTGTTTTAGAAAGGTGAGAGGCGGCCATCTTTATCTTCAAACGTTCTCACCGACTATCAAACTAAAAGTCCCTGCCAAATAAAGGACCCTAATCTAACAAAACATACCCATGCTCCAATAGCACAACAATTTAGATTAACCTAAACTCAAAAATAGAGCTGAAACAACGAATCGATTTAATCGATTAAAATCGATTATTAAAATAGTTGTCAACTAATTTAGTCATCGATTCGTTTCTAAATAACTTTTATTTGCCGTAAGCGGCTCATTTTGTGCATATTTCAAATCTGCGGTGACCAAAGTGTGGCAGTAATGAGCCACCGGAGGTTTTACTCAGCCAGTACAACAGGAGAAGTAGCGAATAGCCAATAGCTGGCCTTGTTTTATGTCACGTGCTTCCCGAGCAGCGTCTCTGCAGCCATAGACATCATATGATGTCTATATGTCTGCAGCATTCAGCGTGATGTGGGAGTACTTTACATTGAGCCTTTAAAAAAGAAGAGTAACCTGTAAACTCTGCACTACTGCATTGTTTAAGGGGACGTTCACATATCGCGTCTTTTGCGCGCTCAAGTTCGTTATTTCCAACACCGCACCGCATCGAGTTAAAAACATTTAAACTTTTCAGAATGCCGCAACCGCACCGCGGGTCATGTGACAAGAACTAACCAATCAGCTTCATCCTTTCCCGTAACAACGTTAAAAGCTCAGTCAAGATGAAAGGAACAGCTGATCATAGTTGTATATGGATTTCCATTTTGAAATAAATTGAAGCGATTTTTTAAGCTGCAAATCCATTTATCCTTTGCTGAAATTTCCGCGTCTTCAAGGAGAGAGCACGTCATGGTTGCTTAGCAAAGGCAGACACCTCAGGGGCGCTTCTGCGCGAGCGCTTTGGAAAGAAGGAGAAAGCGGTGCGCCTAGCGTTTTCCACGCGTTTTTAGGCGCGATTTGTGAACGGCCCCTAAGACTTTCATTTGTGCAGATTCTCCAGTACAATGTTGTTTGCAAATGTTTAGTCGTAAAAGCTGATAACATTGCTTTTTAACAGTTAACATTTAAAGCTTTACAAACATGTTCTGTGATCAGTTTGTCGTTTACCAGTTCAAAATTCAGTCGTGCAGCCTAATTATGACTGAATGAGAGAGGTAAATGTAGATATTTGAAATGCACTTTTTTTTTCTAAGTATTCACTGCTCTTTTTCACACAGCAGGTTTTTTGTGTGTGTCCTATTTTTTTTTTCTGGACAACCTTCTGATGGATTTTACTTTAAATTGTGAGTTCCATTCAGGTTTCATGCCATTGGCACTTTTTTTGAAGGATTGTTTACAATTTCACAGCAAAAGCAATAAAGCTGTTTCCCAGTAAATAATAAAATACAATGCACTGCAATTTTATTCTGTTTTATCCTTATTCTTCGTGAAAATATGTTCTGAAAGATTCCTTAATAAGCTTTGTTCAGGATGTTAAACTACTTTAGGAGGTCTAAGGACTGCCATGGTGAAAACATTATTTGAAATCTCCTTGTGAAATTTGCTAGAGTATGGGTCAGTGTTCTGATTGCAGAAGAGTTCGACAAAGGATTACTAACACAATAAAACAACTCCAGGTATATTTTTGATGAGGATATGACAGTGCAAAATGGTTAAAATCTCTTAAATCTATGCTGAATGATAAAGACCATTTATTAATAATTTACTTGGGGAAAAAAATGGAAAAAACTAAAATATAAGTACATAAACCGATTAATCGATTAATCGTAAAAATAATCGACAGATTAATCGATTATCAAAATAATCGTTAGTTGCAGCCCTACTCAAAAATGGCTCCTACAAGTTCAGTTTACTTTAAACAGTCCACTAGAAACAATAGTTTACGGAAGACTTGAATACTTATTTGGTTATTTAGACCACTTTAATTGTACTTTTATGCAGAGGTGGACACAAATACATCAAAAACTATTTTGTTACAAACTACAAATACTGGCTCATGAAATGTAACAAAATAAAATACAAAACACTGATGTGAAAATTGTATTTAAATAAAATACAAGTAATTAGTATTTTGAAAATACAAAAATACTCTCACAATAATCGTATGTCTTTTTTTTATTACTGAAAGGTCAATAACACAAATAGTAGCAATAACATAAATATGAGAAATGTGTAAATTAAAAATAAAAATAAAAAAGCAAAATAAAAAAGCATGGGCATTTCTCTAAATCTCAACAGGGCCTGAAATGGCTCCCTTTGACGTAAATGGCATGTATAGCTAAATTCACATCAATGGTGTGGTAGGCTGCCCAATAAAGCAAAACTTTATTGAAAGGTCAATAACAGAAATAGTTGCAATAACATAACTATGCTACAAAAGAGAATACTAAACCATTCTCATTTAGTCTAGTTGTTTTTAAGTACAACCAACTTCTCCAATAATTCAGGAGTTAATCCCCTTCTATGAGGGCGGTAGACCATGCCTGCAAAAGAAAAGAGACGCTCAACTGGTGCTGATGATGGCAGAGTGGTATTGAATCTCAAAAAGAGCAGCTTGCTTAGTGGATACGAGTCCAGTGAAGCCAGGTCCTTTCTGGGGTCCTCCAGGAAGTGAAGGGTCTCTAACTCTGCTTTGCTCTGTCTTGGTAAGACCTCTGTGTTCATCTGGTTGTTGATTCCTGTTGAGAGTGAAGACAATAGAATCAGAAAAAAAACTAACATTGTTATTCACTTTCATACACAAGGTAACAATATGACATATGAATAACTTCTCATTTAATGATTAACACATGAAATTGCTGTTTGCTACAAGCCTTCTGAAGTGGATACATTTTCTCCTTACCTTGATCAGAGAAGACAAAGAATTCATCTTCATTCTCCTCAGTGGTGCTTGCTGATGCAGCATCACTCTCTGACAGAAGACCAAGCTCTTCAGCTGCGTGCAGAATGAGTTGATGTATCCTCTTCTTCTCACATGTTAGTCTCAAAGGCAACCACCTCATCTTGAAAAACGGTTGTGTTACTGTAGCAAGGATTGCTTCGTTTACATCCGTCTTCAACTGCAGGAAGTTGCTGAACCTCCTCTCAAAGCCAGCTAAGGTAGCTTGCAAAATGTGTGAGCAGTACCGCAGGTTTGAAGCTTGTAGGTCTTGTAATTTAGCTTGGACAGCAAAGAGAGTTGGTAAAAGCTCACCATAGAAACATGAATTTTGCCCTTGAAGGCGATCTATCGAAATGGCAACAGACTTCAACAAGTTCCACTTCTCTGAATAATGGAAGTTGCAAGGCAGTCATGATCTCAGGAAGCTTCTCACGAAGATATGCCAACTGACTCAAGATCAGTGGAGAACTAACGTATTACTGCAGAAAATGTTGGGGATAAGCTAGTACTCCAAAAATAACAGACCGAGAATTTTCATCACAAAATCAAAATTCCATTTTAATCATAATATATATGATTAATCATATTAATCATAATATGTGTGGGTTTGTTTTACACACAAGACTCTAACTGCCCTGACCGCATATGCCGTTTCCATAGTAGAATTGCGAATTACAATTGCGCTGTGTGCGCAATTATTGAAAAAACAATAGGATTGATTATTATTTTATACAAAATGGACGGAATATCAATATATCTCATATGTATAATGTTTAAAAACGTGTAAAAACTGCAGATGGATGTTATATTGTGAACGCTTGCTTAGCATGGAGCTTTCAGTGGAGTTACGACAGTAGTGCTGGCGCTGTTTCATAATAGGTATGATGTCCTTTTATGAATGACAACACAGTGCATTGATCTCATAAGGCACAATTATTTTCTCTATAATGCCGTTCAGTGTGCAATATGTGTGTGTAGACTGAATATTTTTTCACATCACAAAACACGTTACCTTACTGCCGTTTTTAAGAGGAGCAGCGCCACTTATTCTCCTGTGTTCAAAACTCATTCTCTTCTTGGAGGGAGCCCGGTCTACAGGGTGTCATGTGATTTTCGTGCATCTAACCTGGACATTGCCATTGCCAACATCGGACCGAAAATATGGCAAAATCATTTACTATGGTGATAAGCATATGGTGATTTTTCTTAAGTATTTTAAGTATTTGAAATACTCTAAATACACTCCCTCAAAATATTTTGTTACAAACTACATTTTATTTTTTCCACACCTGCAAAATACAAATTACAAAATACACTAAAGTAATTAAATACGTATTTAAAATACATTTAATTGAAATACTGCCCATGTCTGCTTTTATGATACTATTGCATCCTCTTAAAGTGTGAAAACCCCATTCGCTGTAACTGCACAGACAATTGTGACTGCAAAATTATTTAAACTTCATTGCTTGCATTATTTCAAATAAGAAAGAAAGTACTTATAATAATAAAAATTTAGAAAGTTAACTTTTTAAAATTGATTTAATCTAAACTGTTAAAATAAACATTAGAAATAAGGGATTTACCCAATTAGACAACAAGATAAAGACTGCACTTGCACAACATAATATACATTATTTTTAGGCACAAAAGCCCCACCGATGTCTCTTAGGTTCATCTCAAAAGCACAAGCTCAAGTGTTCTTGTGCCATCCTCTGGGTGAGCTAAAGAGGAAGAGCGGGAAAGATTGATCCAGAATAGAGCCTAAGGAAAATGTCTCATCTCTCTGATACTCCTTTACTTTCTCTCTCTCTCTCTCTCTCTCTCTCTCTCTCTGTCCTACTATTTTTCTTTCGTTCTCTTTTTCTCTCATTATGCAGTCTGGGCTACAGGGCTCCATAATCCTTGAAGGGTTAGCAGAGCAGTCATGTGATTGGTTAGACATTACATCAGGATGATGTAATACTCCGAGGACTGGCTAGTGTGTCAGACACAGTTAGAAAAGGAGAGAGAGCGAGGCTTTGCTGAGGAGGGGAGTGTAGCAGCCTGCAGCACACTGAAAGAGAGAGGGCGAGAGAAGGTAATCCCAAACCACACTACAGCGCTTTAGAGAACGGAGGGGAGATGCAGAACTTTTTTTTTTTTTTTTTTTCTTGTGAGCCCTGACTGAACGGCGGAGATAAGCAGAAGCGCCGGCTGCAGCAGCCGGCTGGTGCCAAACTCTCTTGGGTGTTGCGTTTCTGTGTATGCAGTCATTATATGCGTTAAACAGAAAGAGTCTGTATGTATTTGCTCACATATTTGGGTTTTAAAAGGTTATAGATGGAGAAAGACAGATATGATATAGACACATGTTAGTTACATGGTGATTCCTAAAAAATAGTTGCTTCAGGACCCATAAGTGATTCCTTAAATGTTTTATGTCCACAAAATCATTTCTTAAAAAAATAAATAATAATAAATAAATAAATAAATAAATAAATAAATAAATAAATAAATAAAAATACAAAAACATACAAAATAAAAAAATAAACAAATAATAATAATTAAAATCATTAATAAAAAAGAAATTAAAATGTTTAACAAGTAACAGTAAAGACACTTCATGTTCACAATTACATATATAAATTTAGCAGATGTTTTCATCCACATTCACTACAAATAAGGAAATTATTTCCATCAAATAATCCTGTGACTGTATCATATTAAGCAGCGAAAAGTTATTTTGATAATAACAATAACCACTTTTAATAATTAAGCACCAATAAAAATGTAACTTGACATGACAGGAATAAATAATCTTTTCAAATATATTAAAACAGAAAACGTGTAATAATATTTTACAATATTACTGTTTTACATACTGTATTTATATATATGGAAATATTCTTAACCATTTTACCAAATGACAATTGAATTTGAACCGAAATACCTTTGACGTCTAAAAAAAGAAAAAACTCTTTAAAAAATTGAGGCTATTTATTTTCCTATCCTAATTATATGGTTGAGCTAATTGCATGGTTAGTTGCTTTTTATTTTTCTACATTTAGACCTGCCACCCATTTTTAGGTCACGACTCACCAGTTGAGAACCACTGAGTTAATACACCCTGACATAATTCATTATATGAGCCATGATGATCTATAAAAATCACATTCACAGCTGCACTGCATATGTAAATGCTTACAGCCACCACATGCATGTCACAACAGCTGTCGAGATTATCAGAAAAAAAGCAAAAAACCTCGTCATGATCATTTTAAGACTACAAATGTTCTAAAAAAGAAAAGATTTGTTAGTAGGTGTAAGAACTGACAATCATTTAAAAAATGACACAAAAATTACGCCAATCCTAATTGGACCCCAGACTGATTGTAATCTTGCTACATTAATTTATGCAAAGCTGCTGTTAACTCTCAAACTAATATTAGTCCTCGGGGTACATTTGTTGAATAAAATCTCCCTTAAAACCTCAAATCTGTCCTATTTTCCTAATTAATTACTTCTGAAATATTCAAAGAAGAGACATAGCCACAGGTTCTCTGTTTTTGGCACTCAGAACCAGGAGGCCCAAGAGCATTTACTGTATATAATGATGGCAGGACATGTGCATAAATTGAGATTGTCTAGAGAAAAACACCTTAAGGCTGCACTAGAGACAACAGAAAGTGGCACTACTTCCTAAAAGCATCTAGCAAGATGTGCGTCCACAAACCTCTCTACTAAAGACTACAGAGTTAAATGAGGACAGAAGACTGCTGGAAATGCAGCATTTGAAGAACAGTTTGTTTATTTTAAAGATTATTAACTGAGTAAGCACCTTACAAATGCTTCAAATGAGCAAAATCACACTCTACACAATGTTCATCTTAATATAATGTTGTGTGCAGCCGTATTTCACTACTCACTTATTTGAATAATGTTACATGTTTTGATAGTGATTCTTTTTTTTTTCACTCATTTGCTCTGTGCATCTTTTGTGGCCAATCACTGATGGATATCAAGTAGCGAATGTTCATATGATGTTCATTTATCAGGTACAGCTTGCTGAAGTGTAAAAGCTATTTGCAGTCTTGTGTTGCTTCCTCCTTAGGCTGTTTTACAATGGAGTTCTCATGTGGCCCGGGCCGAGAGTGACAGCCCAAGTCTGACGGAACAAAAAAGTACTGAAATGACAACTTGATAAAAGCGAAATGACTTTCCGTCTGTGTTTTGCCGAGAGCAAGGTAAAAGGTGCAGAGAGCATGAATAAAAGAGTGATGGGCGGCGGAGAGATCTGTCAGCTGAAGAGTGTGATGTCTGCGCACTGATGCCTGTGTTTGTCTGGGTCAGGGTTACACTGACGTTGCGGACCAAATTCGGTGAGTGTGTGCACGTGTATGAGACATGGGGGGTCAGCGGGTTCAGAAAGGCTGAGCAGTTCTATTGCTCGGCTGTGTTTTTCTTCTCCTTGGTTGCAGCTGCTTCACCTCATCAAGACAAAAATGACCTGCAGTAAATGGATTACTTTTTAAACACTACTGTGTTTCAACAACAATGTGTATTGTGGCACAAAAATCAGCCGAAGAAGCTCTGCAACAGCCTGTATATATAATTTATGTTTTTAAAAATATATATTTACCGGTATGTTCCTGTTTAAGATGGTCAGAAAAGCCTGGCCAAACTGGTTTAGCTAGTCACCCAGTGTTTGGGTTCTGCTAGTTTAGCAGGTCAGAAAGATTGTCTTCCAGTCTGGCCAGCTGAAAAACACCCCAAAAACCAACAAACCATCTAATGCTAGTTTAAAGGGTTAAAAGGTCATTATTCACTCACATCCATGTCATTACAAGCATGACAGTATGATATACATATATAAAATGTCTAATGTTTTTTGTCCGTACAATGAAAGTCATTTACCAGAACTGTCTGGTTACCAACATTCTTCAAAATGTCTTTTTTTTTTCCTTTTCAATTTTTTTTTTTTTCTGAAAAAAGAAAGTGATACTGGTTTTGCCATGTACAGTAAATAATAAATATAGTAAATAAGAAAGAATTTATGATTTTTATTTTATTTTATTTGGTGAACTACCTCTTTAAGATGTAAAAGGTATAAAAGATTTTAGCGGGAATAATGGATATAATGACCTGTTGGCTGTATATTATTTTATTTATGGATATGTAAATATGGATTTTAAAATATTTTGGTAACACTTTATAATAGGGTCCCATTAGATACATTAGTTAATATATTAATCTAATGCAATTATATTTACACATTTTTTCTTTTTTTTTAGCATGGCTTAAGTGTTCAAACAATTTCTGATCTACTTGTTCTGATCTCAGATAAATACATACTGTAATTCAAACATTCTCTTGTGTTATTTTAATATTAAACATAGTGCTTGGTAAGCAGTGGGGAGAAATGGAAGCAGTGTACTCTTGACCTTTGCTAATCTGACACACAGTTGGATTCAGCAGTTTTTTGACCGATCTCACTCCATCACCGAGGGCAGCAAGAGCTAATTTGGCATATACACAAATACAAATATGAACTGTAGCTGTCTATGTGTTGCTTAACTCCCCATTATTGTACAGACAGAAGTCCAATCAAGTTGACTTTGATATGGATTGTGGCCGATTAAGCAGGATATCTGGGTGTGTGGACAGAAACGCTGTGGTCTGTCTTTCTTTCGCTCTCTCTCAGCTGCCAGAGGCGTCAACCAGGTAATTAATTCTCTGACAAGCATCACTGATTTGCTAAATCAGTGAGAATGGCATGCGTTGATCAAAAGAGAAACAAAAGGAGAGATGTTTGAACACATGGACTCTGAGATGTCAGTCAGTGGGCCTTCACAACTGCCCCTGAGTCACAATGGCAGATTCAAGGACGTGAGTGGAATATACATTCAAATCAAAGACACAAGCCATACATCGACTGATACACATGGCTAATGCACAGCAGTGCACGCTATGTCTCAAAGGCACGCTCAAACATACATGCATGCATTCACATAGATTACATTGATTCCAGGACATTTCTAAGGCACGTGCAGATAGATATTAATTCATGGGCACAAACTGGGTTTGTTAAAATGATAACATGCATTACGAATGTGCTTCCTTTATGGAATGAGTGGGAAAATAACCAATTTGACATATAAACAAGGGAAATTAACAACTGAAGCTCAAGTCCTCAGGTATTGAACCAAAGGTCTGCAATTTATCTGATTGCAAAGTGGAAAGATAAATCATGCCAGTATTGGCGTTTCACAATCTACTGATTTTCCCCTAAATAAAATATTTCTTAGTGTAGATCATAAATGATTTTCCTAACCCTAACCCTTACCCTAACCCTAAGTCAGTGGCACAAAATAAGTATTTGGACACTTAAGGTACACTTAATAATTTATGAATGCCACTGCATTATATAACTAAAAATTAAACCAAGTGGTATTTAAAGGCAGTGTTGGGAAGGTTACTTTGGAAATGTAATAGGTTACAGATTACAAGTTACCCTATTTAAAATGTAATAGTAGTGTAACTTTTTTAATTACTTTAATAAAGTAATGTAACTAATTACTTTTGAGTACATTTTGATTACTTTTATAAATTTCTAATGAATGTTAATTTGCAACTGTAAATCATCTTCAACCATTTTACACCATGCAGGTTTAACCTTACAGTAGTGCTCAATACTGTCAGACTTTCACCATCCTTCATCACTTAAATTAAGATGATCACATTTGAACACATCCACCACACAATCAAACTTTACTTAGAGATTGATCTGAAGTTCAAAGCAGATTTAAAATCAAAAGAAATAGTTTATAGATACTGTTTTTGAAACCAAATCTTTGCATAACTACAGGCATCTAACTGCATCTAACAATGGTTTGGGGAAAAATAGTTAATAAAAAAATAAAAGCATATACATCAACTCAAATATGGTTATCTAATAAGCATGTGTCCTATTTTGTGTACTAAACTCCTGAAACATTGGTGTCTTTTTGAAACACTGCTGTCTCTTTGTATATGATATGATGATAGTTTCTCAAAATAAGTAAAAAATGCTCATGAAGTGACTATTCTAGAGATTAATTTCCATGAGAAATGGGGAAAAAAATAGGCTGGGAAATCTCACACTCATACACCCACAACCCATTCTGAAACATGGACAACCCTTTTTTTTTTTTGGACCTGACATCAAAAATATTTGAATCCTTAGGTTGGGGACATGCAATGTAATTAAGAGTTCTCTCCTGAACTGCCCCTTCACTTCCATTATCCATCCATCTCTCTCATGACTTTAATACTGAAGATTTTTATTTGACTTTTACCATGTTTTGTAAGTGCAATTTTGTTTTTTTGGCAAATGAATTACAAATTCCATAATTAAACCACGGTTAGTGCCATACCATAGGCTATATTAATTTTCCTAAGGGTTGTGTTTTTGTATCCACTAGCTCCCCCTAAACCTATGATAAAATATGATGATTTGTCTGCTAACTTACTACTGTAACATTACAAAAGATAATAATGACGTCGTTTATACAGTATTTTGAGTGATTGCGAGCAAAGTGCTGCTGCTGCTTGACTAAGTAAACAAAGACAAAACTACATTAGCATATTTACAGATGAAACTGACCTGCACCTGAAACCCTGAACAGAAGTGTCGCTTCTCTGCTCCAGCTGTGCGCTTACACAGTTCACTCCGGTCTCTCTCTCTCGCATTGATTACTCGGAGTCTGATCCAAACCGTTCGGCGGAGGCGCGGAGAGCGCGCGAGGTGCGAGCCCAACCATTGCCAGTCACGACTAACCGATTCATGATTTATTAGAAATTTAATTATCGAATGGCGGATTCGGAAATAATCGCTTTAGTATATTCGGCCTGCAATTATACAATAACAATATTAAAGTAGAAGGCCAAATCGTCTGCCAGGCCACCGGGAATAGTCCCGGTTCTCCCGGTGTCCAGTCAGCGCCTGATTTCCACAGACACGCAGAACGTGTATGATTCATATTCAGTCTTTTAGCGGCTTAATATTCACAGACATCAGTCCATATGAATGTGTTTTCCACGTCTCGGAGATTATGGGCCATATGTCTTAGTGCAATTTGGGAAAGAAATAAGCTGTATGTGGATGTGTGTAAATATTCAAATGTAATCCTCTTTTTAATCGTTACAATTTTCATAAGTAACTGTAATTTAATTACTCATTTTTTCTTAGTAACTGTAACTGATTACTGTTACATTTATTTTGTAATTAAATTACGTAACGCCGTTACATGTAACTAGTTACTCCCCAACACTGTTTAAAGGTGAGGATGAACCGACAAAATAGATTGAACTAGATATATGAAGAGAATGTTAGAAATGTAAAATAGAAATGTCATTTGGTATAATTAACAAGTTTCTTTCACCCCCCCCCCCCCAAATAATTATCACATTATCACAAATTCTTTTTTTAAAACAAAATATTTAATAAAATGAAATGATGAGACAATTAATACAATTAAATCACTATAATCAAAGTAAATACAATCACTTTGGGACCAGATGGCTACAATTCACAACAAAAATACAATGAAAAAGGGAAGTCAGCTCTGAGAAAATGTTTAACGTACTGTAATGTATATTTTAAGATAATACATGGTTTGATATTTTGTATGCACTGCAATAAAATTCATGCATTTTTATGTGTAGCTTAAGTGTCCAGATATTTTTTGCTGCCACTGTATGTAACTTCATGCAAAGGCGTCACTCATTTCTCGCTGAGTGTGCCAATCATTTGATGCAGTCTGTGCTGAATTGAACACTATTGATCTTTAAATAAATGGATTGGATTGCAGTGTAACAGCTCTGGCTTGATGGCTGTGCTGTCAGGCGCTACAAAGCCTGAAAGCTTCTGAAAGTATCTGGCAAGTCTCTTGATTAACTGGCTCATGTTTGGGCTTTTTTTCTTGGCCATAATCAGCCCTCGGCCTCTGCCAGCGTGGCTCAGGGCATCCGCTTTTAAAAGTACTTGCCAAGATCAAACTGGCATGTCATAGAACATTAAGCCTGATATTATTTCAGCCCACTGACTTGCGGCCTCTCAGGTCAACTTAGCAGTCTTTACTGGCTTGGATGTTCATTGGTTGCCATGGTTAGAAAATCTCACTGAAAAGCAGCGGGACTGAGAGAACAGACTGAAGTGGATCAGTGGACAAAGCTGGTGTCTTTACATTGCATGACTCAAACAGGAAAACATTAGATAATGACTCTTGTGAAGGTCCCCACTGGACCAACCTATGTAATCCAAGCTCCACTTAATCACCACAGCAGAGAGACTCCCAAATGTCATCAGATAGTGAAGAAAGAGAAAGTTTATAAAAATGCTTAGGGAAAAGCACTGGGGAGTCCAAGTCTGCAAAAGAAAGGCTTGCATTGCAATTAAATTGTATGTAGGTTAATTATAGATGAGTTCTAGCCTCTGATAATGAGAAAATCATATATTCCATGTGTTCCAAAAGAGCGATGCACTGGAACACTTGGAAAAGACCCTTTGTAGAAAAATGCTCACGGGCATTCAGAAATACATATATGCTTCTGTAGTGAAGTTACATTCTGACTCTGGAAGAAGCAGAGGTTCCTCAAATTTTATTGAATGTATGATATTCCAAAATTTCTGTTATATAGTCCAAAAACAACTAGGATGTTTCAGTGTATGTGGCAACAAGTGTCTGTCTTCTGAATCACTGTCTCACTGAATCAAAACAAAACAAAACAAAACAAAACAAAACAAAACAAAACAAAACAAAACAAAACAAAACAGTTTAGGAATGGAATAATTATTCACTCAACCTATTCATTCAAAACAGTAATTAACTCAGAAACCAAACAAGTGACTGCATTTCTTTCTCTGAAGTGTTCACTCAACTAACTTGTTTGAAAACACTAAATTATTCAGGAAATCCTCTGTGTTGCTCAGAGACTCAAATCATCATTCAGATGTGGTTTCATTTGTAAGTCATTGAAAAAAGATGGCTACATCCACTCTGTCAATGTGTGGAACTGACAACTGTACTTGAATGTGTGTCCTATTTGCACAGTAGCTTACAGTAGTTCATGTCCAAACTGTTGTTATAAACTAAAATTAGAGGGTTCATGTCCAAACTGTTGTTATAAACTAAAATTAGAAACACACAATTCCCTAGAATATCCTTATATGCATGGAAAAATGAAGATTTGTAGTCAAACCTGTTCATTAGGTGGGGGTGACCCAATACTTTTGGCAATATAGTGTATAATACATCCACAATATAATAATATGCAGTCAATTCCACTTTATGGCTATGCTGAAATATGGTCAGAATTCACCATAATGGAACTTTGGAGCCTGTGTTTCCACATGCGTATGAATGGAAGTAAATGTAACAAAACATATTTAAAACTGAACTTGGTTGAACATAATCATATTATTAAGGACTCAAATACAGGATGGACAAACATATTCTGCAGCTGTGTTAATATGACCAAAAAACAGACACGGAAACTGTTGAATAAAAGCGATATCACACTCGCAGCTGCTGCTGTTTGAATATTAGTCTGGCGATGATTAACAACAGCACTCTTGCTTGTGTGATATTGCTTAATTATCTCATTAAAACAGGCAATGTATATGAATTTGAAGGACAATGAAAATTTGAGTCAAGAAGAATTGTAACAGGGAAAGGGATTCAGTAGAGCACATACCAACAGGAAATACAATGAAGCCAAGACATTTTTCTCTTCCTGTCAAGTTGACATCTAAAAGCACTTACTTTTGCACAGAATGACTTCATCTGATAACTGCTGGTTATCTTGCGTGTTCGTCAGATGGGCAGATGGCAGCTGTGGTTGTTTACGTTATGTTTACAGCAGGCTTATGTTTGCAGGCGTATACGTAGGGTTTCAGCTGCATCTAACCAGCTGATACTTCATGGAGTGGATGTAAATGCAGGCCATGGGATCAAGGGCTGGTGGCATATGCTTCCCGGTTCTCTGTTCGCTTGTGTGGAGAATTGATAGTTAGGAGGGACCACGCGTGAGCGGATGCGTGTATTTGTGAGGGGGTGCTGTCATATTGGCGATGCGGCAGCATGTGCGGTGACAAGCTCCACATGGGGAGGGGTGGGAGGTCGTGTGGGGAGGAAAGGCAGGCATCTGACAGGGACATCAGTTTCCTCCGACATTAACTCCCCCTGTACCTGAGAGAGTGGAATAATCACACGCCGGGGCCATGCACCATGAAATGGAAGTGCAGCAGAGATCTGGGGGAGTGGACACACAGGCCTGTCCAAGGAAATGAGAGCAATTTTTTTTTTAAGTATGGGCCGCCGTGGTGTGTGTGTGTTTGTGTGAGATACAGCAGGAGGGAAAGAGCAAGAAACAAAGAAATGTATGTGTATGGGATCATGTAGGCCTATATGCTAATCACCACTGCATGTATTATAAAAAAATCTGTTGTTTGCTTTTTTTTGCTGAAACAGTGATCAGAATCAGAATCAGAATCAGAATGAGCTTTATTGCCAGGTATGTTCACACATACGAGGAATTTGTTTTCGTGACAGAGCTCCGCAGTGCAACATAACAGCGACAGAACAAAAAACACAATAAGGAATAAAAAATACAAAAAAATACAAATAGGTGGGTAAGGATGGTGCCACAGCCACATTTCCACTGAGGAAAAACCAACACCTTATATGAGCTGGTGTCAAACCAAATCATCAAAAAAGATCAATGTGGTGCCTCACTATGATATATACACTCAGCTAAAAGACATTTAGCTACTGTACTCCAACCCGTCAGTCTGAAATAAAATAAATTGTTGTTGTCTTTCCATTGATTACTGTGTGTTTCTTCAAGTATGCACATTTTTCTCCTATGGACTCTGAACACACTTTTTTACACTCTCAATAGTGTTCAGTCATAATGTTGACACCCCCACCCCCCCACACATTCATATTTTTAAAATTCATATTTTTAGTATAGATTCATATTTTAAGATTTAAGTTGTTGGTAAAAAATATTAAATCTGAACACATAATAATAAAAATGTATGCATTTAAACAATTTATGCACTGTAAACAAGGTCTAAGTCACTTTTTTAAAGTGACATTTATATATAAAAAAGAAACAAATTAAATATGTAAGATAGATTAATAATTTAATTTCTCAAAAGTATAAGTGATATTTAACAAAAATATATGATGTGCAATGTGCTATGGATTATCTGTAACTAACTTGAAGAGACACCTTAGTGTCCCGTGTTTATTTCTTCTCAAACATAAACAACAAACATATTTATGTCTCAATTTCAGTTACCATGTCACTCATTTACTCTCATACAAAAGCAATCAGCTCAGCTCTCTGCTTCTGCATGAGAATGTAGGGATCTAGGCTTGGTCTAACAGTAGGGATTTTGCCAGAAATAATCCTTACCCCTTGCCAATACTCAAATTTCTGTTTTGAAAAACTACCTCCCAAGCATTTTAATCTTGATTTACTATGATTCACTAAAGCCCACTGAGGCTTTATTCAAAATTTCAATGGACCGGTGAAGCCCCTTTCTGCGTGTATGCATGTGTTCTGTACCTCTTAAAGATACCAACAGCATTATCACGCTCTGATGGTGTGTGACAGTGGCTGTGCTGATTAAATGTATTGATCACTGCCTGTCTGCTGAACACAGTTGGATCCGTCTGACACATTATGAGAGCAAAACGTGGCATATTGAACATTAATTTGGAGCTTCGACATGGAGCTCTGGACCTGAAATCCATTCACAAATTTTACACAAGTTTTCCATGTTTACAACAGCTCCTAGGGAGATGATGCAGATTTCCAGATATGCTAACTCCATCTGTGAGCGCCGCCGCTTTGCGTCTCCCATCTTTGAGCGCGCGGACAACTGGCAGCGTGCGAGGCTCCAGACCATTACTCTGATGTTGTTTACATGCAATGCAAATGATTGGTAAACAAACAGCACCGCACAGAGCCACACGTTCCCCCCGGCCATCCTTGCAGCCTATGCAAATCAGTGCCCACCACGCTCTCGGCTCGCATGAGGCAGGAAATTAAGAGCTGAGGCTAAATTACAGTGTAATATGTAAATGTGCAGATGTGTGGCTATGCATTGTTGCTCATTATGACTGGAAAAATGGCCCTGCTTAATATTCAAACAACTTTGTAAACAAAAAAGGCAGCGCACACTAGCAGTCCCACAGGGGCAGCGGGCCACTGAATGTTTCTTGCCACGCAACACGCACTGTAACTGTGTTCATTTACCATCATCAAATATATCACAGAAGGCAAACAACTACAAGAGCCAAACGTGTTGGACGGCTTAATGCGAATTGCAGTCGTGTGTGCTAATTCACTCGGAGTGATACGGTAGTCATGATGATCATTTGATGCTTATGCTCATTTATCAATGTGGCATTGCTTTTGCCTGGTCGGAAAGGGAATCTGGCCTTGCTGACCCCACTTGCAGGTCGACCTTCTCTCCCACCACCCACACCAGGAAAACAGATTACTGCCGATCAATATCTTAGAACGCACCTCCTGCTGGGATTCAGCTGGGATTTTGGAGACCTACAGGGAGCATGCAATTGGGGATGCATGGTGTGTATTGCGCTGCCAATGTGTTACGAATGTGTGCATCTGTGGCATTCTCAGAACATAGCCACATCAATGTTCAGTGAGCGATTAGATGGACAGTTTAGATGGACAGTTTTTTGGACACATTTTCAATAATCATTTGCTCACTATTATACCATTCTAAACATGCATACTGAACACTGTAAACCATAATAAGTTCACAGGACTCAAAAAATATTTTGTAACAGATTACACAAAAACATTTAAGTGATCTTTTTAAATGTTTAAGTTTACTTAAAATTAAAAATTACATTTCCAGTTGCCTTAAATTATCTCAATGTATATATATATATATATATATATATATATATATATATATATATATATATATATATATATATATATATATATATATATATATATATATATATATATATATATATATATTTACATAAAACTGCTTCACTGCTTATTATTATTTGAAAAACCTTTAAAAAATAATTTGACCTTTTATGATAAAGCAACATTAGATAATGCTGTAAAATGTATGATATTTTCAAAAATGAATGAATTAGTCAATCAATCAATCAATCAATCAATCAATCATTTTTTTTTTTAGGTTAAAAAATATTTCTAACCTTTTTTTTTCACTTGATGGTGAAAATACACTGCATTGCCACTAAAAACCCACTTGTGTTATAAAAGTTTATAAAAGAACTTGATTGTGGGCATGTAATTAACCAAGATATTTAATAGATTCTTCAAGCTTTTGGACAATTTTCCTTTTGATTTCCACACAAGAAAATAAGTCATACAGGTTTGAAACTACATAACGATGAGCAAATGGCACCATAGTTGTCATTTTTGGGTTAACTAACCCTTTAAGTCCAATTCAGCCTGTTTTCAGTTGTTTCGTCGAATGCTGCCCACTAGGCTGTTCATGGTTTAGATATTACTGGTGACTGGTGAGATACACTGGGTCACACAAGTTCTATTACAAGTTCACCTATTAGAGATCTTGTGTATGTCAAAAAGAGAGGCTGCATCTACACACACTAGGAGTATTAGTCTTGGCAGCGTTGAGGAACTAGGGACGATGTACATATGACTGCCAGAAACTTTTCCGCTAACTCTCACAGGTTATTGACGATGCAATATGAACTACCTTGGCAAGTTTTTAACCTGTGTATTTTGGAATCATCTGTGAATTACGGGATCATACAAGAACACCGAACTTACCGTATATCCCAAAGAGATCTTTGCTGTAATTTCCCAGTACAGATTTATGTGTGGATTTAGAAAGAGTTTACTGAGAATATGTTGAGTTTTCTTAGATCAGTGTGGTATAGTGTGTTTGGGAAATCCAAGGAAAGACAAACACACAAACAAATGAAAAATTAATGTCTATAAACAAAGCATTTACTTCAATACCAGAAGACTCTCATTAAAATTATACCAGCATAACAAAATGTCTGTGTGATGTTCATGAATGAAACAAACAAAAAGGTCTTGTTTGTCTCCTCCATGAAGCTATTTCGTCGCCATTTCCAAACTTCCTCTGCAGTTTCACCAAAATAGCAGAATTATCAAAGTTAACTGGGGACATAATTAAGAAAATACATATGCTTGTTATTCTGAGGTGAGCACACTCATGAATATTTATGCCATTACTGCTGTCCTCTGATAGTCTTTGTGTGAGGTTTGATAAAGAACGCGGTCGAGGCATGAAATTTGTAATTTATTCCTAAATGTGTTTTCAGCCGTAGTGTTGTGGTCCCTTCAACATTTCGTCACTCCCTATTTAAATCTCTTTTCATTGCGTTATTAGGAAAATTCAAACCACCACCTCTCTGTTATCCAAGCGTAGAGTGAAAATAAAAGCTATTTGTATGTGAACATGCATGCTGGCCATGCTGGCTGAACAGCGTTAATGGTTTCATAATTTCAGAATAATGGCACCCTGTCAGTATGAGATTGCCATTAGCCAACCGTGCTGTTGATGTGGGCATCTTTCGTCCCGTGTGGCGTTTGCAACTCTGGGGGGCTTCAGGTGTATATTGTGTGTGTAAAAGCCCTTGCACGAAGACAGGAAAGGCCTCATAAGATCTTCATGGTTTGTTCCAATTATCTGATTGTGCCTGTGAATCAGGGGACTTCACAAAGTATTTATCCCATCTTAAATGTGAAGTTCACTCAGAAAAAAATTATTATTTAATTTAAAACTTATTGTTTATTACTTAAACTCATTTACTAATTTCATGAAGTTTCAAACTTGTATAATTTTCTGTAGAACACACACACACAATATATATATATATATTTAAGGGGTGTTTTAATTTTTTTTGTTTATAAAATGAAAGTAAATGGGGTCCTTAAACAACATTGTACCACACTGTCTTTCAGTTTGAGTCAAAAAAAAAAAAAAATCAATCCAAATTTGAAATGACATGAGGTGAGTAAATAGTGACAGTATTTGGGATTTATTGGGTGATCTGTGAGACTCCAAATAACAGGAAGGATATGTGTTCATCAAACATAACCAATTCATTTTTAGATAAAACTATTTATTTTTTAGATATTTATCACTAAATTTGGGGGGTTTCGAATATGGTAAATTATATTAATCAAAATGTAAAATGAAATAATTAATATAAATACACATGTAGTATTATTGTGCATATATTGTTTTAATGTATATTGTATTAAATTTATTTTATTATTTATTTTGATTGATGATATGATGTGATGTTTTTGTTCACATTTTTTTCATGCCAAGTGATTTTCAACAGATATCTCTGTTTATCCTATGAATAGAAGCATGACACGTTTAATTTGTGTTGATTTTTTTTTTATATTTGTGAGATGTTATTTACAATCATTGTTTCCTTTTAATTTGAGCTTTTTAGTAACATGACTTGACTTGTGCATGAAAGTGAAACATACACTAAAATGTATTTGAAATACATTTATTTCATGCCAAGTATACAACAAATACATTTACATTTTGACTGCTTAATAAAAATAGCCTGTAGTTGTACTTTTAGTATACTAAACAGGTATATTTAAAGTCTGCTATATTGGAACAACTAATTTTGTGCTTAATTAGGAAGTCCAACTAAAGATATACTGAAGTATATTTGATTGTGCCAAAGTGGAACTATTGCAAGTATACTTTAGGTACACTTTATATATCTTGCATTTAAAGATTGATATTATTCAAAGACCATACAATCCTCATCAATAGCCACATTAAAACAAATTTTAAGCTTAATATTATGAAATGTGCATTGTGCACAAGCTCCAAAATAAAGTTTAATTATAATTTTAATATCTTTAAGTCACAAGCGATGTCACATGTATAAATATGTTATAGATGTGAACTATTCTTAGTACGAAATAAATGTATTTCACTTTTTTACTAGGATTATCACATTCAATATTATATATTTTTTTATTTTACTATTTCATGATTTCTTTTAATACTTAAATAAAGATAAAACGTGCCTCATGCTGCTTCTCCAAAAATACAGCCTTTATTGCTGTATACATTGAATGTAATTTTTCAAATTAGTGGTCATGTGTGAACAGACCACGTGTCAAAAATATACATTAAAAACATAAAATAATGCAAAATGATGGAACCGTGATTGGGTAAGGGTCCAGACAAATGCATTATGATTCTAATTCTGGCATGTTTTGGGTTCAGATCTTATCTTAAAGGAAACTTAAAGTGTCTTGGGAAGAAAAAGCCACAGGGGGGCTGATGATCTGCTTTTGAGGTCAGGAATTGAAAAGGTTAGAGAAAGATTACTCAGGCTCTTTTAATAACACACACATGCACAAAAGCACGTGTACATACACACGCAATAACACTACACACCCTTTGACCCAATGTATGTTTATGTATGTGTATGAAACGCAGACGGCTATGAGGGAAAAGTCTTCTCATCTTCTGGTCCAATCCACGACTGTCACTCATCTTCAAAGCTCTGGTCGTTCTGTCTTTCTTAACCCCCAAATACAGAGTCTTGTTACAGCTGTGAGCAGGGGACAGAGTGTGTAGTGTGCTGGACTGCTGATTAACCCTTGAGCCAGTGTTGTTCTCCACCGCCAGACGGATCCTCTTTCTCAGGGTTTGGCCTTGTAACGGGAGCCCTTTCACACACTGGCCACTTCAAAGCTCCCTGCCTGCCAGGAATGTCAGCTTCAGAAGTAAAGAGAGATGGCTGCTGAGAATGAGTGCATGTGAGAGGAAAACCCAACATGTTTGTGTAGGAGTTCGTATTTGAATATGCATGGAGAAAGTGTGCGTCTCTATTTCTCAAAAGGAATTGCCTCTCCTCGGCCTGACACAGTCAACTGCTTCCCCTTTTTTCATTTGCGGCAGAGACAAGTTGTTTTTAATCTAATTTGGCTGCAGAGCAAAGGCCCTTGGGCCTGTTTGGCCAGAGTTTTGACTAGCTTTTCTTCCTCGCAGGACACGCCATGTGTGCGAAGCTTAACAACTAGTTCTAAAGTGCTTGCCAATGTTACCTCAATGGACTACACTGCCAGATTATTAAATGAATAGCAACATAATGCATTGCATTTTTATTTGAATGCTTTTTCTTTTTTATATACTCCTATTTTTTGCAAACATTTTGCTTTTTAAAAAATGTTATCACACAAATTTCACCATACAGTTGATCTAATTTTTCCATTTGGAGGGAACAGAATCTATACTGAAATGCTGGCATTGTTTGGCTTACATTCAGGGACGGACTGGGACTAAAAAACAGCCCTGGACTTTGACTAGGCCCGGCCCAAAGCAATCGGCGCGCGTAAACTCAACAACAACAACAATAACGTCTGGCATGAGTGTCACAAGACTTTAATTGTGGCTCATGATACTATATCATCCAAATTATTGCAATAGCATTGATGTTGACTAGATGTTGAGCTGGAGTGGGTGTCTTTCTCTGCTCTTGGTCTAAGCTCAACCTAAATAAACAAACGATGGAATGGATAAAAAAAAAACAGGTTTTATTCCATGCTGTCTTAAAATGAATTTATTACTTAATAATCTTAATTTATGCAGTAATTAATCTTACTGCACAGATAATAATACCACATCTAAATGAAAATACACCATTACAAATGTAACTCCTGTATTCAAAATCTTCTAAGTTTGTAAGTATTAACTGTAATGTTACCAACATTTTTAAAATAAAAAGCACAGCATATTTCTTAATATTAGCTACTGCATGTGACATTTTACAGCTAAAATGTTGACGTTTAGATGTTTTAACTACTTTAATCATTCAAAATGTAGCAACCTGAATATCACTTCCTAACATCATCCCTAAGTAACTTTCTTTCTCCTCTCATGTTCCATACTTGTATCTTGATCTGCCTGTGGAACCAGCTCATCTTTCTGTCCATCATCATCATCATCACTGGTGACATGTTGCTGAATAGCTGTCTGGCTCACTTCTTCACTGCTGCTAATATTCAACTGCGAGGTGCTGCTAGATTTTTCAGTTAGTTTGCGACATTAAGCGGCTTAAGTATTTCATTTTTTTTCTCTCGCTTTCTCAGCCCCTGCCTTTTCTTTCAATTTTTTCCCGCGGCCGCGTTATTCATATTGATTGTTTGTTTCTATGCTTCTTCTATCTAACGTCTTTGCTGTTTGTTTCTTCCTACTCTTTCACTTCTTCTTCTCCTTACTTGGCGGCCACGGCCAGTGCAGCTGGTATCCAACTTAAAGGTGCATTGCTGCCACCTACAGTACTGGAGTGTGAAACAGATTAGTGGGGGAAAAAACCAAGTATAGGTCTCTGCAGGAAAGTAATGGGAGTTACCAGATCAGGGTGTTTTTACACCATGATACCTGATTGGTTGACGTCATAGTGACGTTAGGTTTAGGGGTGGGGTTAGGTAAGGGGGATCATTTAGATTGCATGATTTAGAAACACCCAGCAGTTTGAAAACACCCACAAGGTGATAAACGCCCACTTTTGCACTGCAGAGACCTAAGTCTCTAAAAAACAGGTGATGACTGCTTGCGTGGCGGGTGGTGGGCCGGCCCGCCGGCCGTCCTGGAGTACCGGCCATTCTGTGATTCTCCAGATCACACAGATGGCCAGTCCGCCCCTGCTTACATTGTAAAGTTCTAAAACAGCTATGCGATTAGTCTATGCTATTTAGTTGTAACCCTGTTATCTCATAAGAAAAATAATGATAGTATACATTGTGGAAATAAATAATGTGGCAAATTTACCACATAAAGGCAAATTTTGGAGTTTTTAATTACAATTTAATCGGTTTAGTTGGTAAAAGTGACTACTGAATTACATGTTCTATTCAAAATTTTGAGGTCAGTAAATAAATAAATACTTTTATTTTGTGATTATGCATTAAATTAATCAAAACTGACATAAAAAATTAACATGTTATTAAATAATTACATTTCACATAGGTGGCATTCTTAAACTTTATATTCATCAAAGAATCCTAAAGAAAAAGTATCATGGTTTCCACAATTATATTTAGCAGCACCACTGTTTATAACATTATACAATTATAATTATAAAATGTCTATTAAGCACCAATCAGCATATTGAATGATTTCTGAAGGATCATGTGACACTGAAGACTAGAGTAAGAGCTGCTAAAAAATGAGCTTTATCACAATATTGAAATTACAGTTTAAACTAATAGAAAACATGCATTATAAATAATACTGTAAAAAGTAATAAGTGGCAGTGCTGTAATGAAAAAATAAAGACTCTAATAGAACCTTTCTAACAAGCATATTATCCTGTTGCTATTTCGGAAATCATTCAACTGCAGGTGCTTTACAGAATAAAGGAACCAACATGTTAATCTGTAGATCCTAAAGAACTTGTTGAATCTACAAAAAAAAGGCAAATGAAGAACTGCAGAAAAAAAGAGAGTTCCTGATGAGAAATTCCAGGGGAACTTACAATGGGGCAGTTAGCTGTTATATAACCCGCTGCATGAGAGCAGAAAGACAGGTGAAACCTTTCTCTCGCTGTCTCTCTTCCCTAATCCTCAATGAGGACTGGAGGTGACCTCTGCTCTGACAGACTGGGGAAGAGCACATTTCAGGCCCTCAGGATTGGACCTAAGACCTTATCTTTGATCAAACCTCAGTTTAAACCAAGATCAAGGCCTGCCAGCTCCTTTGTTCTTGTATGTTTTGAAGACCTGGTTAAATCCTAAGAGATCAGCCCAAAAGGCCTGAAATGTGATGGGGTAAAAGAAGGTTCAAAAGGTCATCCTTCCCTTTTTGGAGCTCACCATCAGGTGAATATCATCCCTTAACTGTAAACCGTAATGGATCTGACAAGTTACACAAACCTGCACTTGTTGTAAACAAAACATTTTCATGTATTATGACTCGTTGCCACATTTAAGTGACAATATGCCTATTACACAGGTTGTTCAGAATTATGTATGTCTGACCGGACACTTGTACCTCCATTGGTCACAGCGGCTCCTGGCCAGGGGGGTTGTGACACTGCCAATAAAGCTCCAGTGACTAGCTGCTCTGTCGATCATTGTGATCTTCCTGTTGTTAGGAGGAGACAATGAGCCGCTTCTGCTGCCTGAGAGCCAGGCAACCTGAACCAACCAGAGGAAGCTCTCAAAGCCCCGTGAAAACAAACTGCTGAGCCAGGCCATTTCCCCTCCTCTTGTAAGACTATCTCCAGCCTTGCTTAAAGGTGAAGACGTCTAATCTTCCCCAAAGTCACACACGTACACAGCATGTCCTTCCTTCCTGTCCTGAAGATTCCCCTTCTTTCATTGCATTGAAAACTGTCTGACTAACTGTAAACTGTATCTGACTAAATGTCTGTCTAATTATCTGTCTACTGATGCATTCAAGTCATGTCCAATGCTATCTCACAGCCAGTTCTTACATATTTAATGTGGCAGCTATTTCATACGAATTAGCACGATCTCACATGTACAATTATTTTTTTCTCTGATTTCTGTGCCGATTAGGTTTAGGAGCAGGCTTAGGTTTTCACAAATCATATGAATTCTTATATATTTAGGTGTTAAACACACATGAACATGGTCACAAAGTTGTAATTAAGAGGTGGAAAACTATGGTGGAAATATGACCCATCCATCTATTTATTCTTGTAGTCAGAATAACTTTAGTAACTATGGTATTTTGGCGGAAACTATAGTTACCTCCCTCGGGTGTTATTATTGTGTTTCTGGTATGAATACTCCTCGGAAGGGTCCTCCACTTATTTTAAATAGCACTGTAAATAGGGCCCTAGATGAATTGTATTCAGGGCCACCATTACCCCATCACATCTGCTTTGCCTGTGTGCACACCATCTCATTAGCTTGGCAAAAATGCCACCTTAACCTCCATTACAATCTGCCCCAGTAATTAATTACTTTTTAAGCTATTGAACCGAAAGCAATTAGGTTCTAAAGGCTAGCTTGTTAGGTAACACGAGCCCGGCCCTTTATTAGTCAGCTGTTGAAATGTGTACACGAACAGCACCTGACAATGAGCGAAATTAAGATGCTAATACGACAGCCTATTTGACCTGTCAGTCACTGTTTCTGCTTCAAAATGGTTTCATTTTCTGTGGTTTAGCAGCATTGTATGAAAACACAGTAATTTGAATATATCAAGGGGATTTGTGAGTATAATGAGGATTTTAGTTCTTGTAGCAACGGAGCTTTTTGTGTTTCACAGATATTCTATGAAATATTGATACAAAACAATAATAAATGCACTTTCTAATACCAAATCCATCACCATTGCACCTGAAGCAACAGGACAGAAGTAAAACCTGTGTACAGTAATAACTAAATCTATGCATTATGAATGTTGAGCATAAAAGACAAAGCGGTGTGAGGCATGTGAAGTTGATTGCAGTGGTTGGCAGAAGGTCAGTGTTAGGGTCAAGCATCACATTAGTCTCTGTCCACAGCGGACAAGCCACAGAGCACAAGACTAATGTTGCGTTTCGTATAAAAGGTCACTCGTGGAAATGAATGTGAAACCCTAACTTGAGGAGCTTGGAAAACAAGAGGAAACTTAAACTATGAATACTCAGTGTAGTGATATAGATAAATATTCAGACTGCAATTAGGCAGGTCATTTCGACATAACCC
Source organism: Carassius carassius (assembly GCF_963082965.1). Taxonomy (NCBI): domain Eukaryota; kingdom Metazoa; phylum Chordata; class Actinopteri; order Cypriniformes; family Cyprinidae; genus Carassius; species Carassius carassius. The sequence goes on from NC_081786.1 coordinate 18,828,167, forward strand.
TCACATTTCTCTAAACAAATGAACGCACGGGCAGCTCATTTATTTTCTCTGGGGCTGCTTGGTAATCGAAGAACCCAAATTACTTGTCCTGGCTTTTTCTTTCAAGCCGTGTTTAGTATATTTGCACTGACGTCACATCATCACCTCATTATTTACTTGTGCGATATAAGAATATTTTATTTGATGGCCATCATTTGCCTTGTTGTTTGTTACCTATGGAAGATATAAAATTACTTCTCTTGATAGTGAAAGTATTACTGAAAAATCAGATTCTGAGTTGAGGAGATGTCACAAAAACCAAGAGTATTTCAAAAAAATAAAAAAATAAATCTACTGTATGTACATTTCTTTTTCACATCATATGCTAATATTTTGCCAAATTAGTTAGACTGAAACAACCATACATCCATGAGTTGATCTTATCTGATCTCAGAAGCTAAGCAAGGTTTGGCTCGGATAGTATTTGAATAGGAGATCGCCTTGGAATACTAGCTTGAAGCTTAAATGAGTGTGAGAGTAAATGTGTGTGTATCTCAGTGCTATGTACGTTTCAGTGCAATTGCACAAAACACGTTTTCCTACAAATACCTAGGATGATTTATAAAACCATGTTGGCACTCTTATGTGGGAAAGAGACAAAAATTAGTTGATAACTGTAAAATATTATAACAAAACCCCCTCTCAAATCCAGAGGTGGAAAGTAACGAATTACATTTACTCGCGTTACTGTAATTGAGTAGCTTTTTTGTGTACTAATACTTTTTAAAGTATTTTTTTAAATCTGTAATTTTACTTTTACTTAAGTATATTTTGTTTAAAGTATTGTACTTCGCTACATTTTAAAACACATTAATTACTGAGTAAAAAACAAAAAACAAAAAAAAAAAAATCGCTCCCTGGAAACTACGTCAGTAAATAATGGGCAGGAGGGCAAACTGGCGCTAAAATCACAAGAAAGATGCAGACGGTCAAAACAGGCGTTAGTGGTGCAGACACCGCTGAAAACGAAACCCCGTCATATTCTGAAGTTGAACTCGAAGGAAATGAAGTGAACCCCTGGCCATATGTATGCTCTATTATGCAGTGTAAGCTGTACTTGCTTAGGAAGACCAAACTAGCAGCTTATAAAATCTCGACAAGACATCAACCCTTCGCAAGAATGTAGAGGTAAGCTAAATAATTGCATCGTTGCATTGGTGGTTAAAATGAAGCTTTGACATTTTAGCAAGAGGTTTTGCACAAATTAGCCAAAAAGACAGTGGTGAGGAGTGTGCTATATATATCATCTGCGATAATATCATATTTTTTGTTTTAATGATGTGCGCGCTTATAGTGCGTTCTTTCACTGTGTGATTCAGTCTCCTAAAATGCATTTAGAATCATAGGCGCCGATACCGTGGAGCACCCACGGAAAATACCGAGCACCCACGGAAAATGAGCACCCACGTGTGCCAGTGCCAGACTGCCAGTAGGCTACATTTATTTAAAATTAAACATTGCAGTTGGCGCTATGAAGCGTCTGCCACACTGTGATTGGTTATGTTGTTGTCAGTGTCAGTGACATAACCAGTCGCATGCATGTTCCATATCCTATCCACCAATCACAGCGTTTCTGAAAACGTCCCATCCCCCACTTTACAGTGCCGTGCGAGTATGTAATCATTTACTGCTTTCCGTAATCACTAATCATTAATCAGACTAAAATGGACAGATTTGTTATAAAAAAAGCCAAACCTATTAATATTGATATATCGACATTATTTTACTGGATCTAGTGGCTTTGGCTTTTTGTGAATAAACGTCCAGTATTTTTTCTCTTTCAAAGTTTTGTCTGTCATGTTCTTCCACCTCATTTCATACCCAGCAGTACGTTAATATGTAAATGTTACGGTACATTCCCTAGACTCCTTAAAGTTCGTAACAGGGTTTAAATGGGAACATTTTTCTGCTCAAGTATAGGCCTATATACGGTTTAAAAGAGGAAAAACTAATGGACACAAAAGTAGCCTACTTTTGGACAGAATACAAGTTCTTTGTTAAATACATAAAATAAAAAAATATTTTTTTAGCCTATATGAATAATGGATTCGAAACCTCAAAGAAAAGCCATGCCACTATCAAAAGAAACCTCGAAACATAAATGAGGTAGACATTCCCAGAAACTCATTATTTTAGTCGCAACAATCGGTTAATGGAAACGCTGTCCTTTCGCAATAGTCTTTTAATCAATATTTACAAAACATTAATTTCCCAAGAAGCTGAACGCATTAGCGGTTACGTGTCAGTTAAACTTTTCATCTCCAATCCTGTTTGTATTTTTGAGAAGTGACGCTGTTGTGTGTGTTTGTATCGGCCGCTGTCCATTAGCCTAAGGTTCTGAAATGCAATATTTTTTTAATAGCCTAGTCTATTTTTTAATTTTTTAAATGGCTTGCGCCCTTGAGCACCCACGGAGAAAAACATAAATCGGCGCCTATGTTTAGAATGATCACAAAATTGAAGATATAGGGGCAGAAAATTCACATATTTATATAATTTCATACATTAAATCAAAATCACACAAAGAATGCCGTCTTTTCCTCCAAAAATCATCATGAATATATACATACATACATATATATATAACAGTTCAGTAAACAAGTTAATTAAGAGACTTGCGTTTTAGACACCATATTGCCTTTTTTAGCTCTATTTCTAAAACAGAAAATAATTCCAAACACAGCCACCAAAGCACAGTTTTGCGTCTCTGAGCAACGTGACAGTGTTTCGTTCCTGAATGAATCAACCGTTTAAATGATTCGGTTCAATCGCAATGACTCACTTATTAACAGTGACTTGCTGACACATACTGGCCATTTTAATATCACATTTAAAGTATCTTTTGATTTTTTTTAAATAATTAATTTCTTATAATTTCAAATGAGTATTCAACATTTTATGTTTTGTATATCAAAACATTATTCATGCATTTGTAACTGCAGGTTAAATGCATTCTTGTCCTGCACTAGTGTAATAGATCTAAATGCCACTTCCAATGAATCTTCTGCATTTCCTCTGCATTAAAAGATGAGTTTGTTGATACTGATTTGCCTGGTAACAGCCCAAATGTTTTATTATTCTAAATAACTGATTCCTTTAATTAAAAACAACTAGTTTGAGATTAATAGACCTATACCAGGGGTGTCAAACTCAGTTCCTGGAGGGCCATAGCCCTGCAGAGTTTAGTTTTAACCCTGCTCCAGCACACATATCATGTAGTTTTCAAATAAACCTAAATGATTAGATTAGCTGGATCAGGTGTGTTTAATTAGGGTTATATCTAAACTGTGCAGGACTGTGGCCCTCCAGGAACTGAGTTTGACACCCTTGGCCTGTCCCATTTTTGACTCCCTCCCACTGTTAAAATGTAACTAAGTAATTTTTACTCTGAGTAAATTTTAAATGAGCTACTTTTTACTTTTACTTGAGTTGATTTTTAGACTGGTACTTTTACTTGTACTTAAGTAAAATTTCATTAATGTAATGGTACTTTTACTTGAGTAGAATATTTTTGTACTCTTTCCACCTCTGCTCAAATCTCATCTGTTTATTTCACATAATGTATATTTAAATATGGCCTGTTAAAACATACTATTTTAGGATGCTCTAATGAAGATTTTATTGTCATTGTTGTATTTTAAAGGTTTTCTTCTCAATACAAGGTTGTTATTGTTAACTAAAACTAAATCAAAAATTAAACTAAAGCTGAAATGAAATAAAATAGTGTAATTTTCATTATTTATTAATTATGCAAAAGCTATAAAATAATTAATCTAAAAATAACTGGAAATAAAATAAATAAAAACTAAAACTTGCACAAAACACACATTCACACAGACAAAAAAAAAAGGTGAGAAAATTATTACAGAATTAAAAATTTTGAGCAAACTCTTCTTTTAAATTTCCTGTACATTCATTATTTATTATTACTGAATACATAGAAGTCTACTGTATGACACTTTTGTTGGTGTTTGCAATTTTGTTTGTTAACATTAGCCTATAAAGACACAACTGCACTTAGTCACCCGAGTTGAAATAGTTCAATATCATTACAGCGTAAAATTTGAGCTGCCATATAATTGTGTTTCATCTGCATTGACTGGTGCTCTGTTATGGTGTCAAATGCACACCTGTTCTGCTGACTGGTCTCATGTGTGTGTGTGTGTGTGTGTGTGTGTGTGTGTGTGTGTTGGCTGCTGCTGAGTAGACTCAGGTCACCTCTATGTAGTTAACCTCTCTGGAGATTGATTGATTTGTGTGGCTGTGCAGGAGTTACTTCCTAACAATGTTGCTTTTCTATTTTTGAAGTTTGCAGACTACTTTTCAACCATCGTTGGATAATGATCGTCCTCCAGCTTCACAGTATCGATTGGTGCTGGAGGTATTGATTAACTATGATGATGAAAAAACTAGGGAGAAATGTGCTGCACATAACGTGTGTGTGTTTGGAAGCCCACATTCTGGTGTCTCTCCTGAGTGAAGCGTTAAATCTAAATCCCCAGCCTTATCAGCGTGGATGGTGACAGGTTCCTTTATAATTGACATTCCTGAGGCAGGCTTTGGAGCCTGGTGTTTAAAATGCAGCCCACGATTCTCTCCGGGTTCATCTTTTTCTTTTGCGATTTTGTTTAAGAATTCATTATTTGGCATGAAATGTAAAAGTCTTCTTCATAAAATGGTGTGAAATCCCTCACTGTCTGCAGGCACTCCAAAGACTCCCAAAACCATTTTAATGTGGCCTCGGCGCTAGCTACCATCTTGCCATTAAAACACACATCTGAGGGGAGATAATTGCCTCATTACCTAAATGTATACGGGTTTGCAATGAATATAATGTTTTTGAATGAATATTTTTTTGATGTATGCTTGGTGTACCTACTGAACTGTGCCAGATTTTGCTGAAAGAAATGAGAGAAAGAGAGAGATTCCTTAAAACATTTAATATAGTACACATTTCCTTTGTTTGGACATAAAGTAAGCATTCAACCACATGGTTTTGTATTTATTATTACGTTACCTAATATGAAACAAGTGAAAAACGTAGGTAAAAATAAACTCAATTTTTTTTGTCTCTGATTTTTTCAAAGCTATTGGAACTTTTGCGTTCAAGGGATTTGTTTTTATTAAAAAGCTTTCAACTGATGTTTTTGTAGATAAAGGTCACATTGTACATGTTGTATAAATCCCCCAGACCTCAGGCCTTCTGGAAAATATGTTCATTTACTGTACTTGTACCCAATACTTGGTAGGGGCTCATTCTGCTTTAATTACTGCCTCAATACGGCATGGCATGGAGGTGATCCGTTTGTGTCACTGCTGAGGTGGTATGGAGCCCAGGTTTCTTTGACAGTGGCCTTCAGCTCATCTGCATTTTTTGGTCTCTTGTTTCTCATTTTCCTTTTGACAATACCCCATAGATTCTTTATGTGGTTCAAGTCTGGTGAGTTTGCTGGCCAGTCAAGAACACTAACACCATGGTCATTTAACCAACCTTTGGTGCATTTGGCAGTGTGGGCAGGTGCCAAATCCTGCTGGAAAATGAAATCAGCATCTTTAAAAAGCTGGTCAGCAGAAGGAAGCATGAAGTGCTTCAAAATTTCTTGGTAAACGGGTGCAGTGGCTTTTCAAAAAACACAATGGACCAACACCAGCAGATGACACTGCCCCCAAATCATCACAGACTGTGGAAACTTTACACTGGACTTCAAGCAACTTGGGCTATGAGTTTCTCCCCCCTTCTTCCAGACTCTAGGAACTTGGTTTCCAAATGAAATACAAAACTTGCTCTCATCTGAAAACGACGTTGTTTGTGGTTCAGCAAATTCCTTGACACGTCTGTGTGTGGTGGCTCATGATGCTTTGACCCCAGCCTCAGGCCATTCCTTTTGAAGTTCACTCAAATTCTTGAATCGATTTTGCTTGACAATCTTCATAAGGCTTTGGTTCTTTCGGTTGGTTGTGCATCTTTTTCTTCCACACTTTTTCCTTCCACTCAACTTTCTGTTCACATGCTTGGATACAGCACTCTGTGAACAGCCAGCTTCTTTGACAATTAACGTTTATGGCTTACTCTCCTTGTGAAGGGTGTCAGTGACTCTATGCTGGACAGCTGTCAGATCAGCAGTATTCCCCATGATTGTGTAGCCCAGTGAACCAAACCGAGAGACCATTTTGAAGGCTCAGGAAACCTTTGCAGGTGTTTTATTTTTTTAATTTGTTGATTAGCTGATTGGCAAGTCACCATATTCTAATTGGTTGAGATAGTGAATTGGTGGGATTTTGTTAAATGTGAGCCAAAATCATCACAATTAAAATAACTAAAGACTTAAACTACTTCAGTCTATGTGCACTGAATTTATTTAATACAAGAGTTTCACAATTTGAGTTGAATTACTGAAATAAATGAACTTTTCCACAACATTCAAATTTATTGAGATGCCCTGTATATTCATCTACTGTTAGACATTCTTAGTAGACCCAGGTCAATTTGAACTATGAGAGGCTGCATGATGCTGAAAGAGGGATGACACAATAAACCAGCAGACAAACACGGCTGCCGGTGTAGTCACAGGCTTGTATAATTCTCTGCTCAACCGTGCTCGCGATCATATTATCCCAGACCTGATGTATAGAGTTATGAGGGAGCACTGACCCCTCTGGTTTAGAGGCTTGGTTAGAGGAATTTGATGAAGGTCCAAGAGCCTTTAATTAAAAGATATGTTATCAGCCTGTATTTGTTATGGGTAAGCACTGGCCCAGATCCAGCCCTGATTTAATCCTATCCCAGGCTACGCTGAAGCCAGGGTCAGAAGGTCAGAAACTGCTTCTACACTGGCTGCACCTCAGCTTGATTGCCAGAGAAAGCAAGTGATATAGTTTCATTCTCTATCTTTTACTCTCTCCACATCTGTAGTTTTCTCTCGCTCTGAACCTGCTGGACTTTGTATAACCTCCACACCTCATTGTAAGTACCTCACTGTAACCTAGATTTTTATTTACTTTTTTTTCCTAAAGATCAACATATGTTGTAGTAACCAACAGTAGCCAACATTTCGCCACCAATGCTGCTGGTTGAGAGTTTCTTCAGTGTGTTTGCCTATTTAACTGATTAAATAATATATCACCTTAATTTCATAGAGGATCTGATCAATAGAATCCAAAATCTTTTTTACTATTCATTCTCTCAGGATTGCTATAATCCTAATGAGTTTCTGGCTGGAGATGGTCATGTTTAAATTATGATGGCTGTGAACTGTGCCAGACGTTTGGAATGAATGCACATCAGGTGACTGGTCATAGCTTCTCTCCTGTCAGTCGTACGGTATCATTCTGCAAGTATCAACTTCATCATGTCAAAACGTCATTAAAAATGCAAGATCTGTAAAAGCTGAGTGCATGCATTACATTTACACATAAAGATTGAGTATAGCCAAAGTCCCTTTCAAGGAAAGTTAGTTCATTCTGTGGCCATACAGTATATTTGCAATACCTCTGGACAGCTGTTTTGGTCATCCAGGACCAAAGCATATCTCTGTGAATGGGAAAAACTTCAAAAACTGTTTTCCAAACTCACATTTAAATGCCATATTTCAATTCAGAACAAAATCTGACATTAAATGTCCCATTAATGTGTTTCTTTTGGTCAAATAGCATTAAAAGAGTTTATATTTCACGTTGGACCAGCCAATTCCCATATGCAAGTCTTTAGTATAGCATAGTGGCATTGTACAATTGGATACACAATAGCATGGAATAACAATTCAGATTTAGACTTGGTTCATCCAAATCATATTTACTCACTAAAAAATAAAATAAAAAAAATAAAATAAAAAAATGGTCTAAATCAGTATGTTATTATTATTATCAATTTATTTTAATGTATCTTTTTATTTATTTTTTTACTGCAGAACACACACACAAAGATGAATGTTGATGTATTAACTATTTTTGTCCACGCAATGAAACTCAGTGGGGTCCAAAACAACATGTACATGAGACTGGGGGAGAGACAGAGTTTAAATATTTAGATGAACTGTGCCTTTACAATGTAAAATGTAAATATATTCTTCTACAATCTACAGTACTGCACAGTGCTCCCCTCCACGTGCCCCCTCTGTCAGGGTTTTGCACTGTCACTTTGTTTTATGTTTTTGTTTCTTGTGTCTAGTGTTTCTTGTGTAGTGCTCCTTTAGCCCCTCCTCCTTGTTTCCTCTTTACCACACCCTCTTATTAGCCTAGTTGGTCTAATTGTGCTCACCTGTCCCTCATGTATTTTCCTCCCTATTTATATTGCACCTTACCCTTTTGTGTTTGCTGGTTCGTGGTCATTCTCACCCTCTCTGTCTCTGAATGTGGCTGAATATGTATCCTTGTCTGGTTGGTCTTGTACCTTTGTTTTGTCTAGTCCTTGTAATTCCATGTTCTTGTCTTGCTCCTTGTTTTATTATTTGTTCATTTTAGTTTTTTGCTTTTACTTGTAATATTTTAGTTTTTAAAATGTAGTGTTTTTCACTCCTTAGTTCATTGGCTTATTTTTCCTTGTCTTGAGTTTAGTTGGTGTTTTTGTTGAGCTTTGTCCTGTTCAGTCTTGCGTTCGAGTTCCTGACCTGTCCCTGTGTGTCCTGCCCTGGTTCTACCTGCCTGCCTCTTGGTCTGTTTAAGAGCTGGTGGTCAACAAATGTCTGAGTTCTGCTCTATGGTGCCTTGTGTGGTCTTTATCAGCCTGGTCTTGCTGCCCCCTCTGTTGCCAAAGTATTTGGCCAGTTGTTTCCTGAAGCCTTCCCTAGCTGTTTGTGTTCCTGTTGCATCTTTTGTGCACTTCACCACCCTCTTGTATCAGTCTTGTCAATAAACCCTTATCTCGCTGCAATTGGGTCCTCCTTCCTAGATCCCTGACACCCTCAGTTTGATTTGGCATGATAGTAATACTAGTATGTGCTTTTTTAATACTTTGAGGCTAACCAAGTAATTTATTTGTGACAGGGAAGAAAAGATATTGTTGAATAAAGTTGTTCTCTTTTTTTTCCCCTTTGCACTCAAAGTATTCTATCCCTTTAATGAAATGTTGAGTTAGGCACAGTGCATTGTGGGATAGTGTGGCCCGGCTGTATAATAACGATCATGTGACTACATGCTGCATTTCTAGTATAGTAGTATGCCACACCCCCTAAATCTGATCTAGTGTCTTTTCAAATCATCTGCATTTCCCTTCATGCAATGTGGATCTGATTTCAATTTTGATTGAACTAATTGATTAGGTTGCTTCTGTAAACTCCCAGTGAGGATTTCTGGATTTGCTCAAGTGAGTCCAGATGTGAAGTGAAGTGACATTCAGCCAAGTATGGTTACCCATACTCAAAATTTGTGCTCCGCATTTAACCCATCCGAAATGCGCACACACAGAGCAGTGAACACACACACACACACACACACACACACACACACACACACACACACACACACACACACACACACACACACACTGTGAGCACACACCCGGAGCAGTGGGCAGCCATTTATGCTGCGGCGCCCGGGGAGCAGTTGGGGGTTCGATGCCTTGCTCAAGGGCACCTAAGTCGTGGTATTGAAGGTGGAGAGAGAACTGTACATGCACTCCCCCCACCCACAATTCCTGCCAGCCCGGGACTCGAACTCACAACCTTTCGATTGGGAGTCCGACTCTCTAACCATTAGGCCACGACTTCCCCACACAACTTCCCCACAGCTGATGTTTGCCACTGCATTCGAGATTCCTGTTCCAGGTTAAAACAATCAGTGAGAGGAGAGTAAAGGTGTTATCTCTGGTCAGCTAATGTCATGTCCTCCTGCTTCTTTGCTATTAAGATTGGGTCAGTTGTATACTGTCGAGTGATACAGGCCTCATCAAATCAGCACATCACATCTCACTCAATTCTGGATTAATCAAGTCAGAGTTAATGTATTTGCCAAGCACTGTCCATTTTAAATAAACATTTTGATACACTAATAGACAGACAGATCTAAAATGTTGTGACACAGCTAGTATCAATCGTTCATACTAGTATTCAAAAGTCGTTTGCTTTCAGTCAGTATGAGTAGTCATCAAAGCTGAGCATGTCATGCTCCACAGACCTCTCAAAGGCATTTCAATCATTTGTGACTCTTATTCCTGAAAGGAAAGCATACATTTTTTTAAAGTATCAAAGGAAAGAGGTTTACTTCAGTATCCGGTTTCCATGTCAACATTCATTTTCTCCCACTATTGCTACTTTCCGAAAGCATCAAAATTGATTTAGTTGGCCTGGAAATGGAACAATTGCAGTGACAGGTAGAGGAGCTTTTCTCCAAGCAAACTCTTCTGAAATGCATCGGAGTGGAGTAAGCATAACCATGAGCAACTACAATCAAGTCAGCAGGATGGAGCTGATCAAAAAAACAGTCCTTTGTGTTTGTGATGAGCAGGCACGTGTACACATAGACATGAAAGGGGGCTTGAGCACCTGCCCTTTTTATTCCAGGAGAGAAAGTGCCCTTTTTTCTGGGATGCTTTTTTTTATTTTTGAAAAATAATATATATTTCTGTTTGCACACAGCTTCCCTGTCAAACAAATATATTTATTGAAATATAGTATTTAAATATCAGGTCAGGAGTTCTGAAGCGCTCCCTCTCCCTCTCCCCCGTTGGTTAAATCCGATTGTATTGCTTCCGCTAAAGAAAATAGTCCGCTCCGTCTCTACGGTTAGAATCCTGTGAGTCCATAGCAACGCTCTGTTTTTCATGGCAACGGTCTGTTATACTCCCCACAGCGGTCTGTTGGTTAAAACAGACCGCATTCTACATTGGAATTCAACCAAGCCATGTAATAAAATAAGTTAATAAAATAAGCATATATCACCACCAGGTGATATGCTTTAGTTATTTTGTTTATCCTATTTACCTGCATTTCCCTGTCAATTAGATGCAAATGTGCGCATTTTAACTAGTTGACACCTAATTTGCATACAGAACGTCCCCAGTTATTGACTTACATCAAGAGTCTTTCCCCCTGAAATTTAGAAATCTAAATTGGTGAATTTAGAAGAAATCTACAGACGCAAACAGATGGAGGATACACTCTAAAAAATGTAGTAAATCTGAGTAACTGCATCTGGTACATTAATAAATAAAACTGAGTAGAAATAAGTTAACATTAAACTTTAAAAATAACAATATTTATAAATTATATATTTATAAATAATAACTATTTAAGTAATTTAACTCTTTTTATTTCCTCGAAACCTTTATAAAATATTATTCCATACCACCACAAATACATACATGACATTGGCTTTTATTGAATTTTTACTCAATTATTTTGGTAAGTTTAATTTTAAAGTGTTATGTATTCTGATAACACCAAAATAATTAAAACGATGTAGTGCCTTGTGCAAAAAAACAAAAAAAAAACAAAAAACAAATTATTAGTAAAACACGCCCCTCTGTTTGATGCAGTTATTTAGGTTATTCTAAATATGAAGAGTTCAGATGAAAAATCCTCTAAGTGCAATCTGAAATTTCCTTCAATAATGATCATTTTTATCAAGCTTGTATGTTTATGTTCACTTATTTCACATTACTGGCAATGAAAATTACCTATTAATTGTCATTTAAGTTAAATTACTGAACTTAAATACGAGCTTGGAAAAAAAAGCTCATAAGAAAATTTCAGATGGCACTTAGAGGCTTTTGCATCTGAACTCTTCATAAATACTTGAAACTAGTAGCATAGAAAATGTTTTCAAAACATGCACATTGTGGAATGGTTTCCTTTGCTGCTCTATAAACCTAGTGAATACTAAGGAGACCATGGTTTCTGTGAACTGATTATTTTGTAGACATCTTTTGAAAATGAAACAATTGCGTGAGTTTGAGGAAGAGAAAATTAATTAACTTTTGAAATGATTTTTTTAAAGGAAGTCAGAGTTGCGTTAATATATATATATATTAGAGCCCGACCGATATGGATTTTTGGGGGCCGATGCCGATGCCGATATTAACTCGAAAAGAGCCGATTTATAAGCCGATATTTTGATTTTAAAAATAATCTGGATATTAGACCCATTTCCTATAAACTGCATTTACACAACATTCAATAGCAAAATATCTGCCTGTTCTATGTATGTGGGCTGTATAAACCATTTTCCAGAATGGACTATGTTAAAAAAAAAAAGCCTTAGATTACAGTCTCAATGACTAAACAATTGCACATCAAAAGTATATATTTTTTAATGATCAAAAAACAGTCTGGTTTTAAACATTTAACACTTTTACTTTCTTCCAGTTGAAGCTGGTTTTAACAGTCTGTGTGCTTACTGTAAATAAATTATAATACTAAAGTTAGAGTATTTGCAGAAGTAGTCCCACACTTTGCTGCTACAGCATTCACCTTTTTCAGCCATCTGTAGGCAGAAAGAGAGACAGAGAAAGAATAAGCATGTGTATTAATAATATCACCATGTATCATTACTCATGTCATCATTAGAATTATAATAATAATAAACTGGGATCTCCTACATAGGCAAAAATGAGAAATATATATATATTTTTTTTATTTGTCAAGCAATAGGTATATTTCCTACTTTTATTTAACAATATTATTTCAACATTTTCCTGTTATGTCTGTAAAGCTGCTTTGAAACAATATGTAAAAAAAAAAAAGCGCTTGTTCAGCTCACATTTATTATATGTCCCCTCTGGTTTAATCATTTCTGACGCACCTACTGTAGTTACTGTAACTACACTATATTTGCTCTCACAGACACATTCACAACAGACCCGTATATCTTCTCCTCTTCTCTTTGTGCAGTCTGAATCAAAACATCATCTTGCCTACTATTACCGGAAGATTACGGAATCAATTCGAAGTTGAATGGTTAACGTTAGTGTCATGAACACACCGCTGTCAATTTTGAGAAGAACCACCTTCAAACAAGTTAATAGCAAGCATTTAAGGGGCCTGCTAAAAAGGAAGCTATTAGCGTTAGAGTAACGTAACCAGCCTGAATTCACCAAATTGTTCTCTGCACCTGATGGTAGCCTCTTCTTCCTTGCTTCTCTCTTAATTCTCATCAGCAGGACTAGCGCTATCGCTCGCTTCTTACAACGGGACAGATACATGTTTGCTGCTGACCGAAAGGAGGAGGAACAGACTATGAAAGAGCTCCCACTAAACGTTTTTAAAACTCCGCCTATGCCATAGCGCAGCGCAAATCGCGTTGTATCTGAAGGGCAACGCTGAACCCAGCGGCAAGCGCCGTGCATACCGCGTACTGTGTGAAAGGCCCAATTACGCGGTCATTATGTGGGAAACACACCGCAATAGAATAAGAATAAGTTAAACGCTAACGTTATAGTTTGACCTCCTATTAACGTTCGCGCTCTTCCACTGATAAACATGGTATTAGCTTTGTGGCTAATCTAATATAGCAATGCATTAGCGGCTGTAAGTGATGTTACAGAATATTTAGAAGTAATAATGATAGGACCGTTAGCTAGAATTACCACACAGTTTTTATATACAGGGTATGAACTAAATCTACAATCATTTCACATGACGAACGACAGACTCACCGTCAAAACAGTTGATCGCTTTCTTCTGTAGTGGACTTCTGGCGCTGTTGTTAACTCTGGAGCTGCAGAGCTCCCTCTGGTGGGCACACTATGCAACACTCATAACATGAGTGAAGCATGAGACTCTGTTTCTCATGTTTCATCGGCCGTTATAAATGCCGATGCCGATTTAAATGCAATTAGCTTATATCGGCCGATAATATCGGACGGCCGATATATCGGTCGGGCTCTAATATATATATATATATATATATATATATATATGCTTTTTTGTGGGGGAAAAAAAAACTAATTATGAGAAGTGCCCTTTATTTCACTTGAGCCCCATGCCCCTCAAAATGTCTGTGCACGTCCCTGGTGATGAGGGTGACGGCAGGCCTAGCATTGGAAGAGAATTTGTGCTGTTAATACTGGCTGAGTTTACTTTATCAAGAGTTCCTGCTAAATAGATTAGACCGACAATACTCTGGGTACAGTGCATTTTAATTAGTAATCTTCTTATAATATCTACCATCAAATAGTACTTGTCCATCAGAGACTAAAAGTAATGGTTCACAGATGTGGATAATGTGAATTCCTGGTCTTACCATATTTCTTTGGGTAAAGAATTGCTGGTCATGCAAGATTCTCACTTAACAATGTACAGTTTGCAAAATAAGGAATACTTCACACAAAAATGAAAATTTGCAGAAAATTTACTCCCCCTTAGGACAGATTTAACACTACAAATTTAGCATTAAATCACTTGCTGGACCCCCTGCATGCCGTCAGAATGAGAGCCAAACAGCTGATAAAATCATCACAAGACTCAATCAGTTAATGTCTTGTCAAGCAAAAAATTGCTTGTAAGAAAAAAAAAATCAGTAAGGCATTTTAACTTAGAACTCTTGTTTCTGGACAAAATATCAGTCCATGATTCATAATAACACTTTTTACAGTGAAATAGTCCATCTCATGTCGCTCTCTCACATCAAAATACAACAACATATTATTTTTTTTTGGAATAGTTTTAGACTGTTTTTGCTTACAAACAGTGCTTGATCTGTGCATATTTTTCTCCTGATTCAACTGAGCCATTTTCATTAGAGAAAGCAATACAATGGATGAAGGACTTTTAACTGAAAGCAATAGTTAGAATTTAAAAACACTTTTTGCAGCTATTCGATTCACAGGGCATTTTAATGATGGATTGGTGTCGTGTGGATTACTTTTGGATTGTTGAAATGTTTTTATCAGCTATTTGGACACTCATTCTAACTCTCATTCACTGCAGAGGACCCATTGGTGAGCAAGTGATGTAATGCTGAATTTCTCCAAATCTGTTTCAATGAAGAAACAAACTCATTTACATCTTATTGGCCAAAGGGTGATTACATTTTCAGCAAATTTTCTTTTTTTTTTTTTTTTCTTTTTCTTTTTTTTTTGTGGGTGAACTGCTCCTTTAAAATGAAATTAAGATTTAATATCACAGAGTCTGGGACCAAATAATGGGGAAATACAGTATAGCTGCAAGCATTACAACTGGTCCAAACAGAACAGAAATTAGGAAATCCTAATGTACACATTAGAAAGTAAAAGACAATAGAGAATAAGGGAACATACAGTATCATAAGGATTCTAATGTATATATTAATAATAAATGTTTGTCCTTTTAGCTATGAGAGCATGCACACCAGATTTCAAGCTAACTCATAGACCGGTTCATAAAAAGATACCCAAAAAGTAGAAAAACAAAATCATAGAATCAAAAGGCAGATTTGTTTGTCAAATAAATAAGCTGGGAATGTGTGTGACATTTCAAATCCGCTGCTGACCAACCACCCTCAGCATTTTAAAGAAAGAATAAAAATAAGCTGAAAAGGCAATAAACTTCTAAAACCAAAAGCAAAAGACCTCTAGCAGCTCTACTACTCAGACCCACAATAAGTCAAGTGTTAAACGTGTTTTAGAATTTATTTAGATTTTGTATATTTCTATATATGCACTGAAGGTTAATATGGAAGCAAAATTAAAAAGAATGTAAACGTGATTTGGGATTTTCCATAATGGATCCAGAATGTTAGGAAATGAAAACAAGTGTTGTTAAAAGTCTCCACAATGTCAGCACATGGAGAACAATACCACTTGGAAAAAAAAGATCACCTCTCAACAGGGTCTACAGGAGAGAATGATCCGTTTTGCATACTTCCAAATAATTATAGTAATATGAAGATAATTACAATGGAGGCAGGGTAGCCTCATCAGAGCCAGCCCTGCTTCTCTGATGTAATTCAATTTATGTTTCCTATGAAAATAATCAGTCATACAGATTACTTAAAGCAGAGATGACATGGTTGTAATTGTGTTTCATTCATTTGCAGCAAAATTATGGGTTTGAAATATGCAGGAACTTTTTATTTTTTACTTTTTATTATTGGAAAAAATAGGCCCTATAACTCAAAACAAACATTTTTACCTCTGTGTAATGCTGTGAAAAGAAACGTGTGCATATTTAGATTATAAAAGCACACACTAAGCAAACTTTTATCTAAAAAAAATATATACTCTCTTCCAATTTAGTTGTCATAAATAAATATTTTTTTTTACTTAGTAAAATACATAATTCTTTACCACGTTGTCCTCATAAAAACAGTATGCATACAGAAAGTGACTGGAAATAATTGGATTTTAATGCAAGTTTTGCAGTCTGGACAGTAATAAGATTATCTTATTTGAAGTGGGTTGGTTGGCAAGCTACAGGGAGTAGCTCCAGATGGAGAAAGATGGGCGGTAATGAAAAACCGGGCACTATGGGCATAAACCTCCCACCGGTTTACGTACTTCTCACTATTTCCCTCTCTCTGTGGCTGTCATCCTACCCGTGATCCCTCTCTCTACTCCCATGGAGGTGGAGGCGGCTTCAGCAGTCGTGCCCCCCTCATAGCTGATTCTCACATTGGGGCAATGGAGCGCTGGCCTCCCATTATCCCGAGGTCTCCAGGTTGGAATAAAACCCCTTAGGGCTAGCAGCTGTCAATTAGCGATAACTCTGCCCACCGATGGACTCCTTAATCAGGCCACCATCGCCTAGCAACCAGCCGCCGGAACACCTCACAGTGGATCCCTGATGTAAAGCACAAAACTGTGGACCCTAACGAGGGAAAGCCATCCCAGCCCCCAGCACTGGGACCCTGAATTTTGCAAATCAAAGGTAGTGTCATGAGAACAAGCTGCATACATTTTGCATTTTGTTCAACACCAACCACTTTTAGACTGGCTGTTTGTTTTTCAAATGCTCATGTTCAATAATGTTAGTTTTCAGTCATTTTAATCTTTTAAACTGCAGAGAAGTCCTATTCTGATTGAGTAAAAACTTTTTATTATTATTATTATTATTATTTCTTAAGTTAACATTGCAAACATTCTTGAATCAAAATAAATTTTCTTGAGAAGCAAAATGACTTAAGATACTGACTTAAGTAGTTTGCATAAAATAACAAATAAAACCTGTCAATGGGGTAAGAAAATAGTCACATTCATTCAAAGGGAAAACATGATTTTTCTTTTCCCATTGGTAGATATTTTTTCTTGTTTTAAGCAAAAGCTAACAAAATTAGTTTTTGACTTAAGACTAAATATAACTAAACTAAAATAAATGTATCTTGATTAAATAAATAAATAAGATATCACTGACTGATTTTCAGAGAATATATATACAGTATAAGATGATTACAGAGTCAAAACCTCTAAGCCCATCTCAGATTTTTCAGAGATTTTTTCTTTAAAATTAGCATATTTATCAGGCTCCTTGGTTAGGTTCCGCAATTTCAAATTAATGGCAAAGAAAGGGTTATTAGTCATTGAATGTTTTATTATCAAAAATGTCCAGTGTTGTTTTCATAGTAGCCTGATAAAAATGCTTATTTAAAAGAAATTCTCAAAATATGTATTTTGCTTCATTTCACTGGCAGGTTTTCTACTACTACTAGTATTACGTACATCTATTAACACACCTATTAAGAGGCTTTCACACTAAGGCACTGTTTACACTTGGTGTAATACATTTTCATCAGTTTGGATGTCACAGTTGGATGACAATAAATACAGGGGTAAACAGGGTCTAAAATAATTTTAGCTTGTCCAGTTTTGACCACTTCCAGATGAGCAATAGCTGAAAAGGCATTTGACTCGATTGATTTCATAGTGTAGACGCTCACTGAATGCATTTCAACAGCCACAAAAGACCACTGGCCGACCTAATAAGTGTTATGGGACAGTTTTGAGAAACGTAGTGCTTTCAAACCATTAATTGCATACAAAATAAAAGTTTTTGCTTACATAATATATGAGTGTGTATTGTGTATATTTATCATGTATATATAAATACAAACACATGCACGTAATTATTTGAGAAAAAAAGTGTATATATTGTATATTTTTATATAAAATAAAATAAAATTATATACTGAATAATAGTGTATTGAAATATACTGAACATTATACATACAATTAGTATAACAATCAATTGCCACATATTTTCTATGACTTTCACTCAAAATATGCCTACTAGTGAAAAACTGTAGTGAAATGAAGTGAAATGAATGAAGCATTCACAGAACGTTTTCAAATTTCCTCATCAAATGCAGTACATACTCAGACAGTATGCAAGTTTGTACTCATGCACCACCAACAATAGTTCATTTTTATATACAATTAATTAATTATTATTCAAAATATAATATTTTTTTTAAATATTTTTAATGTCAACTTCAAAACTAATAAAAAAATATATAAATATAAAAAAATAATGACCAGCAATTTTCAAGACATTATGCTTGAAAAAATGTCAATACAACTGATACAACGTGTTTAACATCTAAAGCACTAAGATGTAGAGTAAAGCCTTTTTTTTTTTTTTTACAGAGACTACACATCCTCAACAAGTGTCTGTTCATCTTAGAAATATCTGGTTATTCCTGGAGGCCCCTTGCATCCTTGCTGTATTAATAAGCTGTGAGTTTGACTGCGTATGAGAGATATCACGGCCTGATGGAGTGGCCTCATGTGATGCTGTGAAGGGGTGATAAATCCTTGTCGCTTTTTATTAAAAAATGGCCTGTGCAAACAGTTAGCTCATATACGGCTCATGAAGACAGCGAACGGAGGGCAAAGGGAAAAGATCAGTGTGTGCAATTCGCCAGACGCTCCTCTGTGATGTCATTAGGCAGTTGGTTGTGTGTTTTTGTGTGTGTGTGTGTTTTTGAGAGTGGGGGTTGGCATCTGCAAGGTTGAGATTCAAGGAGAGAATCTTGTTAGCCTCCATGAAATCCTAATGCTTGCTATTAATATAAGTCTGGATTTTAAGCAGCAGTCTACCAAACACATTGCACCCATAGGGCTCTCTGACAGATTTAGAATTTTTCAGTCATGTCAAGTATGAGCGCTGAACTTTTGACTGAATATAAAAATGTGTCAGGCAAATTAAACCTTAAATCCAACATGAAATCCAAATTGGCCCCATTTACTTTTTGAATAGAGGTTTCTGGTCGTATTCTGCATAATTCATTGGCAGATTTCATTGCCAAATACATTGTTTTATAGTTGCTGTTCAGGTCATGTAGCCTTTCTGAAATATTGGCAGTAGTTAACACAGTCATTCAGTGCTGGCCAATATTAAAGTAATATGTAATATATTTCAAATAATTATTTAAATAAAGTGTTAACATTGTAATAGTTTGAGATGCTTTCAAAGGTTGACGTGACCTTCAGCTTTTATGTTCCTGGTCCAAATGCCTCCTCAAAATTGGATGGCATTGGGTTTTTAGGGGGAAACATAACAGATGAAGAACTGATTAGTATGATTAATTATTACAATTTATTTATTTTTTTCATTAAAGGGATAGTTTGCACAAAAATAAAAATTCACTAATATTCTATCATGTTGTTCCAAATGTGAATGACCTTTCTTTGGAACATAAAATGTTCTAAAATATCTTCTTTTGTGTTCTGAAGAAAGAAAGAAAGAAAGAAAGAAAGAAAGAAAGAAAGAAAGAAAGAAAGAAAGAAAGAAAGAAAGAAAGTTTGGAACAATCATGAGAGAGAGAAATGATGCAGAATTTTCTTTACACAATAACTATTTTATTGCTATTTCTATGTTGCATTAAGGCCTTCACAAATTACAAAATCTGACTCTTGACTCATAAAGACAAGCATCTAAAACAATCCAGACAAAGCAGATGGACTTTGATGATTCAGGATTTTTCATGCAGGGGCCAGATATGGTTGTGCAAAGGATCATATCCGGCATTCTGATACGATCATTATTTACTTGGCAAATTCCAGCTGAGTGAGGCTGATTTATGTAAATCTGATGCGTCATCGTCTTGTTCTGCAAGACCAGACACATGCAGGACAGCTTCTCAGACTGACCTCACCGTCCTTTGTGGTAGACCAGTCTCCTAAAATGTGCAATTATAAATGACCAGCATCTTTTTTTATTCAAAGTGTCTGTCTCTGTCTGTCCTTCAAGCTCTCCATCTCTCCCTCCCCTCCTGAACTCGTGTGGGTTCGTGTCCTTATGCGGTGGGATGCTTGGCTGACCACAGCTGTGTGGCTGAGTCGTCCAGACGAGACGGCCTCATCTCTCGCTCTACATGCATGGTGCACATCCATACCTCAGAACAACAGACAGGACTCTGCAGCTTAACTTGGCCACTCGTTCCCCTGAATCGCCATTAAGTGAAATGAGAATGGTAACGATAGTGTAACACTATACGGAAATATAAAAGTCTGAGGAATTGTAATAGTCCTTTCCATGAAATGTATTCATTCATTATTTGAGCAGACAGCACGCTTGTCTGCTTGTCGGTTGACATAAGCCTTCTATGGTTACAAATGAAAGCCCATCACGGTCGTAATATCCTAGAATAGCGATTTGAAGGACAGATTTTAATATAAATGAGAGGTGGGAGAAAGCAAATGGCAAAATCAGGGGATAAGGAAATGAAATTATAATGCCAGACTTTACAATCTACTGTCTAATAAATATTGTAAGCGCCACCGTAAGTACCTTTCTATATTTTTTGAAATATTTCTATGTTCTGTATTTCTTTGACAGGGCTCCAGAAAAAAGATTAAAATAATAAAATAAAATAAAATAAAATAAATGGTTATTTATTAAGTTGATAAATAACAAACAAAAAAATGTTGTGTTGATTATGGAGCCTGTCTTTTTCCATTGCAGTTTATCTTTACAATTGGATATCATATGGTGAAAATAACCAATAAAATATATGTTTGATAAACTATCATTTTTTTTTATAATAGCATTAATAATTTAGAATATTTTTTTTATTATTATTTATACAACATCAATTATGCATTTATATTAATTTACACATTGTCATACTACTAACCAGTCAGTAAATAGACTGAAGAATGATAAATCTAAAATACTGTACATAAAAGCAGCAGTTCTTGATAAATTTCCAACCAGACATAAAAAAATACATACATGATAAAAATAAATAAACAAATAAAATACTTTTAAACCATCCAATATATTACTGTTTGTTTGTTTCTTCATTGGAAATAATCAACAAAAATTGACAACATGACTCTAGTCCATCAATGAATGTCTTGTTAAGTGAAAAGCCAAATCCATCATTAAGGCATCGTAAATACATTACTTCTGGCCAAAATACAAATCCATAATCCAAAAAGTCCATCCCCGTTTGTCCTCTCACATCAAAACCCACCTACATATTTGTTTAGAACTGTTTTCACTTGTAAATGTTGCTTGTGCATATTTCTCTCCTGATTCAGACTTTTCCACTAGAGAAACAATATTATGGATCTTATGTGTGTTTTTCTGTCCAAGAAACGGTGCCAAACATCCAAATAAGCTGATATTTGAATACTGGCATTATATGGACACACAAAAAGCTTGTAAGACCGCCTCTAATGTTCACTAGATTTTAAATTATTGTTGCATAATCTAGGGCCCTGTTTAAACTCATCTTTATTTTTAAGGATTATATTATCTTTTGATTTGTATACAGAGCCATAGAGAGAATCTTGCTTTATGAAAGACCACACCACAGCTCTTTATAACCACCATATATACCTCAGTCTCTCATCACATTAGGGTCTTACCCCATCCATTCCATCCGTATAAATAAACCGAAAGAGGACCACACAAAAATGAAAGCCCCCGGACCGAAATACTGTATATTCTATAAGAAAAGGGAAAAGCAAACAAGAGAAGCAAATTGAGTGAGGGTATGCGGGTGAGTGACGGGCCCTGGTCTCAGCGGAGTTGAGGCGGACCTGTTTCTGTGCCCCCCACACACAAACTAAACTGATACACATGTAACATCTTCAAAGAGCTCCGACTCCCTGTAATCACTCACGTTCACTTTGATCTTGGGGAGGGCGAGAGAAAATAATTACATGTTTCTCTGAACCGTCTCACGATGAATCAAAGGTGAAATTCTGTTGGGGCAGTGGAACGGGATGGTAATAAGAGGCAGGTCTTTAGCATTAGATGGGGATGTGATGATTTGTACATGGAGAAAGTAAGATAAAGCACCGAGAGGCAAAATATGAAGGCACCCTTTGAAGACTGCTTACCTTGCGGCGTACCTGTCCATGAACCATGAGACAGGCCCCGCCCACAAGTAGTGACGTCATGCAATGAGTGGAATCATATATTAATGATAAATAAATATAATAATACATTTTCTTCCTCTTCATTCATACTTTTTGTGCTGTATATATATTTTTTGCTTGATTTTCTAGAGTTCTGTCTTTTAGAAAAAGTCTGAAAGTAACAGGTACACATTATATTTAAACCATACTCAAATATAGAAATTTTCATAACACAGAAAGCAGTTTAAAATGTAGATATGATAGTATTAAAATATATTTATCAGACATCTCTGACATTATATTTCTTTTTTATTATATTTTAATTTTGTACCATTTTACTTAACAGTATGTATATGTAAATATGACCCTTCAGAAATCATTTTAATATGCTGATTTGGTGCTTGAGAAATTATTAATGTTAAAACAGTGGTTTAAACAGTTGTTCTACATAATAGTTTTGTGGAAACCATGATATGTCGTCTTTAAGATTGTTTGATGATTAAAAAGGTCAAAAGAAGATGATTTATTTGGAAGAGTAATGTTAACAAATTTAAAAATAATTATTTGGAGCACCCTTGCTGAATTAAATATGAATGAATGAATGAATGAATGAATGAATGAATGAATGAATGAATGAATGAATGAATGCATTCCCATTGCTGGTGCATTATGGAACTATGATGAATACAAAAATTCCACAAAAATGGAAATCTCAATGACAAAAAATGATTTCTGATCATTTCAAATTGTTGTCAGTGTAAATGCCCTTAAGTTTCCATATTTCTAGGCATTTATAAAGCTATGATAAAAATGACAACAGAACACACTGTAAATTTGCATGACTGCTCTGGGTTTTCTGTGGTCTGGAACATCAAATAATACCACAAATATCCAATTAGAGATGTCCAGCTGCTCAGCTGTTAAACGCCAAAATAACCACCCTGCCCAATCAATCACTGGAAAAGCGAGCGTAGTATTACAGTGGGATGGATCCGAATGCGAATACTGTCCCATTTTCAGACACACCGTCTGTTTGTTGAGCTAGCGTGACCTCTCCACAGGCTACCGTTGGGAGGAAGAGGGAATACAAAAGAGAGGAGCCTTCATTCGAGCCCCTCCGGCTAAATATAATGAAAATAACCCCAGCCCTTCCACACAAGCCGGTCTGATTGGAAAGAGAAGGTTTCTATTTACAACCAAAACTGAACTAGATTCATGCGAATGTGGAAAACTGTCATTCTGAAGCTTTGGGCTGATTTTATTTTAAAAAAATTAAATAAAATAATGCACTTAAATTAATTAGTCAGAGCTCTTGACATAAAGCCAGACTGTCAAATCACAATCCAACCAGTAATGTAAAGTAATGAATATGTAGAAATGGAAAATAATGAATACACAGTAGTGGAATATATAAATAATGAATTACCTTTTGACATACATTCTGTGCATTCTGGATAAGCATTGAAATCACAGTCATAGAATAATGCTGAGTTGTCACAAGTTGGTTTGTTTGAGTGTTTAAACAACTCTTCTGAGCTGAAGCTTTGTCTGCTGGAAATGTATAGGCCTTTAGATGCAGAGTAATGGATTATTTATGCATGCATTGGAGATTACCATACAAGCCAGAGGACATATCCCATTTAAAGAAACAGTATAAATCTGTGTTGATTAAAACTAATCTTAACATTTGCTGGATTAAGTCAGGGTAAATTAATCCACCCACCCCTGTAATCCATAACGAACTACACATGATTCATTTTCAACCGTCAGCAACAGTGGGGGGTGAATGAAACATACATGTGTAAACTCGACAAGATGGGGTTCCTTCATTCATCCAGTCAGCTCAACTTCAGCCAGAAACTCTGGCCAACATCAACAATGCACCACCCTTGAAAATCAGTGAACCAACTCAAATTCACCGGCTGCCTCAAAGTCAGAAGCGAACCATAGACCCAGACCAACCCGATGTCCTGGAACATTCCGAACAGCGGGGGTTTGGGGTTTGACACATGAAATCAATATGAGATAGAAAAGTGTTTCAGCAGCAGCAGTGGGCTTAAAATGAAAACACTTCAGAAGAGCCGTCACTGGCTGACACAGCTGACAACAGGATCGATCGGCCTTGAGCAACGCACAAGAGTACCTGAGAACTTTTACAAGTCTGTGCTATATATATATATATAGCTTTTTTTGATAAAAGTCAGGCATTATTATTGCTTTTGTTCATTCGTAGAATTAGTGATTTGAACAAACCTATAACTCTAAGTATTATATTTCAGTGTTTGTGCATTGTGGAGAGTTGTGCCTTCAAGTGATTTGAACTGAATACGGGTGTAAAAAATGTAGTTTTGTTTTTTATGTAAAAAATGTTCTTGTGTAGTTGTAGCTCCTGACTAACTTACATTGAGCTCTTTGAGCTATTTTTTTTTTTTTATGTTTCTAAATAAAGATCTTATACTCACCAAGGCTGCATTTATTTGGTGCAAAATAAAGAAAACAAATTTAATATAGTAAAATAGTAAAATATAACTATTCAAATAAATGTTTTCTATTTTTAAATACTGGACATGTAATTAATTCCTATTATAGCCATTACTTAAATCTACATTGCTAGTTTACTACTATTCAGTTTATTACTTTTTTCTTTAATTCTTTAATGAATAGAAAGTAAAAAAAAAAAGAGAATTTATTTGAAACTTTTTTTTTTTACCATTATAACAGCGTTTTTAACTGTCATTTTTAAATATTTTAACGCACCCTTGCTCAATGAAATTATTAAAACTATACAAAACCAAAATGTTTTCATTAAAATTATCATTTGCATTAAAAGAAAAATAAGCTTGAGGAATCACCTGCATCAATAAAAACATGCACGGCTATTCAACATTACCTATTTTACTGCCTATTGGGTCAGTAAATGCAAAATTGTATTGTATGTGTATGTGAGGTTGCATGTTTAATGAAAGTTCACTATCGTTTGGTTGATAGTTTGAATTCTCACAACGCTGCCTTACTCATAGCCTCTTACCTCCACACAGCTATGTATCACTTCATGCAATCTAGTAAAAATAATCTTTCTAGAAAATACTTACAACTTATGTTCTAGATGTGACTCAATAGATAAGTAGAAACCATATTGTGTAAATCTTTGCACACATCCATTTCCATCACTGGTCCTCATCTCAAGACCTTGAGAGACCATGCAAGACCATCACAGAGAGCTAAAGTACAACATTTACTTGTACTTAGAGGACAGTATGTTCTTAGTAGACGCCGATAGAAAGAAGATATACCACATAAGAGGCAATTACCAGGAAAGGTAGCTGGAGAGAACACGTCAAGCTACTGTGGGGAGGTTTGGCCGTAATAGAACCAATAAGGACTCAATACAAGAATCCCACAACAGTTGTTCATGCAATACTAGATGAAATGATGAAATATTATTATAATTATTATGCTACCAATCAAATGCTTTTGGTGTCTATCTATTTCAAAATTAATTCAAAATATTCAAAATTAATGATGGTAGAACTTGCATTGTTTTGTGTGGTTAGTTATAAGCAGCGACTACAGTCTCATGTCTGTGAGATGATCAATCTGGCCATCAGTGTGTCTTCACTTTAGAGCACAGAGCAATGTCAATGGACACAGTCATCAACAAAGGCCATAATAGAGGAACAGAGCCATCAAACGCAAGAGGGCACAGTCTGGGTGAGGACAAAGTAGCCATAAAAACTGACTGAGGAGCTGTTCATCCAAGAAAGACAGTGAAAAAAAAAAAAAGGAAATGAGAGAGACATGAGTCAGAAGCCTCTTTCAAACTCAATGTCCTCACTTTATCTGAAAACTGTGTCATTCACCCTCATCCATTTCCTTCTGTCTCACACACACTAAACCAGCCAGACACGCATTACATCCACTTCATCAGACAGAACGCGAGAGGTGTCCTCATCTGGATGTCAAGCTCATGTTCAGGGACAAGACAACGTGATTCCTGAATTTCTTATTTAATTTAACGTTACCTGGAATTGCCTTTTTTTGAACACGTTGCTACAAACGAAGACATTCTTTTCTGAACAGGGCACCGTCTCAGAGTTCCAGTGATGCATTGTGGGCTCTTTAAAGGGGATAGTTCACCCAGGAATGAAAACTACATAATTATTTACTCATCCTTATGTTGCTTCAGACTTTGCGCTGTTATTTATTTAGAACACTAAATTAGAAATTTTGATTGATCTTTACACAAGAAAAACTGAAAAGCATCTTCTTACATCATGCCATACTAAATGCACCTTCTCTTACCATACTCCTTTTGCATCCTATGTTGTATGTACAGTCATTTGCATTGAGCTGATCTCTTCCCTTCTACCTCATAACTTACACTATATGTCATGAAGTTTAATGTGCTGTATATACACATATTCTATATTTATTTATATACTTTGTTATTTGCATTTCTGGTTAGATGCTAACTGCATCTCATTGGCTCTGTGCTTGTACTCTGCACAGTGACAATAAAGTTGAATCTAATCTAATCTAAACAACACCTTTATGTGACTTAGTACTGATATAGATTGCTTATAGCACAGGCTGGATATTAATTGCGACATCTACACTGATAGTTGTTTATGTGAAATTCTGACAGAAATTGAGACTCATCAGACAAGTCAACCTTTTCCCAATCTTCTATTGTCCAATTTTAGCCTGTGTGAATTGTAGTCTCAGTTTCCTGTTCTTAGTTGACAGGACGCAGCCCCCCTACTTCAAGGTTCAACATGTTGTGTGTTCAGATATTCTTTTCTGCCTACCTCAGTTTCAATATTAAATGTCCAGTGAGTGGTGGTAAAAAGTAAGTGCAATTTTCTCTGAAACAGAAAAAACGTGACTGTGCCAACATTTTATTAAGTTGGTTCATGCACTTATCGTGGCAGTGAAGCCTCCGGTGCCACTAAAAGGTTAATGCCCTATGGCATTTCAAAATAGCATAGTACCTACACAAACCCTAACCTAAACCCAACCGACAGTGTTAACAAAAGAAATTGTGAGATTAAAAAAAATGCATTGGCTAAAGCAAGCATACCATTTTACCTAATTTCTACATGTCGTTGAGCTCTTTTATCGATCCGTGTTTTACAAGACTTGGACATGAGTGCTCAACATCTCAATAGCAACGTTGCACCAGGTGAGCTACTAAGCAAGTTTATTATGTCAGAAAAACAATACACACCGAGCTGGATAAAAGATGTTGGCATTTCTAGTTGTCATTTCTGCTGGAAACTGCAGTGAATTGTAGGTATGATTTTGGATTTTTGAAAGTAAAAGCATGATTTTCTATTTATAGCCTTTTTGGGGGGGGATTACAAAATAACAACATTGTAAAGATGAGTTTAGTGGACCCCCCTCATCATATACAACTGAAGCCCTCCTGCTCTGATATACAACAGCTTCATATCAGAAATATGGATCAGTCTTGTCAGTTCAAAGCTCTAAACATATTCACAAAAACAACATCATAGAATTGGGTTGCGTGACTGTGAATTTGATCCAGACAGATAAAAATGAACAAAATCTGACAAGGAGAATTAAGTGAGCTCCTCTCTAACACATTTAGCAAACACATTCACTCTCTTCACAACTGTTCTCAAAGCTACAGCACTTATCTGCCAGGTTCCTATTAATCAATGCAGAGCGCTTTCAAACAACCAGGAAATCCACCTCTCTTTGCTTGTGATCCTACGCAATATTATTCTGCACCTCTGTTTGTTTACCTTCATATTCTGTAGAATCAGGTCATTATTTCAGGATGAGAAAAGCTGAGGGAACCATTCTAGATCACTAGGTCAGCAATGGAGAGAGGAGAAAAAAACAAGCAGTGTATGAAGCTGTGTTGATCACACTGCCATCCAGCTCTTGAAGAAGGTAGAAGAACTCTCCAATGACCAACCTTCTGTTTCATATTCTTCATTAACATATGAGTGCAGTCTTTGAAATGTTAAATACATCACTATAACTGTCCTGATGAGGGATCTTTCTTTTTCTTTCTTTCTTTCTTTCTTTCTTTCTTTCTTTCTTTCTTTCTTTCTTTCTTTCACTTTTGTTTCTGTAATTAACCCAGATGTTGATCAAAATTGTTATTTTTGTTCACAATAGAAAACTGTTTTCCATGCATTTATGCAGAGTTCTAGACTGACACCCTTAAATTGTTTAATTCTATATTGGGACATACAATGACAAATAATACTACAAGATAAAAAAAATTAGCATGGGGTTTGTAATGATTTAAAGGCAGTGTTTACTAACTGTGTTAAATAAAAAATCGTAATATTTAAACTATTATAAGGTCAGGAATGACTTTTTTTGGCAAAGTTTGAATTGATTTGGTGTTTAACAGTAAAAGGGGCTTTGTGTGAGATTTTTAATGATGAATTAATTTTTCTTATCTACAGTTTTGTATATTGCTCTGTGATTAATGTTGGATTTAACTTGTAGCAGTTGTATATTTTAATAAGTGTCTTGAAATCTCAAATCTTTTTCTTTCGTTTTAAATAATGTGGAAAAAGAAAGAAAAAAGCATATAGGTGATAGAAAATCAAGGCATGTCTGTGTTTTAATTTTTACTTTTGGCCCAAATTCTATAGAAAGAAAGAAATAATTTATATTTAAAAATATAATATAATATATAAATATATATATATATATATATATATAATATGTTTTTTTATTTTATTTATCTAATTTTTACTCCCCTTTGAGTCATTCCAAACCTGCTATTGTTTTTCTGTTTTTGAATAATTTTCATCACACACGCGCACACACGCACGCACACACACACACACACACACACACACACACACACACACACACACACACACACACACACACACACACACACAGAAGTTCAGAAGATACAGAAATAAAAATGAGAAGAAACAAATAGCTAAATAAAATATTGTGTCTTACTTATAAGGCAATGTAGTGTGATAGTATTGAGGTGTTTAAACAGTAGTCTCAGTGTAGTTTTTTTATTTTTTATTTTTTGCTTTTGTTTTTTGTCTATTTGGTGTTTTTAATATGATTCTAGACAAATCGTGCTGATCCATCAACACCATTGCTGAGTATTTTCTCCTTAAAACTGTACTTTCCCAAAGGCAGTCCCTACGTCACAAAAAACAATAACCAATCACATCAAGGGATCCTGTCAATGACATCATGATTAGCATATCATTAACTGTGCTGTAAATCAGGGTCTCTAGTAAGAAGGCAGTCATGTTTTCACTAGCTGTTGATATTTTTCACTATTTTCACGATGGCATGAGCTGTTAGCACTTAATTATTTGTATTTAGAACCGCTAACTTAAACAGTAACCTGCGGCAACATTGTAAAAGTAGCCCAGAGTCAGACGCACCTCTCCCGCATTGGCTTCCGCTTTTCACTCACATTTGCTCGCAGACGCGAACTGGAAACACAAAACTTGGCTGCATTCGAGTCTTCAAGGCATTTTGAAGACACAACATCGTCAAGTAAGCAACTGTAACGAATGTTACAGTATCCACTTTAGTCATAAATCCCCATATAGTAAATGAGGCAAGGGTGTAGAGTTACATTTTATTTTAGGCCTTTTATTGACTCTTAAAGGGATTGCTCACAACAACTAATACTTTTTTTTATATTGTCCCTCATGTCATTATAAAACTGTATTATTAAAATTTTTCCCCTGTGAAAAACAAAAAAATATTTAGAATTAAAAATTTTTTTATAAAAATCATCATTACAATATATATATATATATATATATATATATATATATATATATATTGCAGAACAAGCTCCAAAAATGACATGCACCTTATTGCAGCTGTGGTCACTATGAACTTGGTTTTCATGTAAATTAAAGATAAAAGAGAATAGAAAATGGAAATGGAAAAAGGGGAAACATGATCTGGAAAGGTTGCAAGCTGGATTCAAACCTGCAGTTTTGAATCTTCAAAGCTTCATATTTAACATACAGGTCTAACCTGCAGATTTAAAGCCTTAACATTTGATAGAGTTAATAAAAATCTTCTACAACACCATCTGCATCCCTGGCAACCTCGGATGGGGTCATGATCCCAAAATGAGACCCTGAACAATATTGGTTGTATTTTTTTTCCTCCTAATCTCACCCTGTGAGTCGCCCATAAAGCAGAAGACTGTCATAAAGGCCACAGGTCCAAAAACATATTCCTCCTACTAGATCAAAGCCTGGTCATCTGATCCCAGCACACCCTCTCCAGCATATTACAGCACACATGAAGCTATAACAACCTCTTTTGGGCTTTATTGTGCTATATTAGTATTTTTTTATTATATTTTTTCATCAGTGGAAAAGGTTACATGCACACTGGTGAGATTCTCCAGCGTGACGTGTAAATCCCTCTTCTGGCCCGCGTCTCCGGTTGGCAGACGGGCTCTCGCACCCCAGCATTATCCTTCAATACAGGTGCACAAATATCAGCTCCCAAACACACAGATAAGCCAGGCTAATTATCTGGCAACAGCGGCCTCTCCCATTAATAATGGGAATATGAATATGGGCGTCTGGGGTAAACGCAGGAGACTTCAGTGTGTGACTGAGTGTGTGTGCTGCGAGCAACAGTGGACGTGCCTGAGATTGAGATGAAGAAGACGCAAGCCTCGGGACACAGTGTGAGTGTGTAAGGAGACAGGAACACAGTCAAAAATACTTAATGGACGGCATGATGTGCTTTTAGTCAATGAGATATAAGAAGTAATGTTTGTAAAGTACACACACATCTTACAGAAGAAGAAGAAGAAGATGAAGAAGAAAAAAAAATAATTTTAAATAGTGTTTTTTTCTACCCTGAAAAAAAAGCAACCTAAAAAATTTTTTATTCAGAAAAAGTAATGAAAACATATTATTTAGCATCACTATATGAATCTAAATATATAAATATATATTATTTATTATTATTATTTTACTAATCTTACCATTTATTTGTATTTTTCTTTAATGAAAATATTAACCACAAATTTGGTTCATGTTGTAACATAAACACAAATATTATTTAACATTACTGGCTCAACCTTAATACATTAGTTGTAACCCACAATGCTAAATTTGAAGTTTATATAGGGCAGAAATAGCTTCTCTCTGTTCTCGCTAAATCATTGGCCATAGTACAAAATTACTCATTAAGTCTCACTAAGCTTATTAACGTCTTAAAAGTTGCATAATAACTATTAAAAAAAAAATAATAATAAAAAAAAGTATAAATGAAGTTTAAATGAAATACGATATGTCACACAGGTAAATATTACTTTAAATACTTTATTGATCGATTTTTTTTAGAACACAGAAATATTTAAACTTCAATTCAAAAGCTGATATTAAAGTTTAATTTGCACTAAGAGGTTTCTCAATTATTAATATTATTATTATTATTATTATTATTATTTTTTTTTATTATTTTTTTTTTTATGCAATCTGGACTAAAATATTCAGAATTCATAATAAATCTACTGAGGGAGATAGAGAGGGAGGAAAGAAAGAGAGAGAGAGAGAGAGAAAAAAAACAGAGAGCAGAGTGTGGGTTTCAGGATCGTCTTCACCTGATGAGGGCAGACTGGGATCATTTTCCCTACTGACAGAGCTCTAATTTCCCTTAGGAGAACTAAATACAACCTTCTCTCTTTCTCTGTCACTCTCTTTACTCTCCCTGTTTTTCCCCCTCTTTCTTTCTGTAGTCAATGAATTGTTAATAGAGAGAATTGGACCTTAAAATAAAGTGTGACCAACCATTCAAATTAATATGGGACATTTTTGCACTTTCAACTTTATTACTTACTTCAACTGCACAGCAATGCTTCAGGTGAACAAATGAGATACTGTATACTCACATGACAAAACAAAGTAAAGTAAACACAAACTTGCATGTGATGGAGCGGGCCAATTTTAAGTATCCTACATTACAATTCACTGTTAAAACTGTTTTTATCTCTTTCTTATGCAGAGGGTTTGTCAATAGCACATACAACTGGACTAAAATCACTAACCAAAGAAAAGGTATATCTTTATAAACGTACTTTGACTTAAATTGTGACTCCACAGCTGGTTCGCATCAAACTAAAACATATATCACTCAAACCACTACTTAAAAATAATGATTTCTTGAAAATATTTTGTTAAGAAACAGTTCTTTTTAAGCAACATCTTGATCATTTTAATTTAAGAAACAGATGTAGCCTTGCACGTGGAGCAGCACAGAGGCCAAGCTGATAGAGATTTAAGCCCTAGCAGAAGCACACAGAGAGAGAGAGCGATACTGGCCCTTCTCCAGGACTTCTCTCATCTGCAGTGTGCACCGGCTCAACAGGGGTCTCTGGATCTGGTCATCTCCATGCAATGGGCCTCTTGCCATCCCACCCTTCCCCCTCTGCCCAATCCTTCTCCTCTCAGCCCACTCAAACACCCACCCCATCCTGCAGAGCCGGGTCCTGCATCCCATCTGCCGCCTGCCACAGCCGGGCCAGTCCTGCACCCTTCTCCCATTTACAATTCAATTAAAGCCTGCTGCCCCCCATTCCTCCGCAATCCAGCCTGCCCTGTAAAGATCAGTGAGCAGCAGCGCCACAGTCAAACGGCATGAAGCCAGAACACACACCATCTGAGATCAGAGCGAGCCTCAAACATCTTTCCACTGTAATAGACAGGGTGACGGGTGCAAACCTAGCACTTGCTGCTTCCTGTTGTCTTGCACTGTGGTGACAGCAAGTCACGAAACCGTACAGAGAGACATGGCACTGTATATCCTAAACAAAATGCTTTTAGAGTATAATTAAGTCAATACTGTATATATATATATATATATATATATATATATATATATATATATATATATATATATATTCATTTTCTGTGTTGATTCATAAACAAAATGCTACACAAATTAAAGTATAAATTAGTCAATATTGTATCTGCATTCATTTTCTGTGTTGATTCATAAACAAAAATACTACACAAAACTAGGATTTACACAAGCTCCAGTCTGGATCCAGAAAACCTGAGAAGAGATGATGCTGACCCTCAGAGGACCCCAAATGATGCCATCATATAATAATTGCTGTTAATAATGTTCATCGTCTGGTTGACTACATCTTGTATTAATTTTTCTGAAAAATCCTGTCATACGCGCACAAACTGGCAGTCACCACTTATAAGCTACTACTAAATATTGTAGAAACATAATTTTCTGTAAAGTTGCTTTGTAACGATTTGTATCGTAAAAAGTGCTATACAAATAAACTTGAACTGAATTGAATTGAATTGAATTAGAGTATCATTCAGTCAGCATTATATCTATATTCATTTTATGTATTGATTCCTTGAACTATGGAGTTCTGCAGGAGTTTTGACCACTATTTTTTTTCATTTGTTTGTTTATCAGTGGCTTTTCATTTGACATTTTCAGGGCTCACTATTTAAGGTGTCTTTTGTCAAGTAAATTAAATTGTTTGATATTTAATATTAAAACATATTGAATTAATTTACCTACAGTAGTTTAAATATGTGGGCCAAACATTTTTTTAATGTTTATTTTATATAATTTATTCATAAATCATCCCCAGCATTTTACATCTAGTAATGAGACTGACAATCACCATTAACCAGTATAGTAAACTCTCTCTCTCTCTCTCTCTCTCTCTCTCTCTCTCTCTCACACACACACACACACACACACACACACACACACACACACACAAACTTATGATTATTATAAAAAATTTACATTTTTACATGATATATGTGTGTGTACTGTGTATATATATATATATATAAATGTTATTGTCAAGTTTATGTTCTGTATTTCTGTTCTCCCTGCCTTGACCTAGTTTTTCTCTGTTGCTTGATTAGTTTAGTTTCTACCTGTGTTCATTAATTATCTTATTAGTTCATTGTTTGGTTTAGTATTTATAGCCCTGCCTTTCCTCAGTTAGTTTGTCCTATCTCCATTGTTGGAAGTGGTTGTTTTCTCCATTTCGCCCATGTGGATTTATTAAAGACTCTGTCCATCTATTCCCCTCTCCTACATATGTTTTGCTTTCGTTTGGGTTAATAAAGACTGCTGAATTCCCCATGTCTCCTTGGTCCTTTACTCCTCGCTCCATCACAGTAGCAGCAGGGAATTGTGACCGTTATCATTGATAAAATAAATGTTTGAATAAATAATATACATATGATTGCATATTAATGTCAAGCAGGAAAAAAAATCATTTTATTAAATGTTTTAAAGTGTTGTAAAAGTACTGAAAGTAGCACAGTCTTATTAGTAACTGAAAGATCATAAAATATATGCACTATAAAATAAACAAATACATAAAGGGTAGCCAATGAGTAACACTGTGAAATCCTTATGAAAACTCTAAGGCAGATTCAGTGCAGGCCGGCATTTAATGAAGATGACTTTGTTCATCGAAGCCATAAGTTGCATGAATATTAAAACGGTTTTATACTTTAGCTAACCAAGAACATACACTAAAGTGTTTGTTTTATTTTTGATTTTTTTGTATTTGTAATAAGTATTTGATCTGAGGAACTGCAAAAACTCCTATAATTTTCATGCATCATTTGAAGGGGATACCCTGTATATGATATAATCACTGACTGGAGGGGAAAAGGATGTTATGAAAGCAGAGACTAAATTAAGTCTCTCAAGATTTTTCATGCTGTAATATGCCAGCAATATCCACAGGCAACCCCTTCCCCTCCCCCCCCCCCCCCCCCCCCGCCCCCAAAAAAAGAGGAAAAGAGAAAAGTTTGCTTCTTTAATGTTTAATTATAAATGAACCAACTTGCAACATTCGAATAAGTGAGAGAAAAAGAAAGGAGGCTAAATGTGCAGTACATGGTACTGTGAGGAATATGAAAACCAGACACTTGAGGAGACAGACAAACTGAAACAGCTGCTTCCAGTGGCCTCAATTCACCTAAAGTCAAGGTACAGCTAGTTCAGATGATGTCATCTGATGTTACAAAATCACTAGGCAACATCAAGTCCTGCACATTTCAGTTTAAACCATGACGATCTGATGAAGTGCAAGTAGGTAGAACAAATGCAAAAATATAAAACTGGAAGTAAATGTTAACTAACAACTTCAGAATCGGACTCACCCACACTTTTGATGACATTTAAATAATGTGGGAATAAATAATCTCCAAATATTGGCATTGACTTTCTAAATACAAGCATAATTGTTATTTTTTCATTAGTCTTTTATTAAGTACTACAGATGAAACTCATGTATAGGACTACCATACATATTTAACTGTATGTTGTCACATAAGCAATCAGCCAGTACACTGGATTTGTGAATGATAAGTCACAAATCATTTTAAAATGTATGTGTTTGATTCACTAGTGTTTACACTGTTTTCAATTGAAAAACGGAAACACTTTTTATGCGTTTTGGCTGTTCATTTACACAACCATGGTGTTTTGGGGGCCTGAAAAAGGCAAACTTTTGAAAATGGGTTTCAAAGTGCAAGTCTCTGTGTAAACTACAAAACAACTTAAAATTGTAAAAACAGAGACGTCGTGGGCGCAGATATTATATGTTCAGTCAGTGACATTGCCAACTACTGGCCTGGCATGCATAATGCATTTTTTATTGTTTTTGCTGGAACCATGTGAACAGAGATTGACAATGTTGTTGTTTCAAATCAAAACATTTCGGAAACCCAAAGGAAAAACTTTGCTGTGTAAACAGAACCAATACAGTTAGGAATCAGACTACACTGCTTGTGCTGTACATTTTTTATTCATTAAATGAACAAAAAAACAAAAATGAAACACGCTGGTTGCATTGTATGTTTATGATTCATGAAAAATGCTCATGAGAATCTTTTTGTTCTGTAATCAAATCACATATTGTTCTCATTGTTTCTCACTGTGGATTTAGTAAAAGTGTTTTGCAGGAGTCTCTGAAAGAATACTAATCTCATTCATTTCAGATTTTTTCTTTTTTATTATATATGGAAATGGTTCTAATTAATAACCGGTTCTCTAGTCCCAATCCTGTGCTGCATTTTCACCATGTAATAATTCCTATAATTACGAGATGACGACCTGCACGTTCTTGGAGTCGCTCATGTTCTCAGAATTATTCAATGACAACACAATTAAAAGCAAATTGAATCTGTGTTTAGTTTGAGTAATCAACAGACACAAAAATAGTGGTTATGCAAATTTGAATTACAGTTTATTTTAAAGTCCAGTTCTCGCTATTAAAAAACCATTAACTACGACTTTTGCCTCAATAAACTCCAACTTTGCTGCTTATTAATAGTTTGTGAGGTAGTTGTTAAGTTTAGTTAGGGATTAGGGATGTAGAACATGGTCATGCAAAATATGTGCTTTATAAGTACTAATAAACAGTCAATATATCAATAACAGGCCAAAGAAAAATCACACATGGTTTTAACATGGCAGGCTGTCAGACTTCCCTGACTGGTTCCCTTCATAATTAGTTCTGACAGAGAGCAAAAAAGACTTTTAGCCAATATGTTGGTCATCTGAGATCTGTTCCTTGACCTGTCATGTCCCAACTGTCCCGGATAAGCCCTGAGCTCCCCTTCTAGTAGCTCTTCAGCACTCTACGGAGAGGTGGCACACTCCACTAATAGGCCATAATGTGTGCAATTATCAGCAGAGGGGCGCCCCAGTGCTGATGAGTGGTCTTAGCTGCCTTCATTAAGCTCTCCTGTTCCCCTCTGCTCCCTCTGAATGGACCGCGATGTGACTGCGAGGCCTCTAGACGTCGAGACCCTCGCCATTAATATGACAATAATAATAAAACGTCCCAGTAGCATAATAATACCTGCCATTATGATTTGATGTGTCTTTAATTTATATAGATGGAAAAACTGAGACTGAGCTCCAGGATTCAGTTTGTTATATGATGCCGATATTCTTCATTAGCTGTCCTAATTCACCAGCTCATTTATTTATATAGAACATTTGCTTAATTGCAAATAAAAGCCAATGAAAATAAAAAAGCAGAAGGAAAACAGCAATCCTTTTCCACATGAATGCATTCTCTGAGATGTTTTCCGCTGGGTTTTGTTATTAATCTGTCTAAATACTGCCGATTTAAACACACAAACAAGTTCGTATCAAAAAACACACCTGTATAAACTTAAAAAAAGACTGAAGAATGTTCACTTGCGGCTTCCCGAAAAAAAAGGAAGCTGGTTGTGATTGTATGAGAAGAAAGCCGGGCCGTGTCAGGTCACAGGCAGAGCTCCAGTTCTGGCTCTGGTGGCAACAACAGATGGGGAATTTATGACTGAAAGTACTTCCATGTTTTCCCATCATGCGTGCACTGGCGCTTACCAGAGAGGCTCACAGGGGGAGCGTGAATCGCATGTTAGTGCATTGTGAAAGATGAGAGAGTGTTGCAGTGATGGGTTTTGAGCGATACCGTAATATATTGCCCACGCTTAAACTCATGTAACATTGCACACCGGGGCAGCTTCTTTTCATCCCCTGAACCGATGTTCTATTCAGCCTTCTAAAGTTACAACCCTCGGGTATAAGGGTGTATATTTTGTAGATCCAAATCACATCTGTACTTCTTCCAACATATTGGCCTCCCTATCGAGTTCATTTCAGATAAATGAGGTGCATGTTCTGTGCCGTCAGTGCCTCACAATGCGTGCAGCAGAATCTGGGCCCGATAGTTATTCTGAACACATCCGATGACTAGGGGTGTAACGGATCACAAAATTTACAGTTCGATACGAGACATTGGTGTCACGGTTTGGTACTTTTTTGATGGGGGGGGGGGATTGATTACATCGAAATCTTGGTGATATTTCTGTTTTAAACCATGAAGGCGAGCCAATGGATATCACACAAGCAAGCATTTACACACGTGCAAACTGTGCACAAGAGTTTTGCTGGTAAACGTCTAAATCTCAGTCAATTCATTATACACAAAGTGATAGTAAAAACGGAATGACGGAGTAATGATGGAGCTTTCGGAACACCGCATATTCTCTCAGAGACGACGAGAGACAAAGTTACTTCAACATATGCTGATAACGGTATAGCTGTCTTCATTTATTCCCTCAATATTTCTCTTGTGGCCTGTACATAGTGAAAAAAAAGAACAGAAGAAACATGTTTTGTGTTAAACATCTTTGGCTATCGTCAATAAGATCATCGTCTTTCGACTCAACCATGCTAGGGGAGGTTATCGCGTGGCAGACAGCACTTTGTCTTTTACGTCGTTTTGGGTGCCTTGTTGAGCGCAGGTACACTGAGAATATTATTTCACACACTTTAAGCTCTTTTATTTTATTGATTAATTGATTAATGATTAATCCAACTAATCATTTGGATTGTGGTGCGTACAGAACTGAAGGCCTCGTATGGAATGGTTCAATATGAATATGCATATCGTTACACCCGTACTGATGACATCCTGGCTATCATCATGTGTCCTCTGTGATTTTCTGGCCCACTGTGACCCACTTATTGTGTTAAAAAAATTTTACAGTCTATTAAATCATATAAAACTACGTACATACAAACTACATGCAAGCACATGCATAATAAAACAAAACAAACCAAACAAATAAGCTAATTAAAACATTAAAACAAAACACAAAATAAAGCAAAGCAAAACAAAGCAACATAATAAATACTACATACATGAGACTGTGATTGTGCAAATGTGTGTGTTTATATTCCACTCTTAAATGTGTCAAAGGGTAGTTGCTAAATGTATTGAATGAATATATGACTTAGCTTGATTTGAATGATGAAACATATACTGCAGGCAATCCACCGCTCCAGGCATGCTTGAAATTGTGTCTGTTTTTTTCACTTTCTCTCTTTCAGCACAAACCTTTGTGCACTTAGTGTTCCAGACTGCATGTTGCTACACTTTTTGGATAACAACCTGCTGGGACATTACCCAGGAACCAGCGAGAGGCCCCTCAGAGGCTTAAGCTTTTATGGACATGCAAACCTTTGCCTAAAAATAAAACTGTAAGAACCAATTAAATAATGTCTTTTAAACAGCAAAAGAAAGGTCTTGGGTCTTTCACATTTTAAATGAACAGCTATAAATTTTGTAATAACACAGCATATGAACCATTATACTGCATATTCAAAAAAAAACTACATCCTTAAGTTTTATGGGTCAAGGCTTTGTGACAAAATTGAACAGCTATGAGAAGATCCGCGTCAGTCTCAGTTAAAACTTGCACAAGGCTGTCTTTATGGTGTGACTCACCTGCCTGCCTCTGGTTTGCTGAGTGAGGGGAATACCGTACTGCTTCTTTCTGCATACCAGTTACTCAAAGCAG
This sequence comes from Carassius carassius, assembly GCF_963082965.1. NCBI lineage: Eukaryota > Metazoa > Chordata > Actinopteri > Cypriniformes > Cyprinidae > Carassius > Carassius carassius. The sequence continues at coordinate 18,867,794 of NC_081786.1, forward strand.
TCAGATGACACAGCCAGAGGAGGAATCTTTGGAGAGCAAACCAGCAATGCTGGGGTCAACAGGGGCATTCGGTTAAATTACAGTATACTAGGGGGTTAACTACAAGCTAAATTAAAGTAGTAATGATACAGTTAAAGTAATCTCTTTAGGTACACTATAACAGTTAAATGCTTTAAAATTAATTAAAGAGGAAAATTTTGCTAATTTAGCTCGAGATTACAAATAGTATGACAAAACAGTATTTCTTTTGAGAATCCCACAAAGAATGACTACATCTGTAATACATATGTTTAGATAAATCAAAAAATGTAAAGAGGTAAACATTAATAACTATAAAACCAGACACATACTCTAACAAGCAGGGATTTCTTGGAACACTGCTGAGTGATGACTCCAAAAAAAAAAAAAAAAAAAGGTGGGTATGTTTGGAATGGCTTACTATTTTTGCAGTATGCAGTATGCACAGTATGCAAATGTTTTGTGTGCATGGAATACTGGACTGGCTTACATGCCAAAGTGTACAAGCAAAACACACTATATGAGATATCCTATCCCACAATGTAATGTCCTAATATGACAGTGTTTTAAGGCCAAATCTTCATACTTGTGCATGTACAAATGAATGAATTGATGAATTGAGGAATTAATGAATTATTAAAAATCTATAATAGAAAAATAAATGAAGGAATAAATGGCTTGGTAAAACTACATTTTCTTCTTGTTTTTACTTTTGTATTGTGTAATACTTTCTTATATATATATATATATATATATATATATATATATATATATATATACATATATATATATATATATATATATATATATATTAATGTATGTATTTCTACGTTTAAAAATATTTATGAAAAAAGTATCCACATTTACTTTAATTTGCGATATATACTATATACATACTATGCTATATGTACATAATAACAAGCTAGCAAGAAAATAAACAAAAAAATAAATAAATAAAGATTATCTATTTTAAGAGTTTATATTAAGTTATCATTAATAGTAGCCTAACAATTCCACCTATGGTTCACTACTTAGGAACACTAGTGCTAAAAGTGCACAGGCACAGGCCTGAAAGAGACAACAAAAATAATCCAAAATATGTATAAAAATATAATGAAATGAAAATAAATCAAACAATTGGAGAATGAGCATATTAATCGGGTTTCTGAAGGGAGAGTGTGGCATTTGATGTTCGTGGAAAGAGTTAATGCAAGCATTTAGAATCAAGAAGATTGTTTGGTTGTTTGCTTTCTGGCATCTTTCCCATGGTTTGTCATAATCTATATTATCTTCAATCAATAAATCAATCAGTCAATACATTACAAATGTCAGGGTTGGTGTTAATGACGTGTGGGGCTTAAAAAGAATAATGCTATCCAAGAACAGCAATCAATGGTTAGTCATCACACAAGAATGGGTCAACAGAACAGTGGACAGCCTCAGTAGATTACGTCTGAGCTTCTACAAACAAAACCTCTGCAGCTCTGTCCAATATCTAATAGCCAATCCCAAGATCCAGGCTAAGGGAAACGAGAGGCTTCAGGCTACAATAAGGTCACAGCAGTACAGGCCAGATTAAGCACCTTAATTAACACTGAGTTGTAACCATGATCAAGGTCTTTCTGATGCTGCAGTAACAGAGGCAATAAATGCAAGAGGAAAGCTGAATAGAGCACACTCCACAACTTCCACCTTCTCTGATCAGGCCCCATAGATTTTCTGCTTTGGCACACACCTGCATGCTGTCAACAGGACATAAATTTTGTTCGCTCTCTCTTTTCTCCTCAGCCCTGTCGTGTTTCCCCATTCATCCATGTTTTACAGTATTGTGAATTGAGTGCTGCTGCATTTCTGCAATGAGTTTAATTTGCTTTTAGATTTTTCTCTTGGCAGAATATCAATGAGAGAAGTAAAATCTATCGACTGCTCTGTCTTAACTGTCTCAGTGAACTGAAAATTACTTTGTGAAATAGCTTCAGAATATAAAATTTTCAGATCATATCACACCACACAGACTTTCCAAGATATCAAAGTGTGGCCCAAATCCACTTTTTAGTCTAATTAAACTAAAATACATAATATATGTATAATACAACTATATTTGTAAAACATAAATAACATATATAGTTAAAGTCATAGTAAAATCTAGGTAAAAATCTGTATATTATTTTAAAGGAGTCATTGGATGGGACACGCACTTTTAATTTGAACTGAAATGTGTGTTGGCAGTGTGTGTATAAGGTTCTTTTATAATTCTTTGCAAATCGCCTTTCCTAATAACGTGCTAGTTAGCAAGTTCCACAGCTAAAGTAAATGGTCTCATAAGAATGGCTTGTCACCCCAAAGAAGAGAGGAGCGGGATGAGCAGAGCTCATTAGCATTTAAAGGAACACGCACTAAAACGGCTTGCGCAAAAGTGTTGTTTTACACTACCATTGAGAAATTTTAACCAAAGTATGTTATAGACTTTTCATTAAGTCCCTAAAGAAAATCACAAAATTAAGATTTAATTTGTCAAAAACATTTATCTAAGTTACACTATTTAATTTGAACTTTGTGTAAAAAATGGGCTAATTTGTGCCAGTTTCTCTTCAGGAACTTGAGTTGCGTCGAGAACGCTTTGGGGATCGCCTCCATCCGAGGACTGGTGTGTCATGATCTATCAAAAAGATGCACTTATCTCCATCCTTCTTCATCGGAAGTTCCTGAGGTCTGCTTTTGGGGGCAAAAGCCTACCAATACGGATCCTCCTCTGGCCTTGCACTCTCACCCCACACTTTCACGACTCAACCACATTGACGATTGGTTGATATTAGCTAAATCAGAGCAGATGATGGTTAGGTAACGAGGTGTCATTCTTGCTCACATGAAAGAGCTGGGGTTAAGACTTAACGCCAAGGAAAGTGTGGTTTCTCCAGTACAGAGAACCACTTATCTGGGCGTGGTGTGGGATTCGACCACGATGCAGGCACGTATGTCACCTGATCGGATCGAGTCGATCCACACTGCAGTCGCGAGAGTGAGAGAAAGATGGTCACTCACTGTCAAGCAGTCTAAGAGACTGCTGGATGTGATGGCAGCTGCGTCCAACGTGAATGCTATTGGCCTGTTGCACATGAGACCCCTACAGTGGTGGCTCAAGACCAAGGGGTTTTCCTCGAGGGGAAACCCACTTCATATGCTAAAGGTCATGAGGCGGTGCGGTCATGAATGGCCTCCCTGCCCACAGTCTGTGGAGTGGCCTCCATCCGACATGGCATATCATCTGCCCGAGGATGCTGGGGCATAAATTAATTTCTCCCAGACCTAAGAGGTCACCGTGTGTTGCTGCGCACCAACAACACAGCAGTGGTCTCTTATATCAACCACCAAGGAGTTCTGCACTCACGGCATTTATGCAAGCTATTTTGTAGATTGCTCTGCTCCCAGGAGTTCTGGAGAGAGTGTGCCTGGACAGAGTCTGGCTGCTGTTAGTAGCCCCATTCTGACCAAGCCGGGTATGGTTCCTGGGCCTGATTTCTTTTTTCGACGGCATTCCATTGGAGGTTCCCGTCAGGAGAGATCTCATCTTGCAGGCAGAGGATGCGTCCCCACATGGAGCTTAGAGGCTGTAGGTGTGGTCTCTGAGGAGGCACAACTCTTAACTTCCGGTCTCTCAACCGAGGTTGTTGAGACTGTTTTCCAATCCAGAGCTCCCTGGAAAAACCCTCTAGTTACATGTTTCCTCTATGGTGCACTGAGGCTGAGGCCTCCGGCCAGAAGAAGCTTATGCTAAGCAGTGATCAGGATGCTATCCTAAGCCTCGAGTCCTCTGATCTCCCCTCTCCTGGGGGTCAAGTCTCACTCCTTCTGAAGTTTGGCCATTGGACGAGTTGTCCCCGATTACTGTCAGGCTCTTGTCTCCTTCTCTTGCTTTAGCAGTGCTCTTCCACACTAGGCAGAGATTTGAAAGTCTGGCTGCATGGGCATTCTCGTTCCCCAAAGCGTTCTCAATGCAGCTCGAGTTCCTGAAGAGGAACGTCTAAGGTTAATTATGTAACCCTGGTTCCTCGAAGGAACGAGACGCCGCATCACAGTGCCACACTTCCGGCATCTCTGGCCGGCACTCGCTTCATCCTTTGAGGCTGGTTGCCGGCTTTGCCGCTCGTGCTTTTATGTTTCATGTTCTCTGACGTCACCCGCCTATGACGCCTCGCCCATCCATTGGACTGATTACACACTTTATTCAGAGATGTCACACTGGAGGCGTTCCCCAAAGCACTCTCAATGCAGCGTCTCGTTCCTTCAAGGAACCAAGGTTACATACGTAACATTAGACGTTTTTATGTCTCTTTATGAATTATAGCAGGTTTCTCTTCAAGTTCTTGACTTTGGAGTAAAACTGTTGTTTACATAATTAGTTTGATTTTACACAAATGGTTACTTGTCCTACACATGCTCAAAGTCATACTTTAGATCTGATCTTGTCTCATGGGGATTCTGTTAAAGTCATTGAAACAACTTTTCTAAACTTAAAAATTAGTTTTTTAATGTTTTTCACCCCTTCCAGTTAATTACATCTACTTCTGTTATCCAACAGTCTAGATAAATACATTATTTGACTCAGAATAACTTCAATATGTTATTCATTATTGAACCATTTACGTATTGATGATTATTTTCACATTTTAAATCTGTTCGAATGTCAAGAAATTGGTAGATCCTTTAACATCTAAACCTGTAAAAATATAATCTGGGCCCTGGAGGAATAATAACACCATCCAATGATTTTACTGAACTGTCTTGTCTTTTCAGTTGTCTGAACTGATTTTACTGAATCAATTTTACTGAACTGTCTTTTCAGTTGTGTGAAAAATGTATTTCTTATTTTATTATAAAGGCTACAAATTTGCCATTGCAGCCTATTCCATCTGGTTCTTTCATTAATGACCCTTCTATTCAATCATCAACGTGGAGGGAGTTTGAGCCTTGTCACTCTTTTAAAAATAATCGATTTATTAAAACCTACTGCTTCTCCACATGATATTATGTGTTTTTTTTTTTTTTTTGTTTTTTTTTACAAATTACTAATACTATAGATCACAACTTTCTTCATGTTATTAATACAGGTTTTGATTCTGGAATAGTGCCAGACTATATGAAATATGTAACAGTTAGGCCTCTTCTGAAGAAACCAAAACTTTTATTGCAAAGATTTTAGAAAAAGTTGTATTCAATCAATTGCAGGACTTTTTGAGTGCCAATTAAATGTAGGATATATTCCAATAAGGCCTTAGAGTGTGCCATAGTAGAGAAACACCATTACAAACAGCAGTTCTCTACAGACTCTGGAAATTTTGTTATTTTAGTACTTTTAGACTTAACATCAGCGTTTGATACAGCTAAATGGGTCATATTACGTTGCTTAAAAGAACATTATTTTGTGTAAATGGTGTAATACAATGTGTTTATGTGGTTCAAGATAAAAAATAAATAAAAATAAAAAATAAAAGAACATTATTTTCCACATAATTTACATTGTTGGTTCTCCTTTATGCCACACCTTTCTGAAACGTATCGATTTTTACAAAGCTCATCATTCTGAAAAGCGAGGTGTGCTCTAATTAGCCAGCTATCCAGTGCCTTGTGATTGGTTGAATGCCTCAAGCATGTGATGGAAATGACAATTGTATGTGCAGGTATATTAGAATAAACAGTTTTGTATGTACAGGTATATTATGTGCAAATTTGAAGTGTAGACTAAGTATGGTGTTAAATAAATAAGTGTATGAGTGTATAAATAGTGTTGTGTGTTTACAAAATGAGCCAATGGTACACAGAGTACCTTGGTCTGCGGAATTTGCATTGCGAGCTCTGCCCCGCAGAGCGGGTATATAAGGAGCAGGGCAAGCAACTTGCATTCAAGCTTTCGCTTCGAAGCCGAGCACATCGCTTGCTGCTTTCACCGATGTGTTTCAAGACGAATCAACTGGTGTTGGTGTGACGGCGCGATTCAGCGGTTCGCCTGGGTTTCCTGCTTCAGGTCCCGCATTCACTTGAGCGCTTCAGCACCACTAAAGGGCTTTTTCTATTGAGCTAAAAGAGTAAACGGGCTGAATTTGCGTCTTTTTAAAGATGTAATTTTGCCCGTGTGTTTCTGGGTGCAGTCGATATATCGCTCCTCGTGACGGCCACGATCACTGTGTCATGTGTCTGGGCTTTCAGCACACTGCCACTGCGTTGTGGATGGCTCATGTTTTCATTGCGGTGACATGACCATCTCAGCGTTGAGATCAAGACTCGATTACCTTAAAAGGTATAGAGTCCCCTCTGCCACACCCCGTTCTAGCTCCTCTTCTCATGAGAGGGTTACTTCGGCTGGTGGCCAGGGTGATCTGAGGGCCAGCCTCCTCAGCCACACCCCCCTCATAAACGCCGCAGACGGCTGAGTTTCTGGATGAGTTTGCTGGACCTTCTCAGGATCCTGATATCTCATTCGGGGCTCGGGAGTCCGTTGCCTGAGTCTGATCCCAAAATGACGGCCTTGCTTTCCCGGGCAGTTGAGAGCATTGGGCTTGAGTGGAATCCTGCACCCTTTCCTGAGTGTTTGAGGCTGGATGATGGTTCCTGGGGGCTGCTCGTGCTGATCGCCAGCACCCCCCGCAGTTTCCTTTCTTTCCGGACGTGCACCAAGAAGTGACTAGTTCATGAAAGGCACCTTTAACTGGCCGAAACCGTTCTGGTACTTCCTCCACCTTCACTGCCATCAATGGCAGAGTGGCCAAGGGGTATGCTGGTATTCCCCCAGTGGAGCGTTCTGTTGCGATGCAACTGTGTCCGCAGAGTGCCTCCGCATGGCGTGGTGGTCCCAAGCTTCCCTCCAAAGCCTGTAAGTTCTCATCCATGCTTGTGGCCAAGGCTTAAAGAGCTGCGGGTCAGGCCGTCTCTGCCCTGCATGCCATCTCCACCCTTCTGGTCTACCGGGCCAAGGTGCTCAAAGAGCTGTACAGGGGCAGTGCTGACCCAGGGGTTTTGCAGGAGCGCACTCCTTGGGTCAAGGGATGTCCACTTTGGTGGTCCAGGAACGCCGCCTATGGCTGAACCTGGCAGACATGAAGGAGTCTGATTGGGCTCACAGGATGGCCTCTTCAGCGACGCGGTAGAAAGTTTTGCCCAGCAGTTCTCTGCTGCCCAGAAGCAGTCTGAGGCCATTAGACACATCCTGCCCTGGAGGCCCGCTGCTGCCTCCACTCCTGCTCGGCCACGGCAGCAGCCTTCAACCCGGCTGCAGCGAGGAAACGGCCACAGAAGGGCGGCGCACCCTGTCTCTGGCCCTAAACCTGCCAAACGTCAGGCTAAGCGGCGTTCCTGAGATGGGTGACCCGGAGTTGGAGACGTCAGCTCGTCGGTTGATGGTAGCAGGACCACTCCTTTTGCAAACCAATCCAATGGATGAATGCATTCGAAAATGCACTTGGGCGTTAGCATCTTGAATGGAAGTCTGTCTTCTTGGGTACTATGAAGTAGGGGCTGTAAAAGCCGGACTTCATGTCGGCTGGAGGGACCGGCCTCTATCATGCCTTTGCCAGCAGGCTTGCGACCTCTGCACATGACAGGAGCATACTTTCATGTCTCCATTCTTCCTCGACACAGACCATTTCTTTGGTTTGCTTTCGAGGGGCAGGCATTTCAGTAAAAGGTTCTCCCATTCGGGTTGGCCCTGTCTCCCAGTGTCTTTACGAAAGTTGTGGAGGGAGCCCCGGCTCCTCTCAGGGAACAAGGTGTCTGTATCCTCAACTACCTCAACGACTGGCTGATTCTAGCTCACTTTCGAGCATGGTTGTGCGAGCACAGGGATCTGGTGCTCAGACACCCATCTGGCTGGGTCTTCAGGTCAACTGGGAAAAGAGCAAACTCTCCCCTGTGCAGAGGATCTCTTTTCTCGGTATGGAAATAGACTCGGTCACCATGCTCGCGTGGCTTATGAACGAGTGCGTGAAGTCACTGCTGAATTGCCTGAGACAATTCAAGGGCAAGAGAGCGGTTTCACTGAAAAGGCTCCTAGGGCATATGGCATCCGTGGCGGCAGTCATACCGCTCGGGTTACTACATATGAGACCGTTTCAGCACTGGCTTCACCACCCAGTCCCGAGATGACCGAGTGACCGTCACTCCGGCCTGCCTCCGAAACCTTCACCCCGTGGTTCGACCTCTTGTTTCTACGGTCTGGCGTTCCCCTAGAACCCGTGTCCAGACATGTTGTAGTGTCAACAGATGCTTCTGCCACGGGCTGGGGTGCCATGTACAACGGGCATGCTGCGTCGGGCTCCTGGTCAAGACCCCGACTTCAGTGGCATGTCAATTGCCTCGAGTTGCTTGCAGTATGGCTTCCTCTGCACTGCTTCAGGGCCCTGCAGAAGGACAAGCACGTTCTGGTCCGTACGGACAACACTGCGCCTGTAGCATACAACAACCGTCAGGGCGGTCTATGCTCCCGCCGCATGTCGCAACTCGCTCGCCATCTCCTCTTGTGGAGTCAGAAGCATCTGAGGTCGCTTCGTGCCATTCACATCCCAAGCAGGCTAAATCATGCAGCCGACGAGCTCTCACGGCAGCAGTCTCGGGCCGAGGAATGGAGAACGCTTCGGAGATGCTCAGGTAGACCTGTTTGCCTCTCCAGAAAATTCCCACTGCCAGTTGTTTTACTCCCTGACCGAGGGTACCCTTGGCACAGACACGCTGACACACAGCTGGCCGCTGGGCCTGCACAAGTATGCGTTTCCCCCAGTGAGCCTTCTGGCACAGACATTGTGCAAGATCAGGGAGGACGAGGAGCAGGTCTTCATGGTTGCGCTTTTTTGGCCCAGTCGGACCTGGTTCCCCGAACTTGTACTTCTCGTGACAGCCCCTCCCTGGCCAATTCCTCTGAGGAAAGATCTTCTTTTGCAGAGACGGGGCACCCTCTGGCACCCACATCCCGATCTTGGAACCTACGTGTGTGGGTTCTGGACAGGTCATGGAAGGTTTAGGTCCTTTGCCACCTTACCTGTTAAAGGTAAGTCTCTTGGGAAGCATGATCTGATCATCAGGTTCCAGAGAGGGGCCAGGAGGCTTAATCCGCCTTGCCCTCAGCAAGCCCCCTCTTGGGACCTTGCAGTGGTTCTATCGGCACTGCAGAGGGCTCCCTTCGAACCCTTGCTCTCAGTAGAGCTAAAGTATCTATCATTGAAAACTGCGCTCCTGACGGCTTTGGCTTTGGTCAAGAGGGTTGGGGACCTGCAGGCATTTTCAGTTGACGAAGCGTGCCTGGAATTTGGGCTGGCCAGCTCTCACGTTATCTTGAGAGCCTGGCCTGGGTACGTGCCCAAAGTTCCCACCACTCCTTTTAGGGATCGGGTGGTGAACTTGCAAACGCTGCCCCTGGAGGAGGCAGACCCAGCCCTGGCGCTGCTCTGTCCAGTACATGTGCTCCGCACTTACATAGACAGAACTCAGTGCCTTAGGATCTCAGACCAGCTCTTTATTTGTTACGAAGGCCAGCAGAAGGGGAAAGGCTGTCTCCAAGCAAAGGCTATCCCACTGGATGGTGGATGCTATTGTCTTGGCTTATCAGGCTCAAGACCTGCCATGCCCCCTAGGGGTGAGAGCTCACTCAACTAGGAGTGTAGCTTCCTCCCGGGCGCTGGCGCATGGCGCCTCGCTAACAAACATCTGTAGAGCTGCGGGCTGGGTGACACCCAACACATTTGCTAGAGTTTATAATCTCCATGTAGAGCCCATGTCCTTCCGGGTACTCGTCCCTTCGTGCCAGAAAGGACCTGCTCGGTGTCTCGTGCCTCCATGTGTTGTGATTCCCCTTCTGGGCAATCCCACGTGTGTATGTCCACAGTAAGTCTCTTCATAGCATGTGTCTTTCCCTTGGCAAGCACCTTTCCAGCTCTGTCATTTAAACTTCCACCCTAAGGGCTGGGTACCTCAGAGTTCATTTGTATCACCACCTTTGGTTGATGCCTGCCTTTGTAAGTCCTCCTACGAGCAGGCAGCCTTCTAGCATACGTCCAGCTGGAATATGCTACCCAGTGTATTCTGTGATAGCTATAGGCCCTCACTCGTGCTGGCCTCACGACAGGGTGCTATCACTCTCATGGGTCATTGGAAGACAGCCATGTGGCATTTTGTAAGGGACCCCATTCGTCAGTCTCTTTCTGATGTAACGTAGAACATGACCGACTGAAAGGGAATGTCTCGGTTACGTATGTAACCCTCGTTACGTCCCCTTGCCACATCGCTCTTCCTCTGAACGACCAGGTCTCTGGGCTCGCCTCCTCAGCGAAGACCTGAATGCGAGTTGCTCACGCTGCTCCTTATATACCTACTCTGCGGGGCGGAGCTCGCGATGCAAATTGCGCAGACCAAGGTACTCTGTGTACCATTGGCTCATTTTGTAACCACTCGAAGGTGATTGGGCTCTTGGGCGAGATCCCATTTGTCTCTTTCTGATGTAACGTCTCCATTCCCTCCTTCAGGGAACGAGGGTTACATACGTAACCGAGACATTACTCTACACTGCTCAAAACTTGCGTTTGAATCATCATTGGAAAATCCTTTACATATGAAAATGTACTTACAGATTGTGTGTCGTAGGAGCCAGACTGTCCTTGCAAAGTTGGAACTGCCCCACTTTATAGAAACAGACACCGGCATTGTTGACTACTCTCACAGGGAACAGTCCTTGTCCTCTGCAAAATGCGCTGCACTTAACCACTGATTAATAGTTGAGTCCTCTTTTGGAAGGCCAAACAAAGTAGTTTCACTTTCACAACAAACAGTGTCAACATGGCGGTGGCAGCAACAGTGAGAATAAAAGTTAAACCTTCTTGGATAGCATTATGCAAATCTTCCCACATCGTGATGTAGACATGTAGGGGCGTGTGAGAATGAGCCATTTTAGGTAGGCGTGATTGGCTTTTAACTCTTATAAAGAATACCTCTTTGGATTTGCAACTTTACAGATCTTCACAGGCACCAAGACCTTGTTACATTCCAAAGAGAAAGGAAAAATGAAATCGCATCGTATGACCCCTTTAATCATTCCATTCTCTTTTCTAGTCTACAGCACTATGTGGACCTATGGGATAATGTTCTGAAATGGATTTTATCTTACTTGCATGACATATGTTGTGCAGTTAATATTGCAAACCACACTTCATCTGTAGCCAAGCTTACATGTGGAGTCCTGAAACTCCCTTACATTGCTTTGCAGATGATATTCAAATATACTTACCATTAAAGACCATAAAAAAATGTTAAAAGCAAAGTTCTCTAAGTTTAAGTTTGATTTGAAACCAAATGTTAAAAAAGGACTATATTACATATAGTCGCCTTAAAATGGATAAGCAAGTTCATTTCTATCTTTGTCAAAAATCAAGTCATTTCCTAATTTAATGAACACAAAAAAGATTATTCATGCTTTAATTGTATCATGGCTGGACTACTGTAATTCAATTTATCTTGGTCTAAATCATTCTGTCCTCTCATGTTTGCAGTTAGTTCAGAACTCTGCTGTGAGGTTATTGACGCGCACATAAGTGTGAGCACAATCTGTTTATCAGTCTATTCATAAGTATGCTACTAAATACCTTTCCTTTGCTTAGGTCAGCGAATCAAATTCAACTAAAGGTGCCAAGATCTAGACTTAAACATAGGGTGATAGAGCGTTTGAGGTAGCTGGTCGCAATCTTTGGAATAGCTTACCACAACACCCAATTTGTCAATTTTCAAGCATAAACTTAAAGACTACTTTTTCTCTCTTGCTTTTAAATAATGTGTATATATGAGGCCTTTTTTCTTCACTTAACTCTGCTATAGGGTTATATTGTTTTATTTTTGTTGGTATTTAGTTAAATCTTTGAATTGTAAAGCACCTTGGACAATGAACATTGTAATTATATGGTGCTATATAAGTAAAAGACTATACATCTGACTTGACATCTTCTCAGGAACAGCTTTAGGTGGACCATTATGTGCCTATGACAGAAGAATGACTATTTGTCAGTGTTATGATTTACACCAAGCACCATTTCAAATCTAGTGCACCTGTATTCCCATACATTCCCAGCTCATTGATCCATAGTGATCCTGAATGGTTCCTGAGGCAGAGCTGCCGACTTGTTAGCAGAACACCGTATTAGCCTGGTAAGTGTGAAATCTATTCACTTCCCCTGTGTTTCATTTGCCTCTCCTTTAGCTGGTTCCCTGCTCTTCTTATTCAGCCTTGTTTACCAGGCAAGCAGAGTGTGACAAAAGGAAATTCCCACAGCCTGAGGTGGGCTCCAAGGGGAGGAGCAGGGCATTACTCAAGGCTGATGTGGACTTCCTGCCCCTTCCCCTGCCCCTGTGGTTTAATTATCACTTGCATCCTTCTGGAGATTAAATAATGGGCAATCATGCCCTGGTGCTCTGAAACTACATGATGCAGGGGTTGCTAGAATTTGACAATGTCACATAGTTTTGCTTAAAGGAGCAGTTTATACAAAAATTAAAAAATTGTGTTATTTTGTGCAAACATATTTGGAATGACATGAGGGTGAGTAAATGATGACAATTTTCATTTTGGGTAAATTTTTTTCTGTAATGTCATTCAAAACTCTCTATCCAGATGGAGAACCAAGTACAAGAACTCTGTACTTGGACTATTTTAACACAAGCTAATCATTTTCGGACTGCACAAGAATGCTTGAGCTTCAAAGGCTTACTAGTGAATGATGAAACCAAGGAAAGAAAAACAAATATGTGCCTTTTCAAACCGTCTGGTGCAAATTTAACCATAGCTATCTGGGGTAGGTGAAGGAAGCAGAGGTTAAATTATGGATTTCTTTGGGTCAAATCACCTACTAATTCCTTTTCATTGCATGGGTCACTCATTCCAAAGATCTCTGCTTTAGATTACCTGAAGATCTGACATGCTTTACATACAACTTCATGAACCAATTAACTCTGTATGGCAGTAATGCAAAAAGAGCTAGAAGTCTAATTACATATTTAGAGATAGTCAGTTTTTGCTCTCTCTGATTCTTTTTAATTTGACTGATCACCCTGTGAAAAACAGCCTGCTGGTTTCCACTGGGATTTGCTCTCTGCATGACAGCAACAGTGCAACGTGATTTGGAAATAAATGATTTATACCTCAAACTGTCTTTAAAGGCACAAAACTGTTGCATCCACACCTTTGTACTTCTCACAGGAAATAATAAATCACTCTTTGGGATGGGCTTCTCATGGAAGTCAGTCGATAATGCGAGTCTGGCTTGTGGGATTAAATGACAAGTACATTTTGAAAGGAATAATTCATTTAAAAAGAATGAAAAAAGCATTTGGACCAATAATAATAATGCTATCAGATGTGAGATTAATAAACTCAATTTGAGGTAACAAACGTCACAGGATACTGGCAAAAAGTGATATAGCTCAGCGTGTTGTGCGGAAGTGAGACATCACAACACTGAACCTGTCATTCAAATCATGAAAACCGTTTCTGGAAATTGAGGTTCTAAACTGTAAAGCATACGATCTAATTTTCTTATCCTGCTACCTCTATGACAGCGTTAGTTATGAAGACCATACGATTGCGGCTACATTTGCAGCCCAGACGTGAGGGTCCTGAGATGAGTGTATCAGTCTGAACAAGACTCGCTGACTCTTGTATGTTAATGAATAGACTTTCCGGGTAACCCAGACAAAGTCAGGGTTCACAAAACCTTCATTTCCTCCCATTAATACAGCTCAGAGACAGGCGTGGATGCAGACAGGGTAAAAGGTGAAGGCAACGCTCTGCTGAACCTCAAAGCGGATCAAAGCGAATGTCACATGAGCCTGCACTCACAGTTCATAACCAAAGCATATTCTCAGTGTGTATGACTAAATCCAGGTCAATTCCCTGGAATGGAAATGGTGCTCAGTTGACCATAGCAAAAGCACACTGCTTAGATAAAATGAGTCTAACCATTTAAGTAGAATCAGGCATTAGTGGTCAGGGGTGTAGGAACCATCAGAAAGAGTGGGAGAAAGACATTAGAAACCTTATCAGCTTGACTTATGAATATTGATTAGGCAATGTAACATTCACCCAGGATGTTGGAGCTGGGGAAACACTAACATCTGGTGACCCTGGTGCCCCAAGACATAGGATTAAAGTGTCTTTAACAGAGTACTGGCCCCTGACTAGAGGGAAGTGAAGTACTAACTGATAAATTAACTAAATAAACACTTCTATACTGTGTTTTGTGAACTGCTTATAATTTAGTAAAATACTGAGTAACACTCAATTTTAGGCTTTAGGATTAGGGTTAATCTGGTTAATAAACATTATTCCCTTATTTATCTTATTATTATCATACTTTATTATTAGTATTAGTTCAATAAATTACAATAAAAGTATTATATATTCATATGATTCAAGCACTAGACACTTTAAATAAGAAGTTTATTGTTACTTAACCAGCTGATTACTATATTTAATTTAAAATATGTGTTTAAAAGTGTTGATTTCATTGAGTAAGTAATTTAGAATTAATAAACATTTCAGGAAAAACAGACCTGTAATGTGATAATATAGTAGCTATACAGTGCCCTCCACTAAGTTTGGTTTGGTAAATATGATAAATATGAGCAAATGCGGCTGTAAGAATAAATCTGCATTGTTTATCCTTTTGATCTTTCAAATAATTCACAAAATTCTAACCTTTCATTGAAGTAAAACAATTGAAAGTTAGGGAATCTGACATTATGAAATAAATGGTTTTTCTCTCTCTCTCAGGCATGGCCACAATTATTGCAACCTCAATAAATTCCTATGAGTAAAATATCTTTGAAGTATTCCTAATCATATTAGGGGAAGTCGTGGACTAGTGGTTAGAGAGTATGAGTCTCAGGCCAGCAATACCACGACTGAGGTGCCCTTGAGCAAGGCACTGAACCCCCAACACAAAGCCAACATCTATAAAAAAGAGCTGCGATTGCTAAAACTTTAATCACAGATACCAATGCTAAAATACGAGAAATATGGTATCATGATCAAAAACCTGCTAAATAACTTTAACATCTGCCCTGCCCTGTTTGGAAGGACAAATATGTACAGAT
Organism: Carassius carassius; assembly: GCF_963082965.1. Taxonomy (NCBI): domain Eukaryota; kingdom Metazoa; phylum Chordata; class Actinopteri; order Cypriniformes; family Cyprinidae; genus Carassius; species Carassius carassius. The sequence goes on from NC_081786.1 coordinate 18,882,929, forward strand.
AGACAGATAAATAGATATAAATATTAAAATGGACAATTACAGCAAATTTAACTGTACTAATATATCATTCATGATTTTAATTGCTTGTAATGAACTTGAGTTCAATTAGAAGGAGTAAAATCAATATATGGTGATCAAGAGCGAGCTGCACGCAGAGGAAGTGAATGTGGAAGTGATCAGGCAGGCCACCGCTGGACATTAATGGGGATGCATGCTGCTTCTCTCCTGCAGGTTGATTGTGTATTGAGCGATTAACCTCTGCTATTCAAAGCTTAAGTTGATTGCTAATTAGCTTGTGTCTGCACAAAGGAAATGCATTTCCTGGCAATGTATGATCTACTCAAATGGATATATCCATATTAAATGGCTTTGTCTTAAGAGATGTATTAAGTGAGAAACGAAATCTGGCTTCAAGACAAAGCTTTACTGCTGAGTTAGGGATTTCCTATGAAAGGGGAAAAAAAGAAGAAGAGAGAAAAATTACTTCAACTGGCAGAGAGATGCTTGGATAGATAGATAGCTTTTTTCAACAGTGCGAGTACACATTGGTACATAGTATCTACAGCTCTAATGTTTGTGTAACTACACATATGTAACAACTCACTGAATGGTATGTATAAGTACAAATGTGTAACAAGACATTGGTAATAACAATTTTTGGTAATAAAAGTACAAATGTGTAACAGGACTAACAGCACTTTGTGGCAAATAAAGTGTTACAATTTATATTAGATTTATCATGTAATGTTACACAGCGGCAGCCAGCAAGTTAGGATTTACATATAAATTGTGGTTGGTTTCCAGAATGTTACACTTTATATTAAGTGGACAGTTCCTGAGGAGTTATCATGTAAGTACACTGGTATGACAGTGGTGCACCAACTCCAATCCATTTCCACCCCTAAACCTACCTATCTCTAAGCCCTGGATCCCATTTCCACCCCTAAACCTAGCCATCTCCATCCCCCTGGATCCCATTTCCACCCCAAAACCTACCCATCTCCACCCCACTGGATCCCATTTCCACCCCTAAACCTACCCATCTCCACCCCACTGGATCTCATTTCCACCCCTAAACCTACCCATCTCCAACTCCTGGATCAAATGGTTCCAATTACTCTTATACATATTGTTGTTACAAAATGTAGTGATATGATTCCTGTTACATGAGTACTTGAAGTGAAAAAAAGTGTTGTTATCAATTTCCTGGTACACATTTGTACTTACACAAACCACCTTGAGTTTTGTTACATGTGTGTGCTTACAGAAATATTACAGCTGTAGATACTATGTACCAATCTGTACTTACACTGTGGTTACATACTACATACACATTTAAATTCTAGGTAAGTACACAGGTATTAAGGACCCAATATAAAGTGGGAAACGAAAATATATTATTTTATTTTTTATTTTTAATATATATATATATATATATATATATATATATATATATATATATATATATATATATATATATATATATATATAAACAGTGGTTTAAAACAAAACTCCCAAAGCCTACGTAAAGCCAGCTAAAATGAACTCTAGAGGCAGCAAAACACACGTCTTAGTCCTTTTTACACAGATTATAATTTCAGGGGCATATTATCTATTAATATATATATATATATATATATATATATATATATATATATATATATATATATATATATATATATATATCTATATATATAATTTTTTTTTTGCACCTTTATGTGTTTAAGATAAAACATGCAAGACAGAACATATTGTATTACTATTTTGCAGAAATGTCACCACATGCACATAATTCCAATGAGCATGGATCGCTCTAACAGTATGTCCACCCCAGCTAATTTCTAATAAAACAAGAGGTCTTCAGTTATTCTAGTAGCTGTTCAACTGCAAATATCACACCGAAGTGTGGTATATTCATATCAAAATATTGCACTGTTCCAAAGGGCCACCATGTTGGAAAGTGCTAACGGTGGGCCTCAGACTTGCTCAAATCTGTAGTGACTCAAAGTCCATTCCACCTGCATGAACTGCATTTGCTGAGAAAGCAAGGTGAAATTCTCAGATGACCACAGTGTGGATCAAAGAAAATAAGCAGACCTTGAAACTCCCAAGCTCTTGGCTGAAGTCATCCATGCGTTGTGATCTATTTCAGCGTCAACTGAAAAGCTGTGGGACTGAGACCCTCAAAACTATGAACATAGAAAAACACCAAGATTTAAAAGAAAGACTTTATTTGAATCATTATCTGGAAATAACCACATCTAGCACTGTCAGTGTACAGATCTCCATGACACAGTGGTTATTTCACTGTCAAAACAGAGCTGTGAATGTGCAGAGGGGATGGAAAAAAAAAACACAAAAAATTAAAAAAACAACAACAACATGCTACCCTTCTGCTTCAGACGTTTCAACATATGACAACCAGAAAACCTGAGCAAGTATAGCCATACGAGACCTTTGCATTATTTTTCATAAAGGCACACCATATACAAACATACAGAATGCAATGCAAACAATGTTGATTTAGGATCAAAACTTGCATATACAGTACAAAAAGTTTAAATATGCAAAGAAACTATTCAGTTTCAGCTAAAATGATCAGGGTAGTTGTTTGCTGGTTTTAATTTAAAGCAATCTGTCAGTATATATAGCACAAAAGAACCGTAAGTAAAAATAGCATGCATCTTGCATTCATTAAGTGTGTTTGTACTGCACTGCAAGTACGTCTTTTAAGTTTAAGTCCCATAACTCATTCGTCTAAATAATAGCTAAAAAAGCAAGTAATTATTATTCGCACTTGAAAAGTATACAAGCGGTTTTGAAACATTGCACATTTTTCTATTTGCCGAGCTTGAGAAAACAAATGTTTTGTTTAGTGTTTGAATGCGTTTCTGTCTTTAGAAAAAAAACATTCTCTCATTACACAGACCGCTTGGTGGAGTCTCTGGCAGACAGACGCCACAGCAGCCTCTGACATCTTTGGCACCTTCTTCATAATGGGTGCAAAACATCCCCTACGTCTTTATCTCTCTCTCTGTTTTTTTTTTTTTTCACATGGCATCACAACACGTACAATTTTCCACTGAACGGTTTAAAATGCTGCCACTAGACTACAGGTCAACACATGATGCTGTTTGTGTGTACCAAAAATGGTGAATATTCCAAAAGTGATAAAAAATGTCAAGATATATTACTAGAACTTCAAAGTACAAAGTCCCAAATAAATACTGAATATGGAGACTCCTGAGAAAAGTGTCCTTTTTGTATGAAAGCATATGGAATCCTTTCTTGAAGTGTATTTGAAAACTTCCATATAATGTATTAATTCAATGACGTCACTTAAGTGCATTTAAAGAGAATTATGTTTCTCTTTTTTTTTCTTTTTCTTTTTTTTTGTTATTTTTGTTATTTGCTATTAACTAGTTGCTTATTATTATTATTATTATTATTATTATTATTATTATTATTATTATCATATTGACTGTTTAATAGTACTTATAAAGCACATATTCTTTATGACCATATTCTGCATCCCTAATCCTACCCAATACCTACAAGTAACAACTGCTTTACTAATTATTAATAAGCAGCAAATTAGGAGTTTGAGGCAAAGGTTGTTTTTTTATGCAGAGATTCTGAGGGGAGAGATGAAGAGCAAACAGATTAATCAGCACAGAGTTCCAGAAACTGAACGGATGTAGCTCACGCAGAGACTGCTCCTTCTGTGTCTTTCTCAGATCTGATGGATGATGATTTCGACGAAGACTGGCAGGTGACAGGTTTGAGTCCAGGTGAGTGAGTCAGGTAAGGAGTAATGTAGTGAACTCAAGACCAGACAAAGTGCAACTGCACTGACTGGGTATTTGAGCTAGTGTTGATGAGCTGATGATAGGTGCGGCTGATTAGTAATCCGGTGATTGTGAGCGGGAGTGTGAGGTGATTGGGCCTGATGAAGCTGGAGTATCCCTGACATACATATACTATATGTAATTCTTTATTTCTTTTAGACGAATCCAATCTGAGTAATATTAAAAAATATCCTGGCTCTACCAAGCTGTATAATGGCAGAGGGTGGGTGTTGCTTTTCAATAGTCCAAAAGAAGTCAAATAAAGCGCATCCATCCATAATATAAAAGTACCTCACATGGGCTCTGAATAAAGTCATCTACATACTGTAGCAAACACTAGACTCCCAACGCTGAGATATTTGCGGCCTCCCGTCTGTTCTCTGGCTGGAATATTGTAGGATTGAGTTTCAGTGACTAGTCCTTCCCTCTTTGTCATATTGACCCTATTGAGCCTGTAACTTTTGCCTAACCAACAACTCAGAGGAAACCATTATTTCTCAGATTTCACTCTTTAACATATAACGAGATTTAATTTTCAGTTATGCATTATCTTTCCCTCAGATTATACTTAATGCTGCACATTTATTTATTTTAATAGTGACTTTATATCTCACACCGGCCATCCTCTGCTGAGACGGCATTCCCTTTCTACCGGGTCTTTAAAATGCATATTTAGGGGCAGGTCAAAAAGATATATAAAGTGCCATTAAGGCACTGCTTGCAAATAAGATTCCCTTCTTTCCTATAATGCCCCACAGGGTCTATTTTTGTTATTCAATAAAAAGACCCTATGAGTGATTTGTTTTTATGGGTAATTGCTTGTTTGACATTGTATTTTACAAATTTTCCCCTGTCCGAAACCACCCTCTTTGCCCTTGGACTAAGCACTGGATGTGAGCCCAATAAATATTGATTTTTACTGAGGTGTGTGGCAAACTATCGATTTCTCATGCGTTGGCCAATAAAGACCATTAAGGTAAACAGTAATCAGCAAAACTTGCCAAAAAAGTGCAAGCTGATCTTTTCGTGCAATTATTTGTTCTCTTCTTTTTCGCCTGCTGGTAAAACGGAAAGCCAATGAGAGTTCACTCAGAGGATTGTGGCATTAAAAGAGCCTCTTATACACATTTTAGTGACCTATTAAGAGACTTATGGAGCCTGTCCACGTGCCCCTAATCTCAGATATCCTCTTAAAAATGGAATTGATTGAATGAATTGATCTTTCCAGAAGCTGGAAGGCACAGTCGTGTAATTATCTCATATAAATCTCCGTCGTCTCCACAGATAACAGATAACTTATGAGTTGAGGTAACAAAGTTCAGATTAACATGTTTGGGTGACCTAAAATTGCATTTCTATTATTCAGAACTAAAAGAAAATGTCTAACATTTGCAGATAATCTGTAACTGTGCGATGCCTGAGGCTTTGAAAGGGCAATTCAGGGTCAACAGCATCTACTAAGTCAAATCTGTTTAAACACAGATTCAGTTCATTTTGCTCACCCTACATTTCCATGGTGCATGACAGGCCACCCTGTGAGCTGAAGGCAATGATTCATTTCCCAGAATTCCTTTAGGTTGCTCTCTAGTTTGCTCTCAAGTTTCCTTGTGGTTTGCGCCATACATGATCAAATATGTTAACCCCTTCTGTACTTTATCTGCCTTTGTAAAACTTATGTGGGGCGTTTGCTAAGGGGTCATAATACACTGACATAAATGATCCAACTTATATTCTTCACCTGGTGTACAATTAGAGAGAGAGAGAGAGAGAGAGAGAGAGAGAGAGAGAGAGAGAGAGAGAGAGAGAGAGAGAGAGAGAGAGAAAAACACATAGAAATTCCATTGTTGAGACTTGGGAATAGACTCTTTTGACTTGGATCTAAATCAACCACCAAAAAACTTTAGCAACCAGATAGTAACATGCAACCAAACACAGAACAAATTAGCAATTGTACAGCAATATACAATCACTGTAACATTATGATGATTTTTGCATGCAAGCACCACTCAAAATAAATTTAAAGACATCTAGTTCTTGTTACACATATATTTTTAACTGCAGCAGATTTAGTGTTTAGCTTTTAACAAAAGCAAATTTAGCATGTAATATCTATAGGCAAGTCAAATGTTTGAGACTTAAGGACAGAGTGAATTGAAATAGTAGTAAGTAGCAATAACCACTATCATGCTAACATCCATTCAGAACACCTTAAGCCCAAGTATACTTCAGTTTTGACGCAAATGCTTATAAGCGTATGCATACAGCCGACAGTAGTCTAGTGTCTATTTCTTTCCAGAAGTCATGGGAGTTAAAAATAAATTTGTGCCAAATTAAACTTCAAATCTTGTGGACAAAAACAAATGTGAAAATTTTTATTTTTTTCTAACTGTGCTTTGCTAAAATTGGGCTGTACTCTTGCACTGTGTTAATTACAATATAGTCATGCACTTAGGTCTCACATATGGAACCCAGCCTTCTACCAGTTCTCGAGGATTCAGCGAGTGAAGGCCTAGTGCTGGATGCTCTGCCATGTCTAGCTGCCGAGGGGATGGAGGAGCTCGACAGGGTCTATGATATGGACTCTCTGGAGAGGTTTTAGCAAGCTGACAGTGCCACTACTCATTTCAAATGAGAACACAGGAATATCCACACAAAGGTTACAGAATCTAGCGAACATGTTGGGGGTTGCTTAGCCCGCAGCTCTACAATTATCTGTCAGCGAGGCGCCTCGAGCCAGTGCCCAGTGAGCTCACAACCTGAATGGTCAGGGCACACCCTGTGCTTGATAAGCTATGGTGATGGCATCCACAATCCAGTGGGCCATCCTCTGCTGAGACGGCATTCCCTTTCTACCGGCGTCTATAACAGACAAAGAGCTGGTATGAGGTCCTAAAGCTTTGTGTCCGGTTTACGCAGCGGACAGAGCAAAGCTAGTGCATGGTTCACCACCTGATCCCTGAAGGGAGTAGTAGGAACCTTGGGCACATAGCCAGGCTGGGGCCTCAGGATTACTTGGGAGTCAGCCGGCCCAAACTCTAGGCACGGATCGTCAACCGAAATGCGTGCAGATCCCCTACCCTCTTGATAGAGGGCAATATAAGCAGGAGCAGAGTTTTCAATGAAAGAAACTTTAGCTCGACTGAGTGCAAGGGCTCAAATGGGCCCTGCTGTAGAGTTTTATGCACTAGAGACAGGCCCCAAGAGGGTATGCCCCAAAAAAGCAGCTTCCTCTCTCTCTGGGTCGCCCATCCCATTGTAAATAAAATATAAATAAAAGTTACTCTTAAACATTATATCCAACTGCAGTAGACTTGGTGTTAGCTTTTAGCAGCAGCAAATTTAACAAGTACATTCTGTTGGCAAATAAGTTTCCAGTGTGTCCATTTAATTAAATTCTTACCCCATTCCCATTCTCAGGATTTCTCATCCTGCCTGTATTTTTGTGTGTACATGTGTGTGTGTTTGTGTTTACGTCTGTGTGAGTTTGGTGACCCTAAAGCAGCTGTGCACCATGGATTACTGCCTGGCCATTACTCAGCTGTGTGCTTGGATTACGATTGGACATTAGTCAGTACTGGAATTTACATGACAGTGAAACTCACAGGCGGCTTTAGAACCACCACTGTTTACGCTCGGACAGAAAGTAAGATTCCCTCCCTCTGACAGATGGCCTCTTGACCAAAACGTGCAGTGTTTGTAATAAGCTCAGGGGCAGTGGAGGTGTTTGAAACTATAGAGCAAAACAGAGCCCACCCACATTTCAACAGTCTTGGTTCCAGAAGTACTCTTCCCATCCATATTTCCCCAAAAGATTTCAGAACAGCATTATAGGCCATGGACCAAAATAACCAGCTACGAGGTGAATCACAACATTATTAACAATGATTTTAAGCGACAAATGAGTTGAAAATCAGACAAAAAAGTAAAACTTACTGTTTACTTGATGGCTTGAATAAAACAAAAGCTACTATCCTAAAATGCACTGCTAATGATATAAATTAAAAATGGTAGAGATGCTGAGATATATACAGAAATACTGTATTTCACATTAACTGCAGTATTTGGGCTAATGGCTTTTAAAAATAATATACCATTACCAACTTCATAGCTCACAGTGAGCCTGTCTTTAAAGGTCTACAAGTTATCAATAAGAGAATCAGTTCCGCTAAGGAGAAAATTAATGAGATTAAAAAAATATATATTCTGGAACTTTCTGGAACCTGTTGGATTCTACATGTGAGAGAAGGATATTTTGAGTCTGAGAGACCTACTGAAGATTTACATCAATGGGAGCTGAGAACAGCAAGCCGATAGCTTCAGCCTGATTTTAATAAAGAGTCTCTTGATTGTTAGATTTCGAGGTTGAAAGTCTGAGAGAAGTCTTGATGGGCAGCAGCAGATTTAGCATTTTAAAGTAAACAGAGTGAAAATGACCAGCTGCTAGTTAGAATTAGCCTTGCAATCAGCCTGCAAGTACTTAGCGAGAAAACACACACACCTACACACACAAACACACGCAGAGGGGAGGAAAATGTGTCCTAACCCCACTGACCCTAGATACAAAACCTGTGAGGCCCTGAAGGCACAGAATTAATTGCTGCCCACAAACCCTTATACTTTAAAATGTCATGAAGAAACCTTACGCTGGTATAAGATCCTGAGTGGAGGGCGAGAAATGGATTCATTCCAACATTGTAAATAAATCTGACACCAAGCTTTCAAACGTGAGTCATATAAACAGGTGAATTTATAAATCTCTTCACCGATGTATAAAGGAAAACATTTTTCTCCGCCATCATTCCTAATGTGTTTACCTTAAAACCTCAGGATCGGAGTGCTACATTCATTGAACACATAAAATTACCCTCTTGTTGTGTACACATTTGGTATCGCACACAAGAATCTAAAGAAAAAACATTATCTCCGCTCTTCCTATTTCATTCCCACTTGTGTGATTAGGAGACTAAAGGGGTGGGGGATCTTATCAAGGAAATATCTGTTTTGTTTTCTAGTCACTAAATCACAATGTGTTCCATTAGATAAGGAGGTAAAGGATTCGAGCCAGGCTAGAAACACTTTGCTCAGACTGAAGGAGACTTTTTGCAGCACAAATTATGTCGGAGTAGGGGAATTATTTAGCAAGCCACAATCAATAGTGGTTAAGATGCTGAGAGGCTGTCTCTGAATGAAGGGACAGGTAGACATCAATAGTGGTGTAATGGTCTGCGCAGCATGGGATATACACAAATGTCATGGCAGTGGACTATGACGTCACACAATCAATACACCACCACACAGAATCCAAAAGATACAATCTGTTTGACTGCTGGTGGCAATAAACTGAAGATTAACCTTTTCATCCAAACAGAGTCCTCAAGAACATTAAAGGGCATGTTCTGCTTTGTGCTAATTAACAGCGAAGCCGTCACATTTTTTGACATTCAGTGTAAAAAGCTGAAAACTTGGTTAAGTGCACTTTTATGAGGTCATTCTGCACTAAATCCTGGTGAGTGGCCTATGTAGACGACATTTTGAGGGATCATAAGTGCGTTATTTAAATAAAAGCTAGTCCAAAGTTTGGAGTATGTAGCATTTTAACACAATTTTAGGGCTTTCATGGAACTTACCCTTGCCAGAATGTATTGTGACAAGCTCAGTGATAAAAATAAATGTTGAACGAAGTGTCAATAAAATTAATTACATTGTATTAAATAAATATTGAAAATTGGATACAGTATTTATTATGTCATCAGCTTAAGAAATAACCCCAAGTAAAAAAAAAAAAAAGCCACAGATTTAGCGTTTAAATATCCTTTATTACCTGTATTTCATTTAATACAGACAAGTATCAATAAAATGGAATTGCGATTTGAGTTTCTGAGTCAGATTGCTATTTTCAATGTGTTTCAAATCAATTACTTCCATGACTATCAAAATTATCTCCATGTAAGCAGTTCATTCAGTTTCGGAACAGAGCTAGTACTTATCAAATAAGGTAAAAGGTAAAAAAAAATTAAGTTTGCATGAACTTAAAAGAAATTATAAAAAATGCTGCCAAACTGATGAAGCCCAAAGGGAGACCAGTTCATAGAGGCAGCAACCAGTGCAGAAAGTGATCGATTATTTAGGAATGTCCGGCTCTGGCTTTTGTGAACAGCAGAACAAGAGGCCTTTTCTCCCTCAGCAGTCATTCACCTTTGAGCTGCTCTCTCTCGCTCTCTCTCTCTCTCTCTTGCTGAAAGGCTGTGACCTATAGCAGTCCACCTCTGGCCTTACCCACTTGTCTCAGTCAGTGCCTCCTACACACTGACACACAGGGCAAGTTAAAGGAATAATTCACCTAAAAGGAAAGAAAGGAAGCAAATTCTCCCACCCTTACAGATTTGGAATAGGTTTGCATTTCTGGGTGAACTAAACCTTTAAAGCATTAGCCTCACTCGCACTATAAGAACTCAAATAGAAATTATGGGAAAGAGTGAGAAAGTTAAAGACTGTGATAGGTGTGATCTTTGTTGCTCTTCCTTTGCATGGTTTGCTGCATGTGTTGACAGAGTGCGATTCCCAGGACAGCTAACAGAATGATGTCACCACCATATTTTGTTAAGTCAACACAGCTGAAGTCTTGTTTTTCTTCTGGGAAACACCATGGTCTTGAAAATGCTCATTAACTCATAGACACAACATCTTAAAACAGCTACACACCAGGGCTAAGCAAAATTTGAAATTGAAGAATTCACTCTGTAATAATGCATGTGCATATACACATTCTTAATTTAGAGAGATAACTCTGTATACAGACCTGAGCATATAATAAGTGCAGTGTTTTTCTTCTTCAGGCCACAATGAACAGATTTTACCTGCAGGCACAGAGAATGCAGTTAACATTGCCAAGAGCTGAAAACTTTGATATTTATAGAGTAAGAATAAAAGAGAAATGTAAATTTATAGTAAATTATAGTAAATTTCAAGTTTGTGTAAGTTAACTTAAAACTTGTGGATTTGTGCTCAACTTTCTTTCAGCAGTATATAGTTTCAGCCTTATACAACTCCTTGTTTTTCGAATCTGGCTTGTTCCAAACACTAGCATCTGCACTACATTTGTATTTACAGCAGTGTTCTTGTATTACTGCTCCAGAGTTCACACTGGCCTTTGAGGTTTATTCTTAACACTTGATCTGCTTAGGCACTTAACCCATACATAACAGATTAATACTGTATACAACACACTTTAACGTTTAATGCACAATGCCATCCCTCTAAGTGTTGCAAACATGACCCAATTACATTCAACTTCATGTTTAAAAAAAGAGAATAAGAATGATAAATCAAACTCTCAAACAATCTAGTGTTTGTGTGTGTGTGTGTGTGTGTGTGTGTGTGTGTGTGTGTGTGTGTGTGTGTGTGTGTGTGTGTGTGTGTGTGTGTGTGTGTGTGTGAGAGACAGCAGGAGAATGTGTGTGTTGTGTCTGACCTCAGTGTGTTACCCTACTTTCCACCACAGTGATATTTAGTATGTGTGTTTCCATGTAAGTTAAAGACTGTGGTATCAAATGTTAACAAGCAATTATTTGTTGCAGTTTAATATTTCTAAGATGTAATAATATTCCATTATTTTACTGTGATGTTCATTTAATTATTATTATTGTTATTATATTATTATTATTCTTTTGATTTTATTTATACTTTTGTACATGTATACTAAACTTTGGCAATATTGTATCATTTATAGTCATGCCAACAAAGCAATTTTGAATCGAATTGAATAGATAGATGGATGGATGGATACATTTTAAATGTTACTTTACATTCAACATAATTTTTCACCAAACACTAAATTACATCCACTCCAATTTCTCACCAAACTTTACATTTAACCTAACCTCTCACCAAACTTCGACACTTACTGCCTTCCTTTACACTTGACCCTTACACTTCATACATTATTGCATACGAAATGAGCAATAATGAGAGGAGAAACCAACTTTTTACAACCCAATGCAACTACTTTGTCTCAGTTCATATTAGTCAGTGGGTTTACTGTATGACTGATAGAGTTTAATCATAAAAGAGTTATGCTATGAATTCATAATAGAGGCTATAAATAGTGGGCTCTCAGAGTTGTGTATTGAGTCTAAACAGATGATGCAAAGAGCTAGAAATGTGTAGAGCACTAAATAAACAGAAGAGGGTATTTGTGAGAAGGACAGCAGGTTCAAAGGGTGTGTGCAGTTCTGGGATGCTTGGGCTGCTTATTCCAGTCAGGGAAGGATGAGAGTGCCCAGCCCCTCACACACAAACACACACTCACACACACACATACCAGCTGCTCCTTCACTACCCACAACAGCTGCTGCACGCCACTGCTCAACAAGAGCCAGAGAGATAGAGGCTGAAACAGAGAGAAGAGAGAGAGAGAGGAAAAAAGCAAACTAAAGAGAGAAGGTGGTGCATTGTGTGTCTGGAGATTCCCTGAGAAGTGCATTCATGAGTTCATCTCAAGTCAAGATGCTTTGTGTGGTGCACATGGGACGGCTATAATTATAGTCCTGGGAAGAAGACGGCCCTCTACCTTCTGTCAGAGAACATACTGTCACCAAAATTTTCAGCAGTGGCAATCATTAGCAAAATACAGAAAATTGGATATACATGGTGTTCCTTAAAACCCAGTAAATGCCTATAGTGAACAGTTTACATTAAAAAAATAATAATAATTTAGTTCACAGTTTTTTTACTTTATGCTATTCAATTATTTTCTTCCTTCATAAGAAACACATTTTGAGGATTATCCTGGTTATTATTTTCTATATAAACAAAGTTAATAACAACTGGGACTATCAATCTCCGAAAAATAACACACAAAGTATCATAAAAAGTGGTCTAAATGATTCATGAACTATATTTTAAAACTTCTGAAGCCATATGATTTGGTTTATGTGAGCAATGCAAACAAAAATCTAAATAGTTACTGAAAATATGTCCTTGCAACATGTTGACAAGTTAAAGAAAAACGTATAATAGCGCTGTTGATTTGCATCATCTTAAAGGAACAGTTCACCCTAAAATGAAAATTATATGGTTAATTAGTCACCCCCATGTCGTTCCAAACACATAAGACCTTTGTTCATCCTCAGAACACAAATTAAGATGTTTTTGATGAAATCCGAAAGCTTTCTGTCCCTGCATAGGTAGAAAAGCAACTGACACATTCAAGGCCCAGAAAGGTAGTAAGGATATTGTTAAAATAGTCCATGTGACATCAGTGGTTCAACTGTAATGTTATTAAGCTGTATGAATACTTTTTGTGCACTAGGAAAACAAAAATAATGACTTTAATCAACAAAAGGTTTTCGACACATGTTCACAATTTTACACACAAAGTTAAAGCTCACTGGAGGTGGAGATTTTCATTATGAATTCTGATTTACATTTTGGTATGTTCTCCATAAAAAGCTATCATATTGCTTATTTTAAACTGAACTGTCAACTTTTGATGTTTATTTACCAAAATGCGCCAACTTACAGTTATAAAATTTCATGTTGACTTTAAAACGATCTCTTTTGTGATTTTTCTCACCTACGTACAGGCCTATAAAGCTCCAAAAAACTGAAGGCCATTAGCGAGGTACAGCAATCACGAGTTCAAAAGGGGAACAAATAAGAATAATTAGTTAATTAGCGAAGAGCAGCCTGTGGGCTTTTTGAGAGCAATGCTGTAGACCTCCATTAACTGTCACGTTCTCAAGGACGTCAACACACATTCCCACTCACAGACACAACAAATTTCTCACAACAGCCTCCCACTTAAGAATATGCAAAGACCCGCACACACATTCACAAAAGCAGCCAGGCCACGCGTGTCTGTGGAGTGTTGAACATGCGTCGCGGGACTTGTTTTTTTTGTGTTGCATTTAGCTCCAGGCCATTAAAGTTGAGTGTGAGTGCTGAAAGAATGGAGCGACTCGATCCCTCAATGCTGCACTGCAGATTTATTGAGTCCAGTGAAGGACACACATGCACACACATATCCCTATAGAGCACAGGTTCGAACAGAGCGAAGAGCAGCAGGGTGGTAAACAAGACTCCCAAAACCACTGACCGCAGTGCTAATACACCATTAGCTCACTACGTAATGCACACTCACCATCAGACTGACTATATAATTCATTCTTTATTTATGTTGTAAATAAAGAAAGCATTGATTTTATGTGTCCTCTCCCACCACTCAGCACCAACAATATATGCAGTGACAGGATATCTATTTCTGTTTTCTTTGTCACATTACTTGAATTTAGCTTAAACTGCATATTTATTCCTGAATTCCGCCTATTCTACAAGTCTATATAGCCTATTCAGCCTATCCTTATGTTGGGTCTACTGTCTCTGAGATCAGACGGCCTCAGTCTGCAGAGAAGTATAAGCTTCTCAGATGCAAAAGTGCTTACATCATCAGTTATGATGTGGTCCGTCTGTAGAGGGCAGTGTTAATGCTGTGTGCTTTGAGGAGAGAGACAAAGACTGAAAAGTGAAGAGAAACTCACCGGCTGCTCCCATGCAACTTGGATTTCTGGCATTCTTGGCAGCCATGCACAGAGGTCACTCCTGAAAAATTCAGTCACCGCAAAAACCCTAACGATATTTTTTCCCTCCACCCAAAGGGGTTTAATTCATCACCAAGCCACGTCTGTTTATAGGGCCGAATGATTCTGCTGCTGAAAATTATGCATGGTTTCTGAAGGATTAGGTCAAACTTTTGCCAAGATTTTCTATCGCTTGTTGTCTCACAGACATTGATAAAGAATAAAATAGCAAATATAAACTTTGTACATAAGTCACATGTGGCCTGTAACACAAAGCTGGTTTCAGTTTTTACCCAGGTGAATTCATGTTTAGTTTTCAGGTTCAAGAAGATGGGTTGGTTTTGAACGGGTTTGTCACCATGGTAATTTACGCTATACGGCTACCCTGCTCTAGAGCAGGTTTTATTCTGGTTTAGGGATCGCTAACTCGAATGAACTGAACCAATCAGCTGTGAGCACAGTGACATGTGTGATGCAATGAAGCCACTCACCCATATCTTTCGCTCCAAATTAAAGCAGTCTACAGTCAAAGAATTTTAGAGACAAAATTGCCTGACTTTGCAGCTACTTATTTATTATATTTATATTATATTAATTGCAGTATAATTCATATAATATATTCATATAATTATTATATGAAGAGGCAATACATTTTAAGCTTTGCATTTAAATTAAATGAAATTATATATATAAAAATATAGATTTAATATATCCGACTTTTAAATGACTAAACTTATATGTTTTCCTTTTGAGCTCTGTGTGAAACTATATATAAATAAATTCAGCTGATTCCTTTGCATAGTCATAAATTTTCTTTCTGCTGTCTTCTCAAACTTTTGCTGCTGCAGAAGTGTTTATTTCTGCATTGTGTATTCCTAATAATGACATCTCTTAATCTTCAGCAGAAAAGTGAATTGTGCTGACTCTCGAGAGAAGTGAATCCAACTGATGCAAACACAATCACAAACTCTGGGTCAAACTCTTAGTTGACAAAGAACGTTTAACCTATTTAGAGCTTTGTGAGCCCGGTGAACCTAATCTAAACCAGATTGGCTTTATTGGGTTTTGTCAACTCAAAACTTACTGCAATTCTGAGTTTGTTTATCTGTCTTCGTGCTACAGGCCACTGGCTCACAGATCTACAAGAAAAAAACTTTAGAGTTTCAGAAGAGTTCTCAAGAACATCTTAAATTGCCTGCCAAACTTCAAAAGTGTGGGGTCAGACGTTTTTTTTTTCCTCGTATTTTAGAAAGTCAGTAAAAACAGTAAAATTACTCACTCTACTTTAGAATCACGCAATCCTTCAGAAATCATTGTAATATTCAAGTTCAAGTCTGCTTTATTGTCAATTTCCACATGTACAGTACATACATACAGAGAATCGAAATTGCGTTACTCTCAGAGCCCGGTGCATACAGATAAAATTAACATTAAAGCCTAAAAATCTAGATCAAATATAAAATGTAGATACAACTATACAATAAGGGAATGTAAAAAAAAAAAAAAGAAAAAAAAAGGCATATAAAAAATTACAAATAAAGTTAAATAAAGCAGCGCAAGGCAAATGACAGATATATTGCAAATCAATGAAGTGAACAACAGTGCAGATAAAAGATATTTAGTGCAACAAAATCCCTTATTAAAAATACCTTATTAAGTCTGATTAAAGTGACAATTGACAAAGGGCTCAAGAGCAGTTATTATATTTAACTGACTGATGAGGTAGTGGAATGACGTCAGTTCCATGCTGAATGAGGTAGTGAGCAGACCAATGCTGCACAAAGTGACTAGTGCATGCCATCATATAATTAGTGTGTGTGTGTGCGTGTGTGGGGGGGATTCATAGTTCAGTGGTGCCTGGGGCAGAAGAGGGGAGGGGGGCAAGTTCGGGAGGGAGTTCAGCTTCCTGACAGCCTGGTGGATGAAGCTGTCCTTCAGTCTGCTGGTCCTGGCCTGGAGACTCCACAGTCTCCTCCCTGATGGCAGCAGACTGAAGAAGCTGTATGATGGGTGAGTGGGATCACCTGTGATGCAGAGGGCTTTGCGGGTGAGACGGGTTCCATAAATGTCCTGGAGGGAGGGGAGAGAGACACCAATGATCTTCTCAGCTGCTCTCACTATGCGTTGCAGAGTCTTTCGGCAGGACGCGTTGCAGGCGCCATACCACACAGTGAAGCAGCATGGGGGTAAGTGCAACAGGACGGTAGTCATTGAAGCAGGATGGAGATGGCTTCTTCGGAACTGGAATGATGGTTGTAGTTTTGAAGCATGTGGGAACAACAGCCTGACTCCGTGAGATGTTGAAAATGTCTGTGAAGACATCAGTAAGTTCTGCTGCACAGTCTTTCAGTACACGCCCAGGGATGTTGTCAGGACCCGGAGCTTTGCGTGCATTGATCCTGCTGAAGGATCTCCTCACGCTGTCTGAGGTCAGCGTCATCACCTGGTCGCCGGGAGGAGGTGGAGTCTTCTGTGCAGTGGTGCTTTTTTGTTGCTCAAAGCGAGCGAAGAAGGTGTTCAGCTCATTCAGTAGAGAGATGTTGCTGTCACAGGTCCGTGGTAGGGGCTTGTAGTCTGTAATGGTCTGGTCTGTATCCCCTGCCACAGGTTCCTAGTGTCTCTGCTGTCGCTGAATTGATGAGCTATCCTCCTAGAGTGCTGTCTCTTAGCCTCTCTGATGCCACGGGACAGGTTGGCCCTAGCTGTTCTCAGGCCCACCTCATCTCCAGCTCTGAAGGCAGCGTTCCGTGTCTTCAGGAGTCTGTAGACCTCCCCTGTCATCCATGGCTTCTGGTTGGCCCGGACAGTGATGGTTTTTGTGACCGTTACATCATCAATACACTTGTTGATGTAGGCAATGACAGTCTCTGAGTACTCCTGGAGGTCAGTGGTGTTATTGCATGTGGCAGCCTGCTTAAACATGTCCCAGTCAGTTGTGTTGAAATCAATGAAGTGAACAACAGTGCAGATAAAAGATATGTAGTGCAAAAAAATCCCTCATTAAAAATACCTTATTAAGTCTGATTAAAGTGACAATTGACAAAGGGCTCAAGAGCAGTTATTATATTTAACTGACTGATGAGGTAGTGGAATGACGTCAGTTCCATGCTGAATGAGGTAGTGAGCAGACCAATGCTGCACAAAGTGACTAGTGCATGCCATCATATAATTAGTGTGTGTGTGTGTGTGTGTGTGGGGGGGGGGGGGGGGGGTTCATAGTTCAGTGGTGCCTGGGGCAGAAGAGGGGAGGGGGGGCAAGTTCGGGAGGGAGTTCAGCTTCCTGACAGCCTGGTGGATGAAGCTGTCCTTCAGTCTGCTGGTCCTGGCCTAGCTGTTCTCAGGCCCACCTCATCTCCAGCTCTGAAGGCAGCGTTCCGTGTCTTCAGGAGTCTGTAGACCTCCCCTGTCATCCATGGCTTCTGGTTGGCCCGGACAGTGATGGTTTTTGTGACCGTTACATCATCAATACACTTGTTGATGTAGGCAGTGACAGTCTCTGAGTACTCCTGGAGGTCAGTGGTGTTATTACATGTGGCAGCCTGCTTAAACATGTCCCAGTCAGTTGTGTTGAAATCAAGCAGTCTTGAAGAACCTCTGATGATCCTTCCGGCCACACTTTAATCTGTTTATAAAACGGGTTTGGCGACTTTAATGAGTGGTCTGTATGCAGGCATTAGCATGACAGTGATGTGGTCTGAGGCTCCGAGGTGGGGGAATGGGAGGGCTTTGTAAGCTCCTCTCTGTGTGGTGTAAACAAAGTCCAAAATGTTATTACCTCGTGTTGGAAAGTTAATGTGTTGGTGTATTTTTGGAAACACACTCTTTAGGTCAGCATGGTTGAAATCCCCAGCTATGATGAGAAAAGCATCGGGGTGTGCTGTCTGCTGCTCACAGTTCATTTAGTGCATCGTTCCTGTTGCTGATGATGTTGAACGGGGGAATATACACCGAAATGAGCAGTATAGCAGTATATTCCCTCGGCAGATAGAACGGCCGGTACTTAATAATCATAAACTCCACCAGGCGTGAGCAGTGTTTGCTGATCACAACAGTATCGCGGCACCACGCATCATTGATGTAAACAAAAAGCCCGAGAGCTCTGTCCGCTCGATAGCACGTCAGCTGGTCGAGCTGAATAGCACAGTCTGGAACGCTGTTGCTGAGCCATGTTTCTGTGAACACAAAAACACAACAGTCTCTTACAGTCCTCTGAGTTGAGCGTAGTAATCGAATGTAGTCCAGTTTATTGACCAACGAGCGTACGTTAGCGAGTACGATGGTGGGGATAGATGGCTTGTGTGGGTTAGCCGTTAGCCTAGCCCGGATACCTCCGCGCTTACCCCTTTTCTGCTTCCTCTCACAACGTTTGTCTAACTGTAAAAATGCGGTTCTGCCGACATCGAGCAGAAACTCGCGACTGTATTTGCGCTTACAGACAGGTAGACGAGACGAGACGGCGAAGTACAAAACACTGCGACTCACAAGACAAAAAACACCGTTCTGTCGGGACAGAGAGAAGCCGCTGCGTGTGGACGCGCCGCCATCTTGGTTCAATCTTTTTATCAATTTAATACATCCTTGCTGGTTTAATAATAATAATAATAATAATAATAATAATAATAAATAAATAAATACAACTGACCACAAACGTTTAAAGGGTTGTGTATAAAATATTTTAAATTAATAATATATAAATATTAAGTGCAGCTTACTTTAGACAAATGTGATACTTCAGTGAAACATATAACACAGGGAAATAGCCCTCACTTTTATTAAAACAAACAAGAATGGAAAGAATAATGATGATATCGAAGTCAAATTCCTGTATGTTTCCACATCCCTGTAGTACAGTTCCTACAGTGAGCTAAAACAGTCACATTGTCTTGACCGAAGAAATATGCATATAATTGAGTTGAGAGTTGAGAGTTGAGAGTTGAGAGTTTTCACTTGATATCAGATGATCTGCAGAAGATGACGATTATGCTGACATGTTTTTATTTAAATAATTATCAAACAAAAGATCAAATATACCAATATTTGTTGCATAAAAATATCCATTGGCTTCACAATCTAAGTAGGCATGTGTAACACTTTTTGGTGGGTGTGTGCTTAATAAAATGACTTGGCATATTGTCAGAGTACAGGGAATGCCCCCCCCCCCCAACACACACACACACCCTGTTTGGACACGCTTCTCTCAGCTGTTGTTCCCGAAACAGAGCTATGGGAGAATGAGCTTGTTTGCTATTTCTTTTTTTATTTGAATTGGCCACAGCTGAGAACATGAAGAAGAGGAACGCAACTGCTGTCGATGAAATCCCATGTAGACTTTGGGGAGCATGTTAGCAAGCAGAAAACTGTAAATGTGTGTGAAGGAGAGATATGGATGACAAGAGAGAGATGCAGAGGAGAAAAAGAGCAAGTGTGCAAAGGAAGATAGGGCTAACCTCTTTAATCAGCCGTTTCCGACCACAGGAAGCACCTGCAATCCATCTCCCATGGTTGGTCTGGGACCGCTACAGGCTTCAGAGAGACAGCCTCGTTTCTGAGAGAGCTTTTAATTAATTGATTCATTGACTGATTGTAGCAGGCTGTATTTGTCACTGGATGTAATGTCTAAGTAATGCTAGTAGCAATGTCAAAGTTGAATACAACTTTGACATTGGCACTCGCCAAGCGCTTCATGCTGGTGGGCAGCAGGTCAAAGACAAGTAAAAGTGATGAGACTGAGAATAAGCAAAGAAAATGTAGAAAAGGGAGAGTTGAGGTGGGAAGAAGATGTGTGTGACGAGTGGGGCCGAGATCCATGGGAACAGGTCGAGGCTGGTGGAGTAATTGGAAATGAGCGACACCTGCGCCACGCACCGGTCTCAAGTCCCACGGAGGAGCTCGGGAAGGATACAAAAGAGGAGTTACGTCAGTGAAGGAGGAGAGAGGACCAGGCCTAGATTTTATTTTGTGTTTTGGTTTTGTTTGTGCACGGCAGTCGCCTGTGAGGGGCTGTCGTGCTGTTTTGTGTTTATTTTATTATTAAAGTTTGATTTAAATGTCCACCGAACCACCTCCTTCTTCCCGTGACTATGAAGGTTTTCATAGCGTTACATTGGTGCCGAAACCCAGATCTGGTCCTCTCTTGTCCTTCAGACGTAACTCCTCTTTTGTATCCTTCTGGAGCTCCTCCATGGGACTCGAGACCGGTGAGTGGCGCAGGTGTCGCTCATTTCCAATCACTCCACCGGCCTCGACCCATTCCCACGGTCCTCGGCCCCGCCCAACTTGTCACAATGTGTTTATGGTAATGTTTACATTTGTTACCCGGGACCACTTAAGTGATGTATGGTCTGTTTGAAAATCTGGAATCTGTGGGTGCAAAATAAATAAATAATATGAATAAAACGAGAAAATCGCCTTTAAAGTTGTCCAAATGAAGTCCTTAGCAATGCATATTACTGATCAAAAATGAAGTTTTGATATATGTACATTAGGAAATTTACAAAATATCTTCATGGAACATTATTTCCTTAATATCTTAATGATTTTTGGCATAAAAGAAAAAATTATGATTTTGACCCGTACAATGTATTTTTGGCTATTGCTACAAATATACCCGTGCAACTTAAGACCCAAGGGACACATTTATTGCTTTGCATTGAGGAGAAACATTCTATGTGGACAATGACAATGATATTAAGCAGCACAATGAAGACTAAACTAATAGCTGAAAATTCTACTTTCAACTAAACTGTCACTTTTGGTCAATTGAATGTGTCCTCACTAAATAAAGTATGAATTTCTTACTGACCAAACTTTTGAACAATAAAATGTGTATAGAATAAAATAGTAGTTTAACAATATAATACAATATTTAAGGTTTATTTATTTCTTTATTTTTATTTATAAATGTTTATAGGTGAATGTAGAATAGTGATATAAGGTGGTCTAATCAGTTCTTGTCTGAAACTATAAAAGTAGAGCCAGCAGGTCTACCTAAAACCTCATAAAATACACAGAGGATTAACAAACGCAACATCCATCAAAGATAAGCTTGAGATGGTGATGTGCTCAGCAACAGTTACTACAACCTTCTACCCCTTCCATGCAGTCCTCTATTTATCCACCATCTAAAAGATAGGGTAAACATCTCCTCAAAATCCTCTTTGACATGAGTATTTACATATCTCCACTCTTAGACAAAAACACAGGCCTCCTATTTGCCAAGAGATGAAAGGAATAGCAGACACAGAGTGATTCCTGACACAGGAACCTCTGACAACAATCAGTGTCCATAATCCCAAACCTGAGGACCAGACATTGATCAAGCAGTTCTCATGATTTGTGGGGTGAAAAGGCATATGAGGGCAAGGCTTGTAGAAGTAAAGGGCCTGTGATTTAATTTGAGGCCAAATCTAACTCAACATTATCAGTCCCATCAACCTTGGCCTGGTCTCTTACTCATAATTGTGGAAGCTAATGCTCTTTGAAGCCTCACCAACACAAGCACAGGAGATCAACAAGAATGAAACTAAGCAAATAGACTCCTGAGGAGTTTGGAGATGTGGGATCACATTGGTCGGCGCACCACAGCATGTGTTTTTATCATTGAGGCCATTAAAATCCCATCATCCACCATAATAACATGTCTGTTTTCTTATTCAGGGGTGACCCATCTATCTTCTAAATTTACCATGGACGCTGAATTTAAGAACGTTTAGACAAGTTGCAACCGGTTCCCTCGTAAGTTCCTGAGGAAAAAGTTTAATCCAAAACCAGGTTGAAAGACCAAGATGGGTATTTTTAATGGCTCTGAGATGAAGTCTGTAATCTAAAGAGGGGAATAAGGTTTTTAACTAAAGTAAAACTAACGTTTCGTTTCATCAATAATGGCTGGATTACCAATTAGATGCTTTATATCCGGTTCTATTGCAAGGGTTAATGAATGCCCAGTGGAGGAGGAATGTGAAAACCTTCCCCAGCTACAGACCTAGAGGTCATAGGTCACAAAACATTTGACTGGATCCTCAGTGGGTGTTCTGATAGGTGAAGGGATTCGACAAAGCTTCACAGTTCTTGCACTGAGATGTAGTGTGCTAACAGCATACTGAATCAGACAAGATGAGAACTTAACTCTCAAACATAGCTAGTTCATAGAAATGTTTCACTATGACAACTTTAACTATAATCAGAAGCTGCTGATGTTGACTACCATACTTAACATTAAAAGTTAAAGCTATTAATCAGAACAAATAGGCCCTATTGGTAAAATAGTAGGTTGTAACAGCTAGCCTCTACCCTAATGCTAAGCATGGTGAATGCATAACCATTTAGTTTAACACCTGAGTAAAAGCTAAGTTCAGGCTATATACAACGTTAAAAAGCATCATTACCTGCCCTCAAATAACCTCTGGCACAGCCTGAAACCTGATGCATGGTTTCGGCTGAGAAGAAAGTCATCTGAGCGATCTTAAACCTGAGGTAGCTTTCCTTTAAAGTAAATGTGTAGGGTGGCTGTAAACACAGCTGGTATTAACTGTAAGAATAAAAAAGAAAAAAAGAAATAATGCTGTGTGTTGTAAAATGAAAGTGAATAATTGAGCTAGCTAAACACCAACAGCAACACCCTGCTTGTATTTATGAATTAGCATGTAGCTAAGCAACATGTAGCTACCTTCAGAGGTCCTATTATTTCCACCCATAGAAGCTCATGAGCACTTGTTAAAGTCCCTCAGCAAACAGACTCTCTCTTTCCCCTCAGTCCTCTGGAGGGTTAATAGGTAATCCTTCACTAAATGAGATTCAGAGGGTGTATGGCCTTATTCTCTCTCTCCAGAGGGAGAGACCATAGAGGCCTCCTGTAGAAGTTAAGGATGGGGGAGGGTCTTTCTATCCCTGTCACCTCCAAAAAAAAAACTGACTAACTAAATAAAAATAAAATCTTTGGTGGAGAGAAAACACAGCAAATTTAGTACTTACCTCTGTTTATTCCAGAGGTTTGGAGGATTTAACCTGTCCTGATCAAAAACAGAAACATCTTTTCTTAATGAACGCCTCACCTTTTCTCTTCTCTTCAGCTCTTGTGTCTTAGAGAGAGCTGGGACTATTTCAAAGGGTCCCATGCTGTTTCATGAGTACTGTTTTTCTGGTTACTGGTTACTTCTTTCTTTCTTTTTGAACATATATAAGCAATACATTTATGTACATAAATATGTATGTGTGTGTGTTTTATTAAACTTACATTTAGTTATTATTTATTTTAAAATATATGAATCAACACTCAACTTTTCTAAATTGTATGCAAACATGTAAATTGCACATAAAACAGTTTAAGCAACTTCTAAATTATAAAATTACTATTTGTTGTTGAAATTTATTTACAAAGTGACTGTCATAACTTGTATCATAACAGATTTATTTAAACATACATTAAATAACTAAGAAATCATATGAAATATAATGAGTATATAGTGTAATATTTTGTGAAATGCTCTTCTCTAGATATCATATAATTTCTCTAGCGAAGGAGCTGTGGACACTGTTGACCTGCCTGAGGTAAATGAAATGCTGTGTGACATTTTGTTGACTTCTCTGAGGTTGAAACAATGATTGAGCGGTTACATGAGGCACACACACACACACACACACACACACACACACACACACACACACACACACACACACACACACACACACATATAGCCAATGTGACAATAAGACAGTTGATTAGAAAAACTGAAAGCATTGGGCATTACAGAATTTACTGTATCAATTCATTTAAATAAACTCTTTATTTTCTTTCTAGTACCAAAACAAACCATCATAAACCAAAAATGTCTAATGGAAAAACGGTGTGGTTTACCTTTCTCTCTGTTTACCTTGACTGATTAGGAATGCTGTTCTTTTATACAGCATAAATAATGCTGTAATGAAACAGTTATTGTAATCTGATAACACTGGATTTCATTGTAAAACACTTTGGTATGGCGAGCATTTACCGGTGAAGCAGCACACAAAGCCCATAATCTCCAGATCATTATACCTGATTCTCCCCACACACACTAATGTGATGACAGTTAGGACTCTAATTATGCAGGTATGAAAACAAGAGAGATTGTGTTTGTGTCTGTGTGTATGTGCATGTGC
This sequence comes from Carassius carassius, assembly GCF_963082965.1. Lineage (NCBI taxonomy): Eukaryota > Metazoa > Chordata > Actinopteri > Cypriniformes > Cyprinidae > Carassius > Carassius carassius. The sequence goes on from NC_081786.1 coordinate 18,907,491, forward strand.
ATGTGTGTCTGTGAAAACAACACCAGCTTAGTTTGTTATGACCGTAAAATAACATGCAGACTGAGGAAAGGTCAACTCATTTAACTAAAAAGGCTCCCGCTGAAGGTTCATGAGGGACATTTTTCACTGCAAAAACAACAACAACAATTTTAACATATTATGGCAGCATGTTCACTTAAACGAATAGTTCAGTCATCAATGAACATGTTGTTTCCAAATAGACATGATTTTTGGTATATTTTAATTATTCAATGACAGTCCTTAACTAAAAGTAATTTGCATCATAAACTATATATATATATATATATATATATATATATATATATATATATATATATATATATATATAACGGGTAGCCAAAATACTCAAAGTGACTGCCAGTTGTTTAGGCCACATTCACATAATGGTGTAACTTAAGCAATGGTGTACAATTAGAGCAATTAGAGATTATTTTGATAAGATTTGCATTTAAATTGCCATTGAACTGTTTGGCAGTTGAAGACGGATGGACATAGATATAATAAGAAGCAAGTGAAACTGTGTGCATTTTCTTCTCAACTGTAATAGGCATCTCAATAATTTCAGTCATAATAATCTGTTGAAAAAATAAAAGTACTTTAGGTATCTTTGTCACGCTTGTGTGCTGTATGTTAAGCACATAAAATATTTAAAGGGTTAATTCACCCCAAAATTTAAATTAGCTCATGTTTTACTCACCCTCAAAGCATTGAAGGTGTATATGACTTTCTTCTTTCAGATGAATCCAATATATATCCAAGCTTTAGAATGGGAGTAGGCAGGTGTTTTTGTTCAACGGTCCAAAAGTAGTCAAATAAAGTGTGTGCATACACAATAAAACATGCCTCACATGGCTCTGGGGGTGAATAAAGGCCTCCTGTAGCGAGTCCATGCATTTATGTACATATTTAAAATATTTGTATAATTTTTTCTCACTTCTGCTGATTGTCATTAGATTCGTCTGGAAGAAGAAAGCCATATACACCTAGGATGCTTGGAGGGTGAGTAAAACATGGGCTAATTTTCATTTTTGGGTGAAATAACCCTTTAAGAATACAGTAAATTTACCGGCATTTTCTGAAGGCTGCAGTGGAATAATTTACAATGTGTATGCTCACTTCCATGGATTATTCAAAGGAAAGCCCATTTTATGATGTATGATGATTTTCAGAGAGCTTGCTGAACAGATCACATTAACTATATAACAAAATGAAAATGAATTTATTAATGTGCAATACATACAAACATTTGTATTTTTTTATTTTTTTATTTTTAGGAAAAAGGCCATTTTCTAGTGTTAATTATCCATGTCAAAGTATAATGAAGAACACATTAATTAACTAATTTATTAATGAATAAATAAATAAATTAAATATATTGATGATATATGATATATATATATATATATATATATATATATATATATATATATATATATATATATATATATATATATATATATTATTTTATTTTATTTTATTTTATTTATTTTTTTGGTCTGGGCATGCCATAAAAGGGTTGATCACAGATTGTAACGAAGAGTGTCATCATCCTCTTTTAAGGGTGTTGATTTTATGTGCTTGCTTTTGGTCTGTCTGTCCTGCGGTACTGCATTCAGCAATTGGTGTGAAGTTTGTGTAGACACAATACTTCTTGCTATTTCATTTGTTTTCCTCACCTAAGCAGTGGAAATGAGCTTTCTCTCCATGCTTTAAGGGCTGAACCTTTATCTGTGAAAACAAACCAGACAGTTTCTGGAGAAATCACACATCAGTGTTTATGACAGAGGTGCAGCTTTCCCACAAGTCTCATCCAGTGTGTCTAACACAAACAGGAGCATGTTAACGGCGACTATATTTCAGGAAGTAGGTTATGTCCAGCACAGACTTTGTTTGTTTGAACAATTTCTTCAGTGAATTAAGTGGTGAAGTCTCACTAGAACAACACTATCACCATCCACAATTCATTCATAGTGAATCCACCCACCGTATTTATATAATGCCATTCATCAAAGACCCTCAACAGCAAATCTAAAAGAATGATAAATTGAAAGGCTGATTTGCCCAGACCATCTGATGTCCTTGAACAAATAGAAGGAAAAAAAAGCAATCTCACAAAGAGAAAATAAAATAAATATGAGAGTGTGTGCATGCGTATGTCTTTATAAGACACGTGCATCTGAAGAGTGAAGGGTGCTAAAAGCCTGCAGGGTACACAATCAATATCAAATTTTCCATTGCCAACTTCTGGGCTATTGTAAATGACTTCTGTCTGAAGTAATAACAGGTTGAATCGGGAACCTTTGGTTTGCAGTTTCATTCAAGAGGCTGGAGGCCACACCCACCTCTCCATCTCCTGCACATTGCCGCTTAATAAAACTACAGCCCTGCTCAGGCTTTTCGCTTATAAAAGGTGTTCTATAAAAACATAAATGGAGGGGATAATGGTCGGTACAAACAATCCTGCATTATCTTTTTTGTCTGTGTGTGATTTGGCCATATGCCCACTAAGCATGTTATTAGTGTTGGTCTGGGAGATTGAATGCACTGTCTGGCTGATATTGTCATGAAGCACTCGGGGCAATGGTGAGAGTGATGACATCCAGTGGGGGTGCATTAAGGCCCACTGGCCGCCATACTCAAACACAAGCTCTATGACACCAGAGAGACAGCTATAAAATACCATGCAGTATGTTTATATCACAAATGATGGATGGATGCAGGAACGACTTAGGCTATATACTTACTCACTGAGAAAAAAAATAAATAAAATGAGAGGTTTAGGATTTACATTGAAAAAATTTCACTCTTTGGAAGCAGATAGATGGCAGTTTCAGAAATAATTATGAAAAGTAACATAAATCAATGCCAAATTTTGAAGTTGAAAGACTGAACTACTGTTTTCTTGCACTGCAAAACCAAATAAGTCAAGGTAAAGTCAAACCATTTGAGGACACCAATTACCTTAAAGGGAAAGTTCACCCAAAAATGAGAATGCTGTCATAATTTCCTTACCCTCCACTTGATGCAAAGCTGTAGGAGTTTACTTCTTTTGCTCAAAACAAAAAAAGATATTTTGAAGATTGTTTGTAACCAAGGAGTTGATGGTAGGGTGTATTAAATTGGGTTTACATGACACACTTGTTCAACTTGATTATTTTATCACTTAGCCATGATTAATTGTGTACGTGGAGAAAAGACACACTAAAATGCAACATATTAAAGAATATGCAATCTGAAAATAAAGGTGCTTAAAATGTTCTTCACAGCGATGCCATAGAAGAACTTTTTCTGGTTCTACAAAGAACCATTCAGTCAAAGGTTCTTCAAAGACCCATCTATTTCTTACATTTTTATTTTCTGAAGAACTTTCTTTTGCCACAAATAACCTTCTGTGAAAGAAAGGTTCTTCAGATGTTAAAGGTTCTTTATGGAACCATTTAGACAAAAATATTTTTTTCTATGGAACCGTGAAGCACCTTTATTTTTGAGAGTGTGATTTAATTCTCTAATAGTATAAATACCCAGATCTTACGATTTAAAGCACAGACTTAAACTACTACCTCAGCCACGGTCTGTATGTGGCTTTTTCAAGCTTCCATCAATCTGACACTAACTGCAGTTCGCTGTTGAATTTAAGGGAAAATAAGACTGTGAAAAGGCTAAATGGCATAACAAAATGATTATGTCTAGTGCTACTGTCTGCAGCAATAATTGTATCATAATGATCAGAGAGGAGACTAGAGCTGTTCTGAGGGACCAGACTGCTGGAACAACAAGAGAAAGAGAAAGAGAGAGAGAGAGAGAGAGAGAGAATCAGAGATGGAGGGAAAAGCGGAAACAATTATAGTGTATCTCATCAGGTAATGTTCCGCAATAGGAGAAGACTTCTAAGGTTTCACAAATTGACTAGTTTAGGAAGTTGCATCTTAGACGTTCAGTCAGAAGGCCAAATACAATAATATACTGAACAAGAGTTTCTTCGGCTGTGTTAATTTGGTAATTTTGGTAACTAAATTACTGACTGACAAAATTTCACAATAATAATAATAATTATTATTATATATTAGTATTATATATTATAACATTATTATTACTATAAAAATAATGGTGACAGTACAAAATAGCACCTTAATATAAATGATTTATTAAAACAGACTTGAAAAATGCACTAACAATGTTTAAGAAAGAAATCTTCTACAGTATGCTCTCAGTCTTGATTTAAAATACTGTAAAAGTAGCAATTTAAAATAACTGTAATAACACTGTAAAATAATATTTATATTTTAATCCACTTTATGAAGTAATTTCTGTGATGGCAAAGCTGTATTTTTTAGCAGTCATTCCTCCAGTCGTCAACGTCACATGATCCTTCAGATACTTATATGCTGACTTGCTGCTTGAGAAATATTTATTATCATCACCGTAAAAACAGCTGTACTGCATAATATTTCTTGACAAAAAAAAAGTATATATATATACAGTAATTAGAAAGGCCATTACTCTTCCTTTAAATCAAAATGAAAAAAATTATTTGGAATAAAAGTATTCATTCCTTGAAATTTCGGTTAACGTTTGGTTATAGCTTATTGACTGACATTAACTAAAATGATAAGGCATTTCATTCATCCCACAGTGGGATTACAGGCTATATAGTCCCAGAATGAAATATCGCTGTCCATCATAAATGCAGCCACTGTGATGCAAGAGATGAAGAAGACCAGACAGATCGATAAAGACCAAAGAAGCCTGTGAGCTAGATCCATGTTGGCTCTGTTTGTGTACTGCAACCTTTTGGATGATGACATTATAGAATAAAAATATTTTGGTGCTCAAAGTTTTTCTGCTGTATTAATGGACAGTGTTGAACAAGGACATGTACTTGAAGTTACCAGCAGGTCCTGACCCTCACAGACACAGTCGCTTTAGTCAGTCAACTCTGACTCCATCTTGGTAACACCACAGCCAGCTAATCAAAAAGGTTGTTGGCTCCTCAACATTTATTTCCACAGCCACTATAGTGAATGTTATGATTCCTTCCTCATCTTTAAGATCAGGACAAGGACATTACCTCCCAGATTTCACTTGTTATCATCCCATTGCGTGAGTAATTACCCAACCAACAGTCATTATTTCAAGCCAACAGCAACAGAGATTCAAAACCAGAAACAAATCCTTAACAAAATGTGAAGATGAATCTCTCTCTGCTGTCTCAAGTCCTGAGGCATTGACTATGGGTCTGCGCCTCCCCAGCCTGTCTTTTGTTGAGCCTTTGAACAGCTTTGGAATATCGACAGGGGAGTGTGTGGGAAGCAGCAGAAGCTTGGCTTATCTGGCCCGGAGGGTGTGTGCGACTGCAGTATGAAAAGAGAGAGAGACTGGAGTGGGACGCCTGTGTGGGGATTGGAAGCTGAATAAGGTGCCAAAAAGCCCAGGACACCAGCTGAGGATAAGCAGCACCACAAATAACAGACTTATTAACCAGACGTGAGAATCTTTGACTTCTGGGAGATTTCCTGACAATTCTTGAAACAGTTGAGAATCTCTTAAAGTGTACTCAACTTTTTATATTACAGATCTTCTGTATGATTAAACTGAGAGGGAAACAATGTGATCTAAGAGTCTACAACATACCGCACATGGTTTGATTCATAAGATAAGAAATTAGTGCTGTCAAATGATTAATCGCGATTAATCACATCCAAAATAAAGGTTTGTGTTTACATAATATATTTGTGTTTACTGTGTATATTTATTATGTATATATAAATAAAAACACACACACATAACGGTGTTAGGTAACGACATTATTTTTTCAGTAACGGGGTAATCTAATTAATTACTTTTCCCGTCGTTACAATGCCGTTAACATTACTGGACGTTAAATGCGGCCCGTTACTATGCATTGATTGAATAAACTGTACAATCTGACGTATGCACCCCTGGCTCACACAGCTAGTGAGTAGGTGGGTTAATAACGAGATAAGTGATTATGATTGGCTAAGGCAGAGTAATGTGTTTCATGCTAGCCAATCAGAGCCAGTGTTTTTACACACATGCCAGCGCACGCGCTAGCGGCGCCACACATGCAACAGCTAAACAGAGATTCGCAGCATGAGCAGAGATGGCGAGTCAGCAGCAATCCGATGAAAAGTTGGCATTTTCAAGGTGGAGGTATAAGCACTACTTCACAATTCATTGTGGTTAAAGGCAAGAATGTACTTGTAATGTGTACATTATGTCCAGGAGTGAAGACTTTGTCGACATCCATTGTAAGCAACTCTTAATTTAATGAATCATCTCACAACGGCACATGCATCTACAAAGCTAGTGGCCAAAAACACTTTTCTTACAAAGATAATACTTGAAGTGCAGGATAAAACTCTTGCTGTCTGTTGACGTGCAATAAATGTCGAAAGTTATGGGCGAACACCAGTCTGTTCTACTCATTTCAACGGACTTGTTAAAACTGCTCAAAAAATGCCAATTCTTTGACATATGGCAACTTTTTTTTTTTAACAGTAACGCAATTAGTTACTTTCCCTGGTAAAGAGTTACTTTTATTATAGAGTAATTCAGTTACTAACTCAGTTACTTTTTGGAACAAGTAGTGAGTAACTATAACTAATTACTTTTTTAAAGTAACGTTCCCAACAGTGTATTTAACACAACACAAACTTAACACAAAATTATTTTGGATTCGATTAATCACGATTATTCATTTGACAGCAATACTTAATATACTTAAGTCACAAAACTATGCCTTTAAGACTCAGTTCCAAGGAAACTATATGCTTATTTACAAACTAAAGCCTGGCCATTCACAAAATGGATATGAAAGTTTCTACCAGGAAGTATCTAATGTTATGTCATTCATTCATGATTATTAGCTCTGGCCAATCACTGCTTGACACCTGCAGTATGTATGTACGGAACTTTCTATTTTATGTTCGCAGTTGATGATGGTGACATTCACATTCACCTTCCCCCTGAATCATTCTGATAGAAACACTGGTCAAGGTCATTTAGCAACACATTTGACTAAGGTTTAGGGTTTCTTCAGGTCTTCTAACAAGCACAATGTATGAACACTCTTAAAAATAAAAACTCTTATAAGCTTGCACATGGAGACATGACCTGAAAAGACACCAGAGCTTCAAACGACCTGCTTCTGGCATCGAGAGTAATGACCCCAGACTCTAAAACTAAGTAAACCACCTTGGGCACCTTCTGTACTGACTACAAGAAGAGATATGACTCAGTGCCAAACACATGGATCTGGCTCCAAACAAGGTCAAAAAGACACTAATGACCTTCACCAGGAACTCTGTAGTCCTCTGGAGGACAACACTAGAAGACAGCTTAAAGACATCCTCCAAGGTGCTGCATCTTTAATATGGATAACAGATACAATATAAAGTAGTTGTAAGGCTGGAGCTACCATCAACCATATGGCATGCATATATGGATGATGTCAAGCTGTATACCAGGACTAAGAGGCATATTGAATATCTTATGTGCAGGAACTTCCACAAAGTCAGATCTTAAAGAGAATGGCAGGAACCAGATCAAAGTCATCAACACATATTCTCTGCCAGTCTTCAAACACCCAGCTGCCGTAGTATGATAGCCAAGAGATGATATGGAAGCTCCACAAAGACATGAAAACTCAAAAAGAAAAAGAATGGTAAAGCCATTATTGCATTGAAAAGAAATGAGCAAGAAAATGCAAAGCCCTCCATTCTAATCAATAACTATATGGCTTTCAAAAATTAAATATCCAGCCTGCTGTTGTCAAGTTAGTAAGAATTAAGCCATTTTCCTTATATTCTAATCTAATATGTAATACAGTTGCAATCAAAATTACTCAACCCCTCAGAGACTGCAGTACTTTACAAATACAAGCTTTTCTGAAGATCCAGGATAAAATTAAAATTGCATCTATAACAGTTCACTGGCATATTAAAAGTGATATTGTCAATATATAATGTAATATTTTTGAGTTGTCATAATGTCATAATTATTCGACCCCTATTCAACATTGCTGTTTTTAAATCACTTATTTTCATGGTGGGGAATAAAACAGTCTCAAAACACAATGAACCCTTTAGAAACTCTATTAAAAATGGAATTAGCTTGAGCTGTTACACATACAGTTAGCCCATGCATGTGCTGAAGTTGAGTAGCAAAAATGTCAACAGAGATCTCTCAAAAGCTAAAGAGAATAAATATTGTATTACTTTAGAATGGCTAAGGCTATATGAAGATTTCCAAGACATTGAAAGTTCCTAGAGACACAGCTCTCAACCTTATTCCTTAGTTTAAAGTGTGTTTTACCAGAAAACCTTTGAGGGTGTTGAAGTAAAAGCACAATATCATAAAATGTTTAATCAGAGCAACTGAGAAAAACCTGCAATGTACAGCCAAAGACTTGCATGACCCGATGAAAGGAGGAAAACCATTTCAATGCAGTGTGTAAGAAGAACACTAGACAAGTATGGCCTTCATGTTGAGACATCTTGCAGAATACCACTCTTGATCAAGAAGAACAAAAGGCCAACTTGAACTTGATAAAATTCATTTGTGTAGACCTGTGGAGCTCTGGAGGAATGTTTTATGGAGTGATGTGACCAAACTGGAACTTATTGGACCCATGGATCAGCGGTATGTCTGCTGCAAAACAGGCAAAGCTCATAAGCAGAAGACACCATCTCCATTGTCAAACTTGGAGGTGGATCAGTCCTGTTATGGGGTTTCTTTACTGTAGAAGGAAGTGGAAATCATGACTGTATGAAGGACATCATGGATTCTTTGAAGTATCAGGCCATTTTGACAAGAATTGTGATGCCTTTGGTGCAAAGACTGAAGCTGATGATCAGTGGACTTTCCTGCAGGACAGTCATCCCAAAGTACACATCCAAATCTACAACTGCTTGGTTCAGGGATCAGTCATAGAATGTACTTGAGTGACCTGTTCAATCTCCAGGCTAAATTGCAAATATCTGGTTGAATTTGAAGAAAGCAGTGGCAATGTGAAAACCAAAGATTATCAGTGATCTGGAAGCTTTTTCAGGGGAGGAATGGGCCAAGACTGTAGTAGAGAGGTGACAGAAGCTTCTAAACATTTACAGACAGCGTTTATTGGCGATTTTAAAGAATAAAAGATTCTGCACACTGGGGGTTAAATAATTTTGAACATGAATGTTTAGAGCCAATTTGAATTTTATCATGATTCATCAATGTTCCATTCTCAAAATCACTCAGAAGTGTATTAACAAACTTTCTCTAATACTTCACTGATGCCTTTGTTGAACTGATATCATAAAATGTTGTTCTCCGCAGCAAAATGTCTTGCAGGTCAAGGGGGTTGAATAATTTTGATTGCAACCGTATATATATATATATATATATATATATATAATACTTAATATTCTATTTATTTACATTTTATTATTTAATACATTTTTTATATTTTCATTTATATAATAAGTTTGCATCAACTAAATTGAAGTATGTGTATAGGTATTATGTTATTTTAACTAAATATATCACAAAACAAACAAATACAAAATAATTTAAATATATATTTCTATTGAAAAATATCATAATATATCCATATCTAAAATATTCAAGATTAATCTAAGTATTTAACTAAATATATATTACAAATATTAAATATATAAATTAAATACAATTATATAAATTTCTCTTTACACCTTTACATTTAGTATATATAATTATATTGGTGTTTTGTGTAATGATTATTTATTTAGATTTAAAAGACCATGTTAAAAATTATTCTTACAAATAAATAAATATGGGTGTATAGTTACTCATTTGAATAGTTCTCAAATATTCAATTCTTCAGAAGTGCCGCATCTTGTTGAGATTGCAAGAGAGTGGTTAACAACATTTACTTGTTTGTTGGGAGGGACGCTAACAGAGTGAAGTGTATGCTGAAGGGGACTTCTAAAGGATGTCTTCCGGGTGGTAAGACAGTCCCTGACCCTCACTATATGAAAGCCCCTCTGATTTGTGAAGCAGAATACGACAGGAGGAGAGGGTGGGTGGTCTGCCACTGGCCTGTGCCTTGCTTCAAAACCAGGAAATTTACTTGACTTTAGTGGTCAGTCTCCTGTGCCTGTCATAAATCAAGAGCTGCACTGCAGGATGGAAAGGCTGAAAGCTGTCCACTGCAGGTTGGAGCCAGAGGAAATGGTTTGCTGTGAAAACAGGGCCGAGTTGTTCCTACCGGTTAGGATTTGTTTAGAGGAGCTGCTTAGATTGGCCAGGAAACAATGCCGTCTTTTAGTCATAGTTATCCATTTGGGAAAATGTGTTAGTAAATGGCACGCTATATGAAAATGACATATACAGCACCTGTGCTTTGCTGTACTGAAAAAGTGAACGTAACAATGGGGGTTAGGAGAGGAATATTTAGATAGCTGACCAACTTTCAATACAGTACATTTTTCATTTCTGCTCATATTCATAAATTCATCCTCCCTACAGGCAACTTTAGTTTGTATGCTTCGCAAACCCTGTTGGGAGAAAAAAAAAAGAGCATACATCAACCTAAGCTTCTTTTTTTAGTGTTAGCAGGTCTTGCTAGTTTCCCAACTGGATTACAGGTTGTTTAGCTGGTCTGACAGCTAATCTAGTCTGGCTAATCTGGTCTAGCTGATGTCAGCAGGCCTAGCTGATGTCACTGCTAGTTTTAACTTGGTTCTGGTCAAGGTTTATTGAACCTGGTTTATTTTAGTGTTATTTTAGTATAACTGCACAATGCATCATATTTATTTAGGTGAAAGTTTTATTAATTATAATTAATATTATTATTATTATTACAAGAAAATACTATTTTATATGTTTAAAGTTTTTCATTTAATCCAATGTGTGTTATTTTAATGTGAGATGTTTTTAAAAAAAGTTATCAATCATTTTAATTAGTTTTAATTTTTTTAGTTAAAGTTCCAATAATTTTATTATATATATATATATATATATATATATATTTTATTTATTTATTTTTTTTTTTTTTATAGTATTATGTCTACACTGTAAAAAAATGTATCTTATTATTATTATTATAATTTTCGGTGCGATGCAGTTGTTTTAACATGCGTTTTAGAGTTGAAACAATAGTTATACTAGTTCATTAGACTTTCAGCTTAGTTGAAGGCCAATACACTGACATTTTCTTGTTTTCTGGACAATTTATTAAAAATAAATAAATAAATAAATTAGTTGTCTAAATGGGAAAATGAAATGGGAAAATCACAAAATTATTTTTACAGTGTAGTATATAGATTTATTTATTAATTAATTTATTTCATTTATTTTTGTTTCTTTTTTTCTACTTTTTGGTAGACCAACTTAAATATGAAAGTGAGAAATGTTACTTGGCAACTAGCAGAAATGAAATATGTTTATTCAACTCACTTTCCTGTATTTTCTAGTAATCTTGAACACCCTGATTAGCTCATTCAGGTGAGTTTGGTCAAGGTTGGAGATAAGGAGGACAGTGGCCCTCAACGGTGGGAATGTGAGGAAGAGCCCCAAAACCTTCAAAAACGAGCAAACCACATCAACCTGACTAGACTGATCCTCTAACATCTAAGAGCTTAGATTGGTTTAAGCTGTTTTTCAGCAGGGGAGCTCACACTTCACTGTCATTCTTCTTATTTTTTATCTCTCCCCTTTTGCTCTTTGGCCAGTGCCCTGGCATGAAAATGACTTCAACGGTAATTGAGATCCAGTCTGATTATTCCCAGTTGATTGTCTAATGACCACCTGAATGGGATTCTTCATGTAATTTGAGCTAAATTTGATAGGCCACTGCAGAGACACTGTCAGCCACTACATTCTCATGCAATTAGCATTCTAGACCTCGTCCATTTTCATGCAAAGCCTCTCTACAGTCATCCGATTACCCTCCAGTTACACTGCAGATGAGCCCCTGTGTTCTCCTCCTTTTCATGTAAAGATTTCATGTGACTATCTAAATTGTTTCATATCTGTTAAGATATATGACAATAAGAACAACATTTTCAGAAACAATATTAGAAAATATAAATTTATAATTTTCATTTTCATTAGACATATACTAGCATTCAAATGTTTGGGGTCAGTAAGATTTTCTTCTTATGTATATATATATATATATATATATATATATATATATTTTTTTTTTTTTTTTTTTTTTTTTTTTTTAAATAAGTGATGTATCTTTTAAACTTTATGGTAAAAGAAAATTCATCTTTGCCATCACAAAAATAAATTACATATTAAAACACAATACAGTTTATTTGTTTATTTTTCACAGTATGTATTTTATGTCAATGCTTCAAATAATAATTACATTAAAGATGTAGTGTACAGAACCCTGATTCTTCACTATGTTATTAGGCTTATCTCCTGTACTCACCAGAGAGGTATTTTATGAACACTGCAATATTTATTGTTTTATCACTAACCATTCACCGCTAGACCCTGTAATGCGGTTTACTATGTAACTAATTCAGCATTAGGGTTAGTCAAGTAATCCATTCTTATAATACTACCACAAACAATAAAGACACCAAGAGCAGGAAGAGGTCATGATCAATGTTTGGTATGTAAACGACAGCATCAATCAACGTCCCACAAAGAGACAATGTCCACCCTTTATGAGCACATGTGCTGTCTGCCAAAACATGCTTACAAAGACAATACCATTAGTCCATAAAGATGGAAGATATGGGTTTGTCATATGTTACGACCCTAAACCTCAAGGTTGTGCTTGGAAGTATGCTTAGTCTACCTCTATTGGAAACATAGTTGTTAAATTTTAAAACCTAATTATGGAAAAACCAATATGCAAAGCCAATTTGATTGTAGTAACTTTTTTTTTTTTCATCTGGTGTTCTACGGTCACTTTTGACAGAAAAATGTTCTTTCTTGAATTGTTAAAAATCACAGCTTCAACTGAATGGTATGAAACTTGGTGACTTTTATGGCATTTGGTATGTGAACACACCAAAAAATAATTAGGGCATGATTCGAGTAGGCTAAATGTTCATTAAAAATAATCACACTTGTTGTCTTCAGTCAGGAATGACAGACCGTAGGAAAAGAATAGGAAATAAACTACAAATTAACTACATAAACTACAAAATAAAATCTACAAATTTGCCACAATGCAGACAAAAAGTACACAGCAATGATGGAGTGAAACTCTAAAACATCAAGAGTGCAAAACAAACACATCCACTCTCACACACACGTTACCCTGCAAATAAACTAAAATAAAATAAACATAAAAGCAATAATTCAAAAACATGTCACATTTCTGGACTTTTGTTTGTGTTCCTGATCTTCTGTTTTTTTTTTTTTACTTTAACCTAGTTGCCCTGATTAGATAATTTGGTTCAACTTGTGTTTATTAATTATCTCGTTTGTCTCCTATTTTTTAAGCCCTGTGTTTTACCCTTGCTCCTTAGTTCTGATATTGTGTTTGTCTCCTGTGTTTCTATTATTAAAATACTTTGTTTATTTCTACCCCTGCGTTGTGTGCTCTCCATAGCTACACGTGACAGAATACCGTAAGTTATTATTGCGGTGTTTTTCTTTCTTTTTGTTTTTCTCCTCTCCTCTCCTGGATGGATTTACCAGCTGTCCAGCCTCTTTTGCCTGGAGCAGAAGGACCATTTGCTGGTGTACTATACTAGAGACTTCTTAGATCTGGCACATTTCCCTGACCGCTCCCTTTGCTTTTTCTACATCACCAGCCTGAGTAAGCGGTGTAAGGATTTCGCCGTGTCTGTGGAGAGGCTGCTGGTGAATAATGGATCTTTATTCATGTCTACCCCACTGAGGAGGACTTCACCAGCCTCATTCCTGAACCAGAGACCAGCTTTGAGGGCTTGGAGGGAAGCCCCACCCACACTCTCGCCACTGAGGGTGAGCTGAAACTGGTTTTTGGACATTATTTTGAGAAACTGATGGGCATTTTTCAAGAGGACTTAATAGACTGTTTTAGGGAGGTAATACCCAGTGCTCCTGAGTCTTGTTTCTCTGCTGGTTCCGCCCAGCTCCTGTTCTGCTGTGTTCCCTTGCAGCCTCCCTCCCCCGCCTCTTATACCAGTCAGTCCCTCAATCCTATCTCCGCTGGTGCCTGTCAGTGTCACGTACGGTGATACAAGGAACATGGAAGAGATCCAAATGCAGGTAAAAAGGTTTATTGAGGGCAATCCAAAAAGCATAAACAGTCCAGGCAGGGTCAAAACCAGAAAATCCAAAAACATAAAAACAAAACAAGAACACATGGGAAGAGCAGACTCTGGGAGGTATCATACATACGACAAGGACTCCGTGACAAAGACTCAGACAGATCGGGTATAAATACACAGAAGGATAATGGGGAAACCGGAGACAGGTGGGGAACAATCAATTAACTAAAACAAGGAGGAAGGTGACCAAATAAGGGAACAGGAAGTGACAATATGATAGACAACGTGGGAACTGAGGACCCAGGGAACACAACCCAGACACTGTGACAGTCAGTCACTCAGCTCACCCTCAGTCAGCACCATCTGGGCACTCTGATCCTCCTTGGGACTTCCAGTCTCCAGCTCCACCCAGACGTGAGGATACCTTTTCTCCACCTCCAGCCTCTGAGTCCTGGACTCCAACTCAGTCCTTCATCCCATCAGCTCCGCTTTGGCTCCTAGCTTCCTCGTCTCCACAATGGACTATCATCCCACTGGCTCCATCGGATGCCCTCGTCCCTCCAGCTCTGCCTTGGTCAGTCGTCCATAATCTGCCTTCTTGGGACTCCAGTCCTCTGGCTTTCCCTCATCACACAGTCCCTCTGGCTGTGTCAGGTTGCTCCTCCCCTTCGGCTCCGCCTTCATCCTCAGTCGTGCCGGCTCCACCACGGGCTTCTGGATCCCCGCCTCGGTCACCTGAGCCTCCGGCTCTGACCTGGCCCTCCAGATCCTCTGTGGGTCCATGGGTCTCCGACTGCTCCGCTCCATCCTGGACTCCTCTTCCATCTGCTCAGTCATCCCTAGGGTATCGTCAAGGCCATCTCTACTATGGCTCCTCCCTCCTTTGACTCCTCGGCCTCGTCCTGGCTGGTATATGAATTTCCATCTGGCTCCTCCTGCTCCAGGCTCCTCCCTGGCTCCTTCCTCCAACTACTCTGCCCTGATCCTATGAACTATGCCCCTTTTCTATTGCATGCCCCAAGCCTACCTCCTGAACCCCCTACCTCACTCCTCTATTGGACTGTTTATAGGCACAAGGATGCGCTTTCCGGGAGGAGGGCGAACTGTCATGGTTAAAAAAAAAGTGCAAAATGAGTCAGAAAACCGAAATAAGAGGTTGAAATCAAATCAGACCCAGAAGGATTAAGCTCGGATAAAACATTCCTGTTCATTTTTGTCATATATTTATACAATTTTAATGTTTTGTGTAAAAGAATGCTTTCTCTGTGTTCAGGTTTGATTGTACATTTACATTACATTTACATTTAGTCATTTAGCAGACGCTTTTATCCAGACTTACAAATGAATGGAATACAAATGGAAGCAATAAAAATCAACAAAAAAGCAATTATATGCAAGTGCTATAACAAGTCTCAGTAAGCTTAATGCTGTACATATAGCAAGGTTTTTTTAAATCATATAATAAATAAAAAGAAAGGAGTAGAGCAATCTAGTTTTAGAGGCCTTTTTTTTTTGCTTTTTTTAATTGTATAATAAATAAATAAAAAGTACTGTAGAAAAAAAAAGAATCATTGAAAAACTGATGTTTCAAATTCACATTTCAAACCCAAAAAATCTAAACCTTTAAAGAAAACGTCCAAATATATATCCAAATCTACAACTTAATATAAATGTCAAATTTATATTAATCCCAAATAAGGACCACCGGAGGGTTAAAAATGGTATGTTGATTCAGATCAGCTGAACAGAAAAGTGATGGAAGTGGAAAATAAAATCACTTTAATCCTTAAAATTATTAACTTTAGTCCCATTAATTTTTTTTTTTTTTAAATGTAGCCAAGAAGGTAAATTTAGCATGAAATAGACATCTCTGGGCAGAATTATTTATATATTACTGACCACAGGTTATATGATATGAATACTATTCTGTTCAAACCACTCAGTCCCAAATTGGAAGTGCCTTTTTCCCGCCGTCATTACATAAAAGTAATCTAGATGAGTTCCAACATTAAGGCTGATGAATTTTCTGTCTGAAACCACAGCTCAGGGCGACCTGTCAGTTCACCATTGGCTCTGGTTCACTACTGATGAATGGGACTCATAATGCTATAGACTAACATGACTGTCATCTAACTGCAGCTCAGGAAATCTGTATCTATATTGAGCTACTGCAAATTGAAGCATTATTCTGTGTAAAAACCGCAGAGAAGGTGTAATCCAGCTGCTTTCAAACTAAATAAGGCTCAGTTCACGTAACCACAATTCTTCCATTACCACCCCACTTCTCTAAAACATTAGCTCAGAAAAGAAGGAAAGCAAGCCGCTGGGGTTGGGACTGGCAAACTGGCCATTTAAGCACAAGGAAGCATGTGCCCGCAGTCTGGTATTGCCTTTCAGTGTCATTAACTTCTGCAGGGCACAGCAGGTTTCTGTCGCCACTGACCAGATTGCTTTAAATGCCGAGCAATTACATGGTTCAGGCCAGCGCTTAAATAATGAGGGAAGTATAGTTTCTGTACTAAGCATCATTGTAATAGGATTATTAGGGAGAGTAAGTAAGAAATTATTTTACTGCACCGCAGACCACAGACTGCACCTAATGACCTCTACACTTAATTAACGCATTAGCCTTTCTTATTAAGATAAGTTGAGAACTATATTTTACAACTCTCCAATGTAAGAACTTCCCATTAAACAACATCTTCATTGCTCCTCCTTACACTTTGACTACAATAATTTCTCAGTTAAGTTCTCCCTTTTTGTCTTTAGTTTGTATTAATTCTGTAATGCAATAGGCATGTAAGTTTTAATATATTTTTAACAAGGAAATCAAATTAGTTGTTTAGTATTCCATAATATAAGTATACAGTATGTACTATAATTAATATTTGTTAAAATACAGTTAGTATTTTATAAAATCCATATGATAAACTATTAACTGTATAATTTAATAGTTTATCATGTTATCAGGTTTAATCCTTCCTGGCCCCTTCTCTATACCCTCTTGGGACCTAGTGCTTAAATCACTGCAGCAGGGCCCATTTGAGCCTTTGCATTCAGTTGAGCTAAAGTTTCTTTCATTGAAAACTCTGCTCCTGCTTGCACTGGCCTCCATCAAGAGGGCAGGGGACCTGCATGCATTTTCAGTTGACAATTCATGCCTAGAGTTTGGGCCAGCTGACTCCCAGGTAATCCTGGGGCCCTGGCCTGGCTACCTGCCCAAGGTTCCCACTACACCCTTCAAAGACCAAGTGGTGAACCTGCAAGCACTGCCCCTAGAGGAGGCAGACCCAGTCCTGGCTTTGTCCCGTCTTAGCATTGAGATGCTAAGCAGAACAGACACAAAGCTTCAGGACCTCAGACCAGCTCTTTGTCTGTTACGAAGGCTGGCAGTAGGGGAATGCCATCTCTAAGCAGAGGATGGCCCACTGGATTGTGGATGCCATAACCCTGGCTTATCAGGCACAAGGTGTGCCCAGCCCATTCAGGTTGCGAGCTCACTCAACTAGAAGTGTTAGATCCTCCTGGCCGCTGGCTCGTGGCACTTCGCTGACAGATATTTGTAGAGCTGCGGGCTGGGCGACCCCTAACACATTCGCTATGTTCTATACCCTTAGTGTAGAGCTGGTATCCTCCTGTGTTCTCACCTCAAATGGGTAGTGGCACTGAGAGACCCCGGTTAGTGTCAGCTTGCTTAAACTGCTCCAGAGTGTCCGTACTGTAGACCCTGTTGAGATCCTCCATCACGCTAGGCAGCTGGATGCAGCGGAACATCCTTCATGATGAATCCTTGAGAACCATGGAAGGCTGAGTTCCATATTGAGACCTAAGCGGTACTCGTATGTGATTAGTCCACGGTATAGCCTTAGAGCCCGTGTTTCCCCGGCAGATTTCTGCCTTTCCAAGAGGGTTTTAATCACCTCAAATTTCTCCATATACACTTAAACGGATGCTATATGTGTATTTGCTCCCAAAAACTCCTTCGGGAAGGATGGGGCTTCCCCAGCATCCCTGTTCCAAGTGAAATGGGTACGTTTTCCCAGTGTTATACAATCTCAATAAGTGAGTTAGTGCTTTGACAATGGTGAGTGGAACTACTTGTTCCAAGCCCCGGCCTACACCTAATAGGGGCACAGGTGACTTGCACAGGGTACTGGAAGGGGCGATTTCGTCGGTCATCGTCGTGACGTCGAGAGTGACCGACTGAAAGGGAACGTCTCGGTTATGTATGGTAACCCTCGTTCCCTGAAGGAGGGAACGGAGACGTCACGTCCCGTTGCCACAGTTGCTGTACCACCGTTGAGCCGCTGGGTCACCAGCTAATTTATTATAAAATTATAGTAATTTAACATGTATTAACATATGTTATTACATTTCAGCCTTCATATTTGGCATGATATGTACACAGTTAATTAAAGTGGTTACTTTTAAAATGAAAAAAAATATTTTATTTAAAATAAATAAAAGTAACAAAAATGTACGCATTTATTAATTTATTTTTTAAACAGTTTTTGTTTTTACTGTATAGACATTTTCAGACGTTTTCTTAGAAATACTGTTTCAGTTGGTGATCATTTATACATTTTCATTTATATATGTGCATTTTTATACATTTAGATAAAGAGAGAGATAGAGAGAGAGAGAGAAAGAAAGAAAGAGAGTATGCAGTTTTAGTTTTTTATAATTATAATTTATTAATTTAATTTATATAGATGATCGTCCGTGGATAATAATAACAATATATATATATATATATATATATATATATATATATATATATATATATATATATATATATATCACATCCAGTCACATCCAAAATAAAAGTTATAAAAATAAAAATTAAAAATGCAAGTGGTCACACTGACGCATCCATGTCCTGCTAAGCGGGCTTTAGCGTCCACTCTGCACAAATGATTGGATATGTGCCTAACAGCACTCATTTATCCAGGTTAAATTGTTAAATTAATACTGTGAAATGCATGAAGTGTTTTATGTTATAAGTGTTTATTTTAGGCAGTTCGTGTTGGTTTGAGAAGGCTAAATTGATCAAACATAATGCTCAACTCACTGTCTGCAGCTGCAGCTTGGTCTTTCCTTTGAAAAACAAAAAAACTTGAATTATACACACATAAAATGTTCCAAACTTCTTTCTAAATTAACTTAATAAAGAAACAAAAATAAATATAACCACTTTGCCATTAAAACCCAAAATTTAACTATTTTAATAGCTATGTAATGGGGAACAGAGATAAAAAAAAAAAGTTACGGTATCCAGTTAGACTTGGGCCGAGAATTTGCATAAGTTGTTGGACAAGGGCCAGGCATGCAGGGCTCTATTCAGGTGAGTGTGATTTCACCAAGTAAAACATGTTCCTGGGTAAACATCCTTGTTGATCCTGGAACAGCATTCCAATCAGCCAATCAGAATTGAGATATAACTTTTCAGGAAATATCTGTTTAAGGCTTACAATCAGGGTTAGGTGCATCTACACCCTTGTTAATCAGCTATCATTTCCCACTGATTTTAGGAATAGATTATGGGTTGGGTTAGGTTTAGGGGTAGGGATTTGGTTAAGCCTATATTTTTGGACAATAATGTTGATCCAGGATCATCAGAAGATGTTGATCCAGGAACAGGTGCTATCTTTCAGCAGTTGATATCACTTTTGTTTGAAAAATATGATTACAAGTACTAGAAATGGATTTGATGAATGAACATTCCATACTGTTACATTACAGAAATTGGTATAATATCATAATAATTCAAAGATAAAACATAAATTATCTTCTGGTTGAGCTAACTATATAATATAAATGTCAATCCCTCACTAAAGAATCATAAATGTAGTTTTTTTTCACCTAGAGTGGCTCCATCCTCTTAGGCATCCTGATAATTGTCTTGGCATTGTGTGAATAATCATTTAAATTAATGTTACAGATTTCAAAAAGCACTGCATAATAAGAATGACCTCCTCCATCTTTCTCTATGCTAACCCTTGCCTTACCTATATCTTAAGCATGCAGAGCATTGACAGTCAAGCAAGCACTTTGCGTTGATAATATATGTTAGCAGCATAATGCATGTTTGAAAATCAATGAGCGGCTCCTTTTGATGCCAGTTGCGGCCCCCGTCTCACAGCATGCTGTAAATAGCTGCTGTGCTAAGCAGACGTCTAGCGGGGTGAGGGAGGTGAAGCCTGTAAACAAACAATGACATGGCTCACAGTGTATACACTGGCACGCGTCAAGAACATAGAAAAGGCTGCTGCTAGCAGTCATGCTGTTACATTTTTTATGACGTAGTTGTGTATGTGATTGACATCAAATGTGTAATTTACAAAAAACACATCCCCATTTGGACATTCAAGTTTTGACGCCCATCTAGTGAGGTTTCACTGTCTACCATCTCACCATCTATGCAGCAGAGTTATCATCAGTTCCTCCTCAAAATAGACGGCCTACAGGGTTACAGTACGTGTTGGAAGTGCAACCGAAGAAGGGAAAAACATGTCCCCGTAATGTCTTCAAGGTCTCTTTAACAAGCAGTCACCACAAATGACAGACAGCTGCATTCTGCATTTCTGCCTGTGTGTTGTTTGTTCCCTCTGTGGCAACCTGTCTGCTGTCACTGGGGCCAGACGTTGTGTTATTTTCGTACGGACTATGAGGCTTGTGCTGCTCTTGAAACTCTGGGGAACCAATAAAATCACCTCCCTTGTTCGATTCAGAGACATGCTAGAGCTTACGACTCCTGGAATTCCCACCCTTTCTCCTGTTTGTTTTGTCAGAAATCTAGAAACTGAAGCTGAAAGTGAAATGTATATTTAATGACTATTACACATATCCATAATGGATATAGATCTGGCTGTACTGCATATGAATTGTTTATTGTGCAGCGATTAATTATTAAAAGTGACAAGTTCTCAAAATTGGCTTTAAAATGTTATGCTTTGTTGGGACTGAAGTGAGTGGGGAGGGTGGGGCGTCTGCAGTCGATAATGTTTAATTATTGGTCTCAGAAAACAACATGCTAAGAAAAGTGAAAAGTGCTTCATAACTAGCATCACAAAGTGATTAGCATTATATAAAATAGTGCAAATTCCAAACAATTAGCATACATTGATTATAAAAAAATCTATTTTCAGATTAATTGTAATCTTTATTTGGATTCTAGTTCTTAAAATAAATAAATAAATAAATATCAAAAAAATAAAAAAGCATACAGTTCAAACATTTTGAATTAGTCTGAATGAACTGAATTAATCTGTACCAAACATTTACCAAATCAACTTTCAGTGACATATATCAGTAAGTAGAATCTAATCACACTGAGAGTGAACTGCACTAGTGAATCAAATCAGGGTAATATGCACTGACACCCGGCCTACCACTACACACAAAACATTAACACCAATGGCAGTCATACCACATTGTGAATATTTTTATAATGTTTAATATCCCTATTTCAAATGCGCATCAATTACTATTTGAACACCATTCTTCTCTCACACACTGCTTAACCACACTTGTTTGATACTCTTTACATTAAACAACCCATTAGTAAGGGCTCTGTCTATTCAACCTAGACTTCTTTCACAATTCATAGCAAAATGGACAAAATGTCAAGGAATGAATACAGACATTCAAGAAACTCTTGATTTTCACTTCATATTTCACAGTTTAACACCACTGAAACCATCTGCTATAGTCCAAATTAAAGGGCAAAACAGCTTACGAGAAACTAGAGCACTACGAATTGCAGGGGTCTGTCAGAAGGCTGCATAATTGCTAACTCATTTCATCACTTGTTTTTCCCATTCTGGCATGCAACGCCAATCTCTTTGGCACTTCATGACTCTTTTACCCAACTTACAAATGCAAAAACTCCAGCTGTTAAGCCTAGGGCGTGAATAAATGCACATTTCTTTTTTGTTTTCTCTTTTTTTAAGGTATACTCAATATTAACAACTGATAGAATGTCAGGTGGAAGTAAAAGTTCACCATTTCTGAATCCAGTAGCACAGCATTCATTAAAATAAACCTCTTCTAGTGACCTAAGCTTCCTGTGAGGAGCCTAAGGGGGGTTTGATGTGCTAATTATTTACTGAAGCAGTAGGGACTTTCAAATTAGACCCCATGCTGATGCAAACTATGAAGAGTAGCCCTAATGGGGTAACCCGGGTAACATCTGAATTGAAAGAGAAAGCAGGGGACATTGGGAATTACAATAGTCATTGGGCAGAGTGCATTGGAAAAAGCTTCTATAGTGAACAAGAATGAGAGGGGCCAGTCAAGGCCTCAGAACAGTATTAAATTACAGATACATGTGAATGGACAAGCAGTTGCTGCTGGCTTGGTCAAAATTGTATACCCTTAAGCTATTGTTCTTTACTGTTTGTGTTTGGCCTGAGAGGGAGGCTGTGGGTGGGTGGGGTGTGGAGACCCGGAAAGTTTTCAACCGTTATCACTTATATGAGAGAATAGGGAACTCGGGAACAGGGAACAGTTCATATTCATTCCTGAGAGGCAAGTTCTGTAACACTTATAGGGAGCAATTTTGTTAAAGATTCTGCATGTAAAAAGAACGAAAGACAATGAAAGTGCTTTGAATTATAAAAAAAAACACGAACATATAGAGATGTTTGTGCCGAATAGGCTCCTCTGGTCTCTCTGCATAGAGAGAGGGGAAAGAAAAAAAGAAGGGAAGAGAGAAAAAATGAGGAAAATTACATACCTAAATCCATGTATCTGGGCAGCCATCCAAACAGACTTTTACAAGTAGATAGAAAAAACATACAGTACAAGGGAGCAGTGAGCAGTAAAACTCTAATATTGCTCTCAGTATGATCACAGAAGGTAGATTACCTTTGGATTTAGAATACATTCAAAGTTTTCCTCTCGCACTATAGCAACAGATTGGGTAAAATATAACTTACTTAACATAAATAAACTAGGTAGCCTTTTCTAGCTCTAAAAAAGTTAACTAAACCACCAAATTTGTGTTACTACATAACTCTGAGTAAGATTAAACCATGGCATTAATCTCTGGATCCAGTTTAGTATGTTCCATCGCACTGGAATAACTTTAGATTAATGATAAAAAAACCGGCCATGATTACGTGGTATGATTAAAACAGAGTACTGCACTATTGTGTAATATGGTTTGAAATAGCCTTGGCCCAAAAGTGCACCGGTTTAAGTGCTATTTTGAATTTAGGGAGTATATGTTGTCAATGGAAGAAGCAACTGACCCACCATAGGCATGCTGTATTATCTCTGAGCCTGGCAGTGCAAATCCAGCTTAGCTCATGTTTACATTTTGAAAATGTTCCCTGATGTGGAGAGGTGCTGGGCCAAAGCAAGGGTCTCTAGGGACACAGCACAAATCTCAGCAGAGCAGCAGGGGTCAGGGCTCTTTCTAAAGGCCTGTCGAAGGGCCAGCAAATGCAAACCTATTAACATAGAGAATTTAATCAATGCTAAAGGACAAAAAGATAAAAGATGTTGCTTGGTGCAACAACGGTCAGCGAGTTAAAGAAGAAACATATACTTTATTATATTATATTATGTTATATTATATTATATTGCTGAATATAAATTACATGATGAAACTTGTAGTTAGTAATATTTTAGTATATACCCAAGTATAATATAATTATTTATTTATCATATTGGTTTGAATACCATACTGATAAAAAAAATAAAAAATTTAATCCATGCTTTGTTATAAACAACATGAAGTGCATTAAACATAACATTACATAAGGGTTTACCAAACTGGAATTTGTAAATAAATGTTTGTAAAGTGATGAAAAGCTAATAATTAATTAAATCCTAAAAAAAAAATTAATCAATAATTAATATTAAATAAAACACTTACTAAAAAGGAATAAAACATTAGGGAGAATCAATGAATTATAAATAATTTACTGACATTTTGTGAATATTAAGTGATTATGTAATTAATAAAAAGTTACTTTATTTTAAAGCATAACTCATTCTAATTACAAGTATTTAATTTCTGTAATTCATACTGGATTATAATACATTTATATTTATGTCAATGTAATGAATATATATATATATATATATATATATATATATATATATATATATATATATATATATATATATATATATATATATATAATGTAAATTATTATATTACATTATACATTGTCATATAAAGTATATCTTTTATATATAAATAAAAAGTTCAAAAGTTACACATTGTTTATATAAAATATCATATAAAATAAGTAAAATAAAAATAGAATCTAAAGAGGCCTATGTAGTGGTGTACTAAACACCCGTCCATAGCGCTACATTCTAACACTTTGCACAACAAAGGAAGTAAATCTTGTGAGGCTCAGTAGTCTGGTGACTGACATGCAATGCAAAGAATGGACAGCAAGTGACAGGAACATAACAGGTCATCCTTTCCTTTGCACAAGATGAATGTCACCACAATTGCCGAAATGCATTTCCTATTCCCTGTTCAATAGTGAAGATTTTTTTCTTGCACTTTAAGTTCTGAGGAGGAGCGATATATCTGATAGCAATAAACATTGGTAAGCATTTGTCTTGCCAAGCATAGAGGCACATCTGACAAAGCAGGGGATATTAAGAACGCAGCGCTTACGTGGGGACTCCACTCTACACTGGAGAGAGAAAAACAGCTTTGTTGTCATGGTCCAATTTATTGTTATTGTCTGAGGTAGCTGAAGCAGAATGACATAGATGTGGAGCCCAAAGCTTCAAATCATCTTGGAGGAAGACTTGCTAAGATTTTGAGCAACACATCCAATCTAAAAATGTTCTTTAACCATAAGCTTCCTTGCCAGGAGCCTTTATGTAGATGTCACAAGTGGCATTTGGCCATGACATCCAGATTTTATGAATGATTTAAGAGCTTAAAGCATTGGAAATTACTTTCTTTTGTCACCAGTTTCCAACTGCTGGACTTGATAGATGTTATCCTACTCAGTGTCCCCCTTTCAAATTTCCATTTATTTAAAGAGGAAATGGAGGGAAATTTTAACGGGTCACTAATTTCATTTCACTGCGTTCCGGTGGCATTAGGCCGGACCAGATATTTCAGAGGAGCACAAAATCAATGTGCACATTCTGTGGGGAATCGCTCCCTGAATCCATTAGTAACTTTGACCAAGAGGTCAGGTAAAGTAATAGCCAGATAAATGTTTTATTACTGATGCCCCGACTGACTTAATAGCCAAACTAAATACATACAGTACATCCATGCATGTAAAACACTTACGATTACTTTGAGATGATGTAATGCATTTAGCTATGTTCTCCATGGCTCTTCAAAGCTGCTTCTTGCTCATTTAGATAACTGTTGTGAGATGTAGTAAATGTAGAATTGCAAGATATAAACACAATTCTGAGAAAAAATAAGTAGGAATTAATAGATTGCAAGTCAGTTCAGAGAAGATACATTTTGAACTGAAAGATATGAATTCACAATTGTGAGGGGGGAAAGTCAGAACTGAGAGACAAAAAGTCTTTTTTTTTAATTGTCAAATAAAAGGTCACAGTTACCTTTTTATTTTATTTATTTTATTCTATTCCATGGCAGAAATACGCCATCAGAAATTTAGAAATAAATAAAAAATGCTCCAAATCTATCCAAAATTAAAAGGTTGCTATTAAGGTATTTAAAGAGGGTAAGTTGCATATTAAAATTTTTGTGAACTCCATGCAACATTTAGTAAATTCATCCATTCATGCATTTGCATGCTTCCAAGACTAAAGGCACATTAATACTGCAGTAATCGTGTTCTTAAATGCATATTGATTTGAAATGTCTAAGGGGCAGATTATATTTAAGAGTGATTGTGTATTATTGCTTATAAACTATTTTTTCTAAGCTGCATGACTGGTCACTAGTACAAAAAAGAGGGCAGTGTGAGTCGGAGGGCTTTATGGGAGGAGGTGGGCTCTCCGGCAGTGATTAGTGGCAGCTGTGAAGCATTCATGCTGCGTCTCTCCTCTTCACTGCAACAGACCACAAAATCCCACCAATCACAGGACCCTGCTTTCAAACAGCGCAAAATTTGATTTCTTAAAGGGGCCGTTGCTTCGAACGGGGAAGCATTGTTTTGATTTAAACTGGTGGGTTTTCACTGGTTCCTGTCAGGAAAGATGTATATTTTCAAATTAAAATCAGATTATGTAAAGCTTTTTGACCTATTTTTATGGGTAGTCTACTTATACAATACAAACAATGACATCATTTCATTTAACAAATTGAGAGGAGATTTTATGGTGGTAAGTATTTGTTTATTAAAAGATGAGTCAAAGAGAGGTTCACATTTGGAATGTGAGGCTAGACTGCCTTGTACTTCACCATTTTTCACTGGCAAAGAGTCCATCATATTCCAAACCTTGTATCAAAACAGACTTCATGTAAGACCCACATAAAAATAAACAAAATATGTTTAAGTGCAAGAAACAAAAATACAGGTTTATGGTTGGTGTGTTGTTGTTTTTAATAGAAAAAGACGGCAGTCTTAAGTTGAAAATAAAATGTTTCATCATATGAAACGAGGATATGGAATGTACCTTTTTTTTGCTTTCTTGGTATTTCATCAGCCGGATCACCGACATTCATTATTTGCCCATTATGGCACATTTTCAAAACTGAGTCATTTTCAAATTGGTTGCAGGACATGAATTGTCCAATTTTTGTGGGTCAGTTTAAAGAGAAATGGTGGGTTTTTTTCTCCACAGAAAAGCACACTGTATGACCATATTCAGTTACGATCAGTTCCAGCTGATTTCTTTATTCATTAATGACTTCAGCATCATGACCAATAATGATGTTGACAGCAAAAATCTGCCTGCCCATCATTTTGCTACAAAAAATGCAAAAAAAAAAATATATATATTGTAGATGGTCTGCATTTACAAGTAAATATATTGCACAAAAAATGAAGGGGAAACAGTATGTGCCATTAGAAAGAAAAAAAATCCAGTCTCACACCTGCGATTTGGGACCCATCCACATATCACGAGTATGATATACATAAACTCCTAACTTTACTATTTTACAGTACATATACAATCTTGAAACTAATACCAGCACTGAGGTATGCATCCCCCCACCTCCCCAATGCCATATGTTCTACAAATACTCAACAAATTTGATCTACAGCTGTACAAAACCTAGCTTAAAATCACAAGGCATTTTTGATGCAAGTTTTAATTTAAACTTAATCCTTAAACCAGGACCCCCTTGCATGCTTAAAACAAATGATAAAGGGAAGAAGTGCCTGAAACTCACTGAGTGCCCAGTAAGAACATTCCCTTTTTAACTGTACAAAAATATGCCTGAAAATAGTTTGCTTTCTTTTAAAAAGATGAGGTCTGTTATGTATCAAAATGCTTCCTCTAACACCTGCAACTCTAAGGAGGTTTAGGCTGCTTAAGTTTCAAACCAGTAGGTAAACCGAATCGGTTTCGAAAAGAAAAAAAGAAAAAAAAAAATTCTGGCATTTAGAAATGACTAAACCACGTTTGAAAGAAACGTCCTGAACAGTAATAGTTCACAGATTTGCTTTGAGTCAGTCCACAATCTTTACATTTTCAGCTCCCTGCAGTTAGAAAGAGGGTATAAGATGCATAGAAGTTCTCAGATTTTCCCTTTGTGGTCCGCTTTAGTTGAACAGTAATTGTAGACCTACAGAAAAATCCATAAAACCCTGTCATGCTGCCAGAAAAAAAGGTCTGCAGACTTTTTTCTTTTTTGCTACAGTACCAGCTTCATGAGCATCTAATTCCCCAAACATCTCCCCTCCTATGGCAAACCATTTTAACATTTATTCCTTCAAACTAATTAGTATCTATTTTTTGCTACTGTTTTTTTTTTAATAACTAGCAAATAATACAATAGTGACTAGTATCTTACTAAATATCACTACTATTTTATTAAATACTGGTCCTAGATTTTTTTTTTTTTTTTTTTTGGTTATTCCAGGTTATTTGTATTTATTTTTTTTCCACATTATCTGAAAAGTTGTTATTTGTAGCATTCTGAATTGCCCTATTAAGAAGCTATTCTGACCTGTCTTTACATATGACAAGTAAACTAGTGTAACAAGTGAGGTAAGTAAGCTACTAGAATAGTGACTAGTAGCACTGTAGTGCTATGAAGTAAATAGAATAGTCACCATTGGAATACTTACCCGTAATAAAAAATAAAAAACAAAAACAAACAAACATGAGACTAGTAACACAGGCACAGACTCTATATAGTTTAAATAAATAAATGCTAAAATGGCTTGCCATACTTGCCTCCTTCGCAAAGCCCCTATGTGTGGACCACCAGAAGAAGGCAGAGGAAAGAAATACGTACAGAACAGAGCATTATACCTCTCCCGTATGTTATTACTTGTCTTATTTAGTATGTAAAAACCAGGTCAGAAAAGTTCGCTTCGAGCCAGTCCCCAGCTATCATTTCGCTGAGCTCAGGCGTGCAATAGTCTGGAAATTCAAAGTGGGAGCCCAGGCTGCCCTCACTAAAAGACTCCAACTCCTTATCCACCAGAGAGAGGGAGAGATTCCCTGGGTTTTGGTTGCCCAGCTCCGAGCTTTGCGCGGAGGAGGCGAAGTTCAAACTGAAGTCAAAAAGCAAGTCGTCCGCGTCTTCGCTCGAGCTGGAAGAAGTGGAAACTGACCTAGAGGATGCTGGTGAGACGGATGCTGGATACATTGTGCTCTGCTTGGTGATGTTTTTGAAATTGTAGAAGAGTCTGTTGTTCCGGACCTCCTCGTACATGCTGGCGCCCTCGGACTCTGTAGACGAGCTCAAAGTTGGGCTGGCGGGAACTTTTGCTACATTGTAGGCTTGGATCGGATCTTCTTCCTCCTCCTTCACCCGGACTCGAGAGGAGTCCTCCTCTGAGTCGTCGTCTTCATCCGTGAATTCACTTTTAATGACAGTCTTTGAAACTTTCATGCTCTTAAACGCGTACTCGTCTCCGTAGCCGTGAGACGACTTGCGTCCCGTCTTGTTCGCTTTCAGTTTGGGACATTTCTTGGAGTTCTTGGACATTTTGTTGCAGGACTTCTCTGGAGATGGCGCTGAGGGTTTGGAGGAACTGTCCAGCTTTGGTTTCTTCTTGGGTCTGTATTTGTAGTCAGGATAATCAGCCATGTGTTTCAACCGGAGTCTTTCGGCTTCCCTGATGAAAGGTATCTTTTCGCTGTCCTTCAGCATTTTCCAGCGCTTCCCCAGGCGTTTGGAGATCTCGGCGTTGTGCATGTCTGGAGACTGTTCCATTATCTTTCTCCGCTCGATTTTAGACCACACCATAAACGCGTTCATCGGTCGCTTTATGTGTCCGGTCGCTGTCTTGCACCAGTCTGGGTTTATCGAAACCATGAATTCACTTTCGTCGGAGTCGGTGGCTTCTCTGGACATGCTGTCCGTTTCGCTGTTGTCCGTTTGCTGCACCATGGTGCCGTTGTCGTTTGTTGTCAGTCCAAAATATCGCCCGCGTGCGTCTGCTCTCTGCGCCTCAGAGGTTCACCCACTCTTTCCAGAGTTACAAA
Organism: Carassius carassius; assembly: GCF_963082965.1. Lineage (NCBI taxonomy): Eukaryota > Metazoa > Chordata > Actinopteri > Cypriniformes > Cyprinidae > Carassius > Carassius carassius. The sequence goes on from NC_081786.1 coordinate 18,937,298, forward strand.
CCGCCTTCTTAACTACTTCTTGGCTTTTTCATCTACATGACATCATGGGTAGCGCTCCAATCACATCCTTTCCACTCCGCCCTACAGACTCCATTCAGCTGCTTTAACCCTTAACGCACTCCCGTCTGGACCCACGCTGCGCGAGACGCGCATATCACTAGATAAATTGAACGGGGAATGCGAGTGTCAACACGTAAACAAGCGAAACCAAATAAACCGTTTGCACCAAATGTTTCAAAATCCTTTACGATGTGAGACTATAGGCGCGAGTCTTATGTTGTGAACACATTTGTGTATGGAAGCTGTTTTCTCTCCACACACTCTCTCTTAATAAAATACTGAAGGTGGCGCTTGGACACTGTTCCTGTGTTCATATATGGGTGACTCTTCAATGAAAGGAAATGTTCTGTCTGTTGGGATGGTTTTAGAGGAAGAAAGGCTTTTTAATAAAACAGTCATTCTAGGATAGATTGTAACAACTGTTCTGTGTGTTTAATTAGCAGGAAAAGAAGAAGAAGAAAAAACTGTTGAAAATAATGTTAAATTATCATTCCCTACAGGCTACCCAGACATTACTATAACCTCCCCTATTTAATAAATATATAAAACGTCAAAATTAAAAAATAGTAATAACAATAAAACCTTAATTTAGATAGTTGGTATACTGCTGTAATTTCCATGACAGTGTTATGTTTTATGTTTTATAGTGTATGGAGGAAACAACAACAACAACAACAACAAAAAATAATAATAATAATAAAAAACTCCCACATTATATCAATAATCTACACTAGCACACACCAAATCCCACCTGAGGTTTGATCAAAACAAAAATCATTGATCAATTATGCATGGATGTGTGATACATAAAAAAATAAAAAAAAAACTGAAAAACATATACCTTTTAACACCAGTGTATCTGTCTCTATATGTGTATTTGTCAATATAATTTTATTGTTTTACATTGGATATAAAACAGAGTGGTTTTTACAATAATATTAATTTCATTTTTTTTTTTTTTTTTATATAATTATTTACCAACATGAAAAAGGCAATAGCTTCTTAGAGCTATCCATTTAGCAAATGACTTGTGATTGTCTAAAGTGGCTTATTTCTGCCTGGGAATAAATTAATTTTCAGTTTTCCCAGCTAAAGGGAATAATAAATGTCATTTCTCTGTAAGCTTCATTCAAACCAAACACATATCTTTTCTGCCCACTGTGGTTAACAGTCAGTAATGTTACTTGGAACTATGCATCTCCTGTTTTCCGTCCCCTAGAGGGCAATAACTAGCCCCTGAGAGACCTTACATCACCCTCACCTCTGATGATGGAAGAAACTGCCCTGAGTAGTGGACATGTGACTAGTTTTGCTAAAAAAGCTAAAGCTCGAGTACATACGACAATCTTACAGAAGCAAAAAGAGTGACCAAAAACCTGCCCCCACTTTCACATTTATCCAAATCCCCCTTAAAATCTCAAGGTCATCCATTTGTAAAAAAAAATAAAAATAAAAAATAAACAAAAATTAAATTATATGGTAACACGGAAATCTGAAGCCAAGACATCCTCCTCTGCTATTGGACGAGAGAAAAAATGTTGATTGAACAGGTACCTATGGTTTCGGTCTGCTCTATTGCTTTGGTTACATCATGGTTCTTGTGATAGGCTCACAAACAGAGGTGAATCAGCGCTGCCTAATGATGTGCCTCTCATTAGCATGGCTCGTTAAGGGCTGTGAATGAGGTGAGAGTGTCAGCCACTGCAGAGGTGTGAGTCATCCTGAAAAAGGGAGGGTCTCTGTGCAGGGAAATCTGAGACATCCTCTCCCCCTTGACTGCTGTGCACAACACACACACATTTGTTTTTCTATCATGGCAGTCGACTTTCTATTGATTGCTTTTATTTTTTATTCATTTATTTTTAATACTGACCTAATGATACTTTCTAACCATAAATTTGACACCTTTTTGTATTTGTACATTTACATTAAGACATTGTTTTGCATGTTTATTAGAAAGTTTTCTATATGAAGACTGATGCCTGATAGGTGATTACATGTTTTACTATCCTTGTGGGACATTTGGTTCACACATAGCAGATAAACCTCACCGACCTACACACACACACACACACACACACACACACACACACACACACACACACACACACACACACGATGGAATAGGTAAGTCAACAAGATAAGCATTTGTGGTCTTTGGTGTTGCTATCCACATGTGCATCCGATTATGTGTTTTGCAACTCACTCTTCCAAAAGAAATATATCTAGTGTTGAAATATTGTGTTGAATAGAATCATTATTATTATGACTGGCTGTATGACAACCTGCTTTGCTTAACAACGCCCCTTTAAAATATCCATTGTGTATATGTAATTAAGAATACATAAACACATAAACACAAACACATATATACTCAAATTTATAATAATAACAATAAGAAATTCAAATATTCTGATTTGCTGAAAAAAAAAATATAAATATATAATTATTATTATTATTATTGTTAAAAACTGCTGAATAGATCTTTCCAGGTTTCTCTGATGTATAGAAAGTTCAGAAGAACATAATTTATCTGAAATAGAAATCTTTATCATCGCTTTTGATCAATTTAAAGCATAATTTAAAAATATATTTTTTTAATTTCTATAAATAAAATATAATAAAATGAACCGACTCCAAGCTTTTGAATGAAATTTTGTATGATGTTACAAAAGGTTTTTTTTTTTTTTTTCTCAGCTAAATGCTGAACTTAGGATTTCTCTATTCATCAAAGAATCATGAATATAAATGTACTCAGCTTTTTTATATATTGACAATAATAACAATGTTTCTTGAACAGCAAATCAGCATACTACAATGCAGGGGCGGATCTAGAAAAATATTGATGGGGTGGCGAGAAGGGGGCAGGATTTTTTGAGGGGTGGCAACATAAGGCAGACATACTGTATGTATACTGAAATTTAGTCACAGTTATCACAGTTTGATGATAAATAGTATATGTACACGCTACAAAAGGGCACAGGCTGCCATTTACAAACTTAATCTCATGCAATCAATGTCTTGCATTTGAAACAGTTCATATAAGGAATAAGTGACCATACAATGTGATCTCACTTAATAGGAGATAGAAGTGTGATTGAAGTAAGGGGCATTATCACAGGAAAGGCATTAATGTTAAGACACAGGTGATGAGTGGCAGATGTGTGAGAGGGGAAGCAAACTTTTTTTTTTGACTGTGACTGTATATACAAAATAAGAAACATTAAAAAAAACACTGCTTCATATTCAGCAGGATTTACACCAGTGTCACATTTTAAACTTTGTTTCTCACTAATGCATACATAATGCATCGACATGTAATTGAGAGCATTCTGAAAGATTAAGTGTTATCAACATGTCAATTTATTATAAGAAACACAAGACTTAATAGCCAATGACATTTCCAGCTGGGGAGACTCAACTGATTTTCTACTGTTTAGTATTAATCACCATCTAACTCAACCGGTCAGAGCTACATTTAGCATGATGTTATATGGATATGGTCCCTGAAGCATAGGTTTTATTAGCTGACAGTAATAATAAATTAATAAACATTATAGGCACAAATACAAATGTACTTTTAGAAATTGTTTTTGAAAAATATGTTGTTATTGTTTTGGCAAGTTTATATTAAAACATCTATGAAAACTTGTGTGATATTCCTTTAAAAGCATGTTTTAGTAGATAATTTATTAAGTATATTTTACTGTGCAATTTCTTACATAATTTATTTGAGTTAGACCAAACTTTTATTTTGGTGGGTTGTGGACATTTGTGGTGGTGGGTTGTAGACAGAGTTTCTGTGTTTTTTAATATACTTTTATTATTATTAGCTATTAGGCCTACTTGAAGTACAGTATATCAATCTACTGTGCAATACAACTATATTTCTATATTTTTTTTAAATTTCTTGGTTATACCGAAATTTTATTTTGACAGGTTGTTGTAAAGTTTATGTCTGTGTACGATACGAATGAATGACGATAGTTTTATCAAATGAAATGGTGAAATCCTCTCATAGCGCTTGTGTGCACATGTTGTAGCCTACATCATGTGTCAATATAGTGAAGAGCTAAAAAACACCACGCGTGTTTTGTGTGTGTGTGTAGTAGTAGAGCACACATAGATCCCAGATCCCAGAGACGTGTAGAACAACAATTGTAGAGCTGAAACAACGAATCGATTTAATCGATTAAAATCGATTATTAAAATAGTTGTCAACTAATTTAGTCATCGATTCGTTGCTAAATAACTTTTATTTGCCGTAAGCGGCTCATTTCGTGCATATTTCAAATCTGCGGTGACCAAAGTGTGGCAGTAATGAGCAACCGGAGGTTTTACTCAGCCAGTACAGCAGGAGAAGTTGCGAATAGCCAATAGCTGGCCTCGTTTTATGTCACGTGCTTCCCGAACAGCGTCTCTGCAGCATTCAGCGTGATGTGGGAGTACTTTACTTTGAGCCTTCAAAAAAGAAGAGTAACCTGTAAACTCTGCACTACTGAACTGTTTAAGGGGACGTTCACATATCGCGTCTTTTGCGTGCTCAAGTTCGTTATTTCCAACACCGCACCGCATCGAGTTAAAAACATTTCAACTTTTCAGAATGCCGCAAGCGCCCCGCGGGTCATGTGACAAGAACAAACCAATCAGCTTCATCCTTTCCCGTAACAACGTTAAAAGCTCAGTCAAGATGAAAGGAACAGCTGATCATAGTTGTATATGGATTTCCATTTTGAAATAAATTGAAGCGATTTTTTGAGCTGCAAATCCAATTTATCCTTTGCTGAATTTCCGCGTCTTCAAGGAGAGAGCATGTCATGGTTGCTTAGCAAAGGCAGACGCCTCAGGGGCGCTTCTGCCCGAGTGCTTTGGAAAGAAGGAGAAAGCGGTGCGCCTAGCTTTTTCCACGCGTTTTTAGGCGCGATTTGTGAACGGCCCCTAGGACTTTCATTTGTGCAGATTCTCCAGTACAATGTTGTTTGCAAATGTTTAGTCGTAAAAAAGCTGATAACATTGCTTTTTAACAGTTAACATTTAAAGCTTTACAAACACGTTCTGTGATCAGTTTGTCGTTTACCAGTTTAAAATGCAGTCGTGCAGCCTAATTATGACTGAATGAAAGAGGTAAATGTTTAAAGATATTTGAAATGCACTTTTTTTCTAAGTATTCAATGCTCTTTTTCACACAGCAGGTTTTTTGTGTGTGTCCAATTTTTTTTTCTGGACAACCTTCTATAAAGCTGTTTCCCAGTAAATAATAAAATACAATGCACTGCAATTTTATTCTGTTTTATCCTTATTCTTCGTGAAAATATGTTCTGAAAGATTCCTTAATAAGCTTTGTTAGGGATGTTAAACTACTTTAGGAGCTCTAAGGACTGCCATGGTGAAAACATTATTTGAAATATACTTATCTACTGAAATTTGCTAGAGTATGGGTCAGTGTTCTGATTGCAGAAGAGTTCGATAAAGGATTACTAACACAATAAAACAACTCCAGGTATATTTTTGATGAGGATATGACAGTGCAAAATGGTTAAAATCTCTTAAAAATCTATGCTGAAGGATAAAGACCATTTATTAATAATTTACTTGGGGACAAAATGGATAAAACTAAAATATAAGTACATAAACCGATTAATCGATGAATCGTAAAAATAATCGACAGATTAGTCGGTTATCAAAATAATTGTTAGTTGCAGCCCTAAACAATTGCAGTCTCTTTGACCTTTAATATTCACAGACACTAGTCCATATCGAGATTTGATTAAATGTACAGCCCTACTTTTTATTTATTCATTCAAAAATGGCCGCGACGTTCTGCTTTATTCAGCAAGTTCCATTTGTGACTGAATTCCGCGATTCAATCCCTGTCGCTTTGCAAACACAGACGGGGTGAATTTATGAATGAAAGTGTGAAAGTTTCGAAGTGGGTAACTTATCACGTAGTAGACTACACCACTGTAACATTAGTTAGGGAAATAACGTTCTTCAACCTGATATTTATCATCTCAAAGTCAACATTACAACTATGCTAGCACTGTGCTATCATTATAGCTTCATTTCTTGATACACAGATAATCAATTTTTTACCTCTTTCCTCCTGTGTCTCCTGGTTCCCTCGATTCGCGCGCACTCATAAAGTTTTCCAAACAAATGTAAAATATAGTCTATTGCCGCTCTGTCGTCTTCTCGGGCTGGCTGCATTCACTGCAGTCGGACATTGGAGATTCGCACTCGTAAATTTTCAAATTGGCCATAACTTTAATTTGTTGCTGCCAACTGGGGTGGCAGCTGGGGTGGCAAGGCTTTCTTTAAGGGTGGCATTTGCTACCCCATGCCACCCTGGTAGATCCGCCCCTGCTACAATGATTTCTGGAGGATCATGTGACACCGAAGACAGAAGTATTGATGTTGAAAATCTAGCTTTAATCACAGTACATATATCCTCAGTTATCTAAACTCCAATTCCTGAACTGAATTTATTGTATCAATCTAACCATACAATTGACAAAATAAATTGAATAAATAAAATAAATAAATCTGCCTCATATTCCCTCAGTTATCTGAACTCTTTGAAACAGCTGTTTCTATGCAAGAGCACTGAAGCATAGATCAATACAGAGTCAGGGTAAGGGTTATCTGATGCTGCAGATGCATGGATCCATCTCCTCTGCATAGCCTCTAGACAGGTGGGCCTCCTCTGACTGCTATCTGATGAGTTAACAATGGCTAGGAAAAGGGATTGTTATAGGGGCCCATAGAGAAGCAAATAAAGTTCTCACTTACAAAACACATTCCTGAATATTCCTCTTGCTTTTATGTAGTGGTCCTTGTCTTGAAAGGGTATTTTTATGCAAATAGAGTGATCACCTGATAGCATCATATGTAGTGTGTGGATGGTACAGGTATTTGCATCCTATCCGGAGTTGCTTTTTCAAAGGGAACGCATCTAGATGCTGTTGTTAATGTTATCTCAGGAGTTTTAAATTTATGTACATTCTGTACTTCGATAAGCTGAACCTGTGCGGAATAAACAATCAATGATTTAAATGTGGAAAAATTGTAAACAAAACATATAATTGTTCTAACAGTCACCATCTGCCAGATGAAAATACACTTTTAATGTTCCGACGCATTCATGTGAGACAAGAAACTACTAGGACAGTAATGAGTTTCACAGGGGATGCAATTTACTCTGCAAATCAGTATAATCGAAAACCTGACTTCTTAAAGCAGAAAGTTCTTAAGCATAATTAGAACACACTATTAAAGAAGAAATATTTAAATGAACTCTCAGCAGAGACAAGCATAATAAATTGGGATATAAATTCATATAAGACGCCAAAAAGTGACTACTTCCTTTATTTTAGGTCAGTCTTGCTGAACCCTAATGAATAGTAACACTGTACATACTGTAACTGTTGGTAAGTAATAACTATGCTGTCAAACGATTAATTGCATCCAAAATATAAGTTTTTGTTTATATTATATATATGAACATGTACTGTGTACGTTTTATATTTATATATATATATATATATATATATATATATATATATATATATATATATATATATATATATATATATATATATATATACACACATACAGTATGTATTTTGAAAATATTTGTTTATACATTTATATATTCATATTCTTATATTTCATATTAAATATAAATATATTTAAAACATAAACATAACATAACATATTTTTCTTAAATAGATACATGCATATGTTTGTATTTATATAGACATAATAAATATACACAGTATACCCACATATTGTATATAAAGTAAACAAAAACCTTTTGGGATGTGATTAATCGTTTGACAGCACAAGTACAACTGAGTAGTGAGACAGCTAACTGAACTAAACTCTTTTTGTTTTGTTAACTTTGTGATATATGTGAAATAAATAAAATAAAATAAAATAAAATAAAATACTCACAAATTCCTGAGTCCCTGCACAGAATTGAGGTCTATTAAAATAAATAAATAAATAAATTCAGTTGTTTTAGTTAAATTCAGTTGCTACAATTCATTATTATTTTATGTTTTTTACATAGTAGGCTATAATAAATAAGGGTATGTTTACATTACAATGATGTACTACAAAAAGGAATAGTGGTTTATTTGTGTTTTTGAAAAGTTTCATGTACAGATGTCAGTGTCATCAAAACAATCTCCATTCACTCGGATCCACTTAAACAACAAAAAACGTATTATGCATGCCAGGCGAGTATAGTTGGCAATATCATTATGTAAAGAAACTCATGCATCCCAATAGAACATGTAATAGGCAAGTGCATGACATCACTGTTTTGACAAATTTGTGTGTTTATAGTTTACACAGAGATGATAATGGTATTGTTTTCAAACACTTGGACTTAAAAAAAGTTAGCATTTTCAGGCCCCAAAAAAACGCAATTGTCGTGTAAATGAATGGCCAAAATGTGTAACAATATTTCTGTTATTTTAGTTTAAGTGTATTTTTAGCTCTATCTGAGAATGGTCATTAGTTTTTAAAAACTTTCCTTATGCCAGAAAATATATCTCTGACTAAACTGCTATCTGCATATTTTCTAAAAGAACTAGCTTTAAAATAGTTACTTGCTTGTAACATAGCCAGATGTTTTCAAAATAAAGTGTAGCTTGTAGCTTAGCAAGCTACAGTTTAAAACTTTCTTCCTCAGCAGACATCTGTAACGTTACTGTTTCACACTCACAAACCAATGCTAATGTTGGCTGTAGGGTGTCAAAATTCTTGCACTCCCTCAAGATTTTGATGTTTAACAGAAATTTGACACCCAAGTACTTGTCATTAATATAAACAGCTGACGCCTGACACTTCTCAGGAATGTCTATCACATGACGCACCAACACAATCAACAGTTCCTTTGTCTACCCCTAAAGAGCACCACTGTTCACTAAAACACCCCAGAAAAGTGGTCACAACCCACGACTGTCCATCTTTTTGAGTTAAGCTACAAAGAAGCGAAAAGAGTACAAAATAAAACTAGCTCCAATAGATGTGTGAATTTCAGCAGCAGGATCCAACCACTGAAATTCAATGAGAAAACAAGTCAAAGCTTCTGTTTCAGCTCACCGCCTAGCTTTTCACTGGGGCAGTGGAAACGTGGGAATGCTTTGCTCAGGCATAATGATGTCATCACCTTGCTTTCAAAGGCTCCTGGTGTCTTGACATGGCAACATTTCACCTGTTGTCATTTCTACATCCACACTCCCAGTCTGTCCGAGTGTGCCAGTGCATTCAGGGAAACATTTTCACTGTACAACTACCTCCTGAGTGTTTGTGTGCACTCCGTCTTGGGCTAATAAACATGGTCTGAGAGAGCCCTCGGGGGCGACGAGGCCGGTTAATGAGAGTATGTTTAGTCTGGGGAAGCTGGGACAAATTCTGATGGATTGCATGGCCAAGGCTTAACCTTCTCTAATACATACTAAAGTACAGAGAGAGTGAGTTCTGCACACTTTCACTTTTTCAAATCAAACTTGGGAAATAGATAAAATAAGGTTCCAAGATACTCTCATGATTTCTGAAGTAAGATGTATATTCGACGGAAGGCTGAAATGAAAATAGCCTATGCTGCCAAAGAGATCTCGGCACGCAAAAAGCACAATAAATCAAGGCTTTACTCGCTTCGTTGTGAAAGGGCATGCTTAGCGAAATGGTCTGCCGTGTCCAACAAGCACGGCCTTGCTCTTTCATGTAAAAAGAAAGAACATGATGAGCTCTGATGTAGTCAGGGTGTACGGTTAGTCACTCTCAGACGTATCCTGCACTCTGAAGTTTCCGTTTATGATCTTTGCACCACAAGCCCAATTGTGACAGTTCAAAGACGCCTCATAGAATACATGGCCCTTGGGCTCAGCAGCCTTACTGAGAGAACTCACCCTCTGTAATTAGCAGCTTTACATAATGCAAAATTAAAGGTTAGATTTACTTAAAATATTATATGTTTCTCTTGATACAAGTATTGAATTATTTTCAAACTGATCATCAGATTATCACTCTAACTTAGGATCAGATTTAATAAATTAATTTGCACAATGCTTTTGCATTTTTGTTGGCAACCTGTTAACAGTTGTAACCCAGTGATCTTATGCGTTCATTTACCCAAATTACCATTCAAATGTTTTTTTGTTTTGTTTTTTACCTCCAAATAATATTGTTTTTACAGTAAACATCATTATATTTTAGAATCATAGTTCTGACAGGCAATAGCCCACAGTGACCACAATGCATATACAAGGAACGTTTGAAATTGAATGTAATTTTTCTGGAAGTGTTATTGCTGGGCGCTGTGGTGCTGTCTAATTACAATGTGTGGCTAAACTGCAAGTGCATAAGAAGGACAGGACATGAGAACCATGTTTAGTTTATAAGGAGACAAAAACATAAACTTGCACACTCCCCACTGCCTTTTACATGTAATCTGTAATTTACTGCAAATATGAATTCTTCATAATAGAAGTTCTAAAGGGTTACAAAAGTATCTCCATCGCAATTGTATGGTTATTTTATGAGTGTTATCTAACTATAATCCATATATATAATGGTATAAAGGTTATATAAAGGTTTAGCAATTGTTCCTGCTAATTTTTTGGTTAACTATTTCTTTAAATGAAAGAATAATAATAAAGTCAAAGTGAATCTTCAATTTCTACTTTCCCACCTGGTGCTCAGGCAATAATCTCATTATAAGATGTTAGTAAACTAGAAGAAGAAGAAGAAGAAAAAAAATCCTTTAAAAAGATACAGCTTCCAGCCTCAGTTCCTTTAATTTCGACTGGAAACACATGAGAAGGTTTTGTAGAGCAGACATCTTTAAAAAAACAAGGGAAAAGGGATCAGCTTCAGCACTTTTGATCATTCTGAGAAGCAAGGGCGGAAATTGTTTAAAAGTGAGCGTGTTTTCACAGTAAATCTGTTCAATGTGGCCATGGCTCTGTTTAATAGAGTAATGACCCAGGAGCTTTTAGTTGGTGCTGGCAGCTGTCTTCCTGGAAAAAAAGGGCAATAAACATCTGCACCAAAGAAATGTTTGAGTTTTCATTTGCTTATTATCCGGGGTTTTTTTTTAAGCATGTGGGAATGTTCTTCTGATTGAGAGACACATGTCTTCAGGCAGTAGTTAGGTGATAATGTGTTTTTCTGTGGCACTTTCCATGAACAGAGTAAAAAAATTGTGTCCCATTACTTTTTTAAAAGCACATTTAGGGCTCAAATCCCATATGTTTTGCTGAAAGATATTTTATAGTTTACCTAACATTACTATTAGATGAGTTAGACAAACTATTAAATTAACATGCAATTAATGGACATGGAAGTAGATTTAAAGACATAAAATATTTATGTATTGTACTCTTTCAACAGCAAGGCTGAAAGAGACAAGTTCAACCCTGTTACCAAACTTATTAAAATAAATTATTAAATAAGCACTTTTCTTAGATTTATGGGTTTAGGAATAACTACAAACCAATATTTTGTCTCAAACTAGCAAGCCCATGCTGAATTAATTTAGGCTAAATGCAAAACACTTAAGTTAATAAACTTACACTGTATAAATGTGTTACAAATTCACAATGTTTTATAAATATATAAAATAATAACACACACACACACACACACACACACACACACACACACACACACACAAAAAAAAGGTTTTAAGTTTAAAATTTTTGCAACAAGGCTCCAAAAACTGAAAACCTAATGTAAAATAAACCACAAACTTCTCATATCATATAGCTGATGGTTGTCAATCAACAGTTTCTATAGGTTAAATTTCTTGTTCCATTGACTATTTGTTGAAAAGGAAAATAAATTACTTCGGTTCAGATCCTGTTTTGTTCCCTAGTTGTCAAAGGTGCCCTGCAAATGTAAAAATAATTACAGCTTTGAAAAGCACTGTATGTGTTGACTTTGAAAGTCGCTGAAAGATCTTTATAAGCAAACTCAATTTGTTTCTCATCATTTTCAGATATTGATCTAGATTTGTGACTTTAATGTTAGACGTAAACCATCAGAGCACAATTTTCAGTTTAATTATATCTCTCTACCACTCCTCCAACCTTCTCAAGGGACAAAGACGACACTTAGCTATTTTTGTTAGGAGAGCATTACCCTCCTCATGCAACTGCAACTTTGATCGTTTAAACAAAACGCAAACAAAGTCAAAGCCATTAAAAGCTCTGACCTAAAAGTAGAGCGATAAAAGGAAAGTCAAACATTAAAATCATCTAACACAACTTGCTTGTCTAAAAAAGGAACACATAGCCAACGTTTCCTTATAATGACTTCTCCTGGAGTTCCATCCACCAAAACTTACAAAGAAAGAGCTCAGAGGACACGACAGGAGTATATGCATTCACCTAACATAATATTTAAATTCTTTTCTGTAGGTGAGGCTATTAAAATGTCTTTGTTCGGCGATTATTAGGGCTACAGCCGAGGTTATCTTTGCTGAAGGTAGCCATAAAGTCAGTCGTAAGAACTCACAGGGTCAAGGATACATTTGACAGACAGCTCTCTTTTCCTATTATTCCACTAGAACAGATAAATGGAGTCTTGTACTTGCAATGAAAAACACAATAATCATTCTGTTTCACTAGCAGGTCATCAGCCACCGGAAATATTCATCTTTCAGCCAAGTAATAAAGTGTAGAGGTCACCCAAAGAGGGACAATGACCACTGCGGCGAGATTGATGGTCCAGAAAAGGCCAGCAAAATCCCAGCTAAATCAAAGCGATTCCATGTTAATGAAATCCCATCCCCATACACTGTAAATCATCTATGAACTAATCTATTAGTGATAATGAATTCACATTGGCAGTTTAACCTTACTTTTGCAATTCATTATATTTGAGATTAACAAGGGATAGAGTCTAAGTGATGTGTCTATGGGGAATTATGTCTGGGGGCTGCGTTGTCAATCATGGATTGTGTTCTCGATGTCTTCCATTAAACGAGAGGAATTAAATAAGACTTTCTTTGATGCCGACAGCTTTCCTATTTAATGCCATCCTACTTTCCCCAAGATAGTTAACTCTTCATTACCCAAATTAAAGGCATCCATCTTTCTCACTGCTGCCATATTGGCTTGACCTCTGCCTGTCACAACTTCCATGTAAGATGGTGAGTGATGAATGACTACCTCTGATCCCATCGCCCCAAACCCAACTGAGTGTCCAACTCCCTCCAATCCATTTATCTCTGGAGGCTGTGCCACAAGCCTGCTTTTAACAATGAGCGGGTAAGAGCCCTAATTGACTTTTATAGAAATGATTTTAATTATATGCCTGGCAGCTCTCTGAGAGTTCATAAAGATTGCCTAAAGCTTTTAACACAGATCTGACGGAATCTCATCAGTTATGGTACAATGTGTTACTTTGATTTGAGCGAGGATTTCCCCTTCAAAAAGCTTAGTTTTTAAACAGTATGACTAGTGATAGACAGGCCATTGGCGATAATATACTGTAAATGCATTCATTTCATTTTACATTTTTAGGACAGGGGAAACAAAGTTGATGTAGTAGATGCCTTATTGATGTTATTTGTTACAGGTTTGGGTTTTCCTAATTTTTTCAACTTTTTTATGTTATTTAAAATATAGAGGTTACATTGTCAGTGAATAATAAACAATTTGGTATTCTTATTATTTTAATTTTTATATTTATTGTGAAGTCCAACTTGATATATTTGTATAATATTTAGATGTAAAAATGGGGTTAAATTTGATTTTAGTTACTGTGTACATTTTTTTTACTATAATCTATCATTTTAATAATTATAAACAATAATTAATTAAAATAATGTAAAAAAAAATTATACATTTTAATTATTGTGAATTTCACAGTTATTTTATTTGCATGAACTAATTTGTATTATAAATATTGGTCTACAGCCTATAATTAATGTTTTGTCATTGACCATTGTAAAGCCCACATCCGCTGACCCCTAAACAGGACACATTTGAATATAACTTCTCTTCTCAATGATATATTGTCCACCTTGTTTCAATGCCCCCTGACCTCTTGCTCCCTGTTCCTTCCCAGTCAGAGACAGCTCGCTCTCCAGACACACCTTACTTCCTGAGGAGAAAATTACTCCTTCCTGAGAAAGATGTGTCGTGCTCTTTGGAATGTGTGGGAGCAGACAGGTACCAACGGAGAGGGCACATCACCCGAGATGTAATGCTGCTCTGGGTTCTTCCGTTCTCCTGCCAAGCTCCCGTTCGTACCTGTCAGGGGGTCATTGGGAGCGTGCTCAGTACACACGATGAATGTATGTATGACCTTAGTGACAGGTGCTGCTGAGAGAGAAAGAGAGGGAGAAAGAATGAACTGGGAGAGAAAGAGAGAGAGAGAGAAAGAAAGATATAAAACACTTCATATAAAGAGAAAAGTCATCTCTGGAATACAGTCAGCCGTGGCAGAAGACTCTCTGAGCCTCAAACAATGAGTTCATCATCCAGCACGATAGACTCATAGTGACCGCTTCTGTAACAGCTCACTCAGGATTATGACTTAATCAGAGCAGCTTATAGTGCTTAGGTAATTATTTAATCAAAGCTGGACATGCCAATACAGCAGTACGGCAGATTAATTAGGTATAGAGGTGACTTCACCTCTGTCTCTCTCTCTCGGATGCATCTCTGTCGACTGGATGAGATTGCATCAGAGATGTGCAATACTTCAACTTCAGCAGGGAGCAAAATCAACACAGCAAAAAAAAAAAAAAAAAACAATATTAGACATTCCTTAATTATAATTTGAACACACAGTGAGATCTGAGCCTCCTTCAGCAACAGAGCAGTTTTTTTTTTATAATGAATATTGAAACATCATTTTATTAAAAAACACCATATGTAAATATATATATATATATATATATATATATATATATATATATATATATATATATATATATATATATATACTACCATTCACAAGTCTGAGGTCAGTAAGATCTAATTTTTTAAAGAACAAAAATTATTCAGCCAGTATATATTAAATTGATAAAAAGTGACAGTGTACCCTAGTTAAATAAATAAATACATAAATAAAACACCTATGCCATAATTTATTTAAAGTGCATTTATTTAATGTTAAGTATACTTCAAATCCATTAACATATGTTTGACATAAGACTGATATAAAATTATAACAAAACTGTATTCATTGCACCATGCACATTTTTTAATATTAAAATGTGTTTTAATTTCACAATTAATAAGAACTGCAAGATCTCTGCATAATATCAGTCTTAAAATGCAAGATATTTAAAGTGTGCTTGCAACAGTTCCATTTTAGCACAAAATAAATTTACTTCAGTAGCTTTACATTCAGTACAGTGACAAAATCCACTAGCTATTACTGGACAATTGACTTGAAGCTCCAGACATGTTGAGTTCTTGCACTCAAGTTAAATTTAATTGTGTTTTGGTCTCATTTATCCTCTCTCCCTTTGATTTCCAGTTCTTTCAATGAAAAAGTGGCAAAAGCCCAAAAAGAAACATTGTGACAGTGAGGAGTTTAACCTGAAAAACTTTCTCTCCTCTGAAGTTTGACAGCAAAGCTTGTGTCATGATTTATAGTTACTGTGAATGTCATAGTGTTGAGTGTGTTTAGGCTAGTTGCAGCTTGGCGAACACATGAGCTCAGTCAGCTCTTCCTGACTAACCTGCTATTAGTCACATGCAGCCAGTCTGCAGATGAAAGCCGAGGAAAGACTCAGTCACGCTGATCCTTATCTAGTTGATTAGGGATTCCTGACAGCTTTGACACTGAAACTTGGAGCAAACTGTGATTCAGATAAAAGAATGAAGAATGTGACTGCTGTATCTCAGCTTTTGTTCCGGAGGATTCCGCAGTAGAGACAACCCTCTGAATTTCCATGATTAATGCCAGCCACGTGATGCGGACAATGAGAACGATTAAAATATGTCTGGAGGCAAATGGAAAAGACAAAATATTATATAAAAGCATCCTGGAGGAATCGTTTCTGTTTAAGACTTGTAACCTTCCTGTTCATGGTTCATCACCAGACACTAAGAAACTTCAAAAGACTTCACCTAGTCCAGTAAAAGCCTAGTTCCCAGAATGCACCAGGGCTCTGTATTTGAGCATATAGTGGAAGTTTTGACAGTATATTTGACGCCATAATGTTAATACTACAATACTGCTTTGCATAATTTTAGAAACTTTTTAGTCTCATTGTCAGCAGATCTCAAATTATATGTTATATTTATTAACATTGTGTTAACATTGTGCAAACTTGCTGACTTTTGTTTTGCTAAGGCTAATTTAGCTAGCATTTGTGTGTCTCCTACATACATACAATGAATTAGAAATGGGAAATGACAGATCATAATATATACTGTATATATAGGGAGATAGTGCTGTACTAGTACTGTTTTTACAGAAAGTTAAATGACAAAAGTTTAATTGACTCCGTTGTTATGTTAAAGCTAATTACTTAGCTAGCATTCAATGTATCCCAAATATTTACAATCTATTATTTTCCCTTATGAAAATTTTCCATTGTTTTACCACCACCACCATCAAAAAAAAAAAAGGTAATCAACACATTCACAAGACATTAAAAAAAAATGTGTTTAAATATCATTCTAATTAGAAATGACACATCTTCTCAAATAATCTGTTTATACATTTTATTTACTTTACTTTCCAACATCACAACAAGTTGAATAAATTGAAGAAAAATGTCTATACTGTTATGGTGATACACAAAATTACTAGTGTCTACACAAAATTAAACAATATTTTCATACTTTGAATTTGAACAAATTGTTTTTTAAACACAATTTGACTAATCAGAAATGGAACATTATTAAATTATGTTAAATTATGTTCAAAAGTATTTTTACCTAAAAAATTTTATGATGCCACAACCTAAACACAACATGAGTTGTGTTTGAATCGTGAAACTAAGTACTCAAACTTGGCATTTACATCCTACATTATAAAACACACAGACAATATTTAACTTTTGTTTCTTTTTTGAAAAAAAAATCGGTTTAAATATCATTTGACTTTTACTGGTCATAAAAAATAGAAACACCCTTTACTGCAACCGCAACATAAAATTACTCATACTGTGATAGATTAGGGTTATTCCTCTCACCTCTACTTGAGTCTGCTCAGTGTTAGCATAATCAGGCACACTAGGGTGGAGGTTAGCAGTGGTGGTGTCTGTAGGGAGGGTTAAAGGAACGGGAGGCCTGTGGCAGATGGTGGGGCTGGGGGACAAAGCCTCCCTGCCTTCAGCTGGATCTGGACGATATGGGGCATGAATGAAATATGCTGGCAAGGATCCATGTCCTTCAGCTTACACACATACACACTCTGACACCACCACACCGCAGTGATCTCTCTGCATGGGGGGTCCGCCAGACAGGGATCAAAACAACATTCAAGACAGAGGCACAGAATGACACAGGAGGTGAGGGGTCTGCGAGAACACGGCAACTGTTGATTTCAAATGCCTGATTTTTAACATGTCAGTCATGCTGTATTATGATTGGAAAAGACCCTGAACCCCTTGTTGGAATGAGTTCCAAAATAAAATAAGAAATGTTGTTTAGCAAGACCCGACAAACCTCCCTCCACCTCCATGAACTTCTATCACTCTCATATATGTTCACTTCATTTCTAATTTACAAGCTTCAAACACATTCAAACAAATAAAAAAATATATCAGTGTTTAGTATTTAGTAATAAGTAGTATTTTAGAATTTTCTTTTCATTTTTTTTTTTTGAAGTTTTAAAAAGTCCCTTGCCCTTCAGCTATTTTTGGAAGAACACAATCTCCTTATGATCTGAATCTGCTGCTGAGAAGTTTAATGCTAAACCTTTCACTCAAATATGAGGCTAATAAAGAATGATTGTGTGGCGAGTGGGGCGGGGCCGAGGGATGTGGGAACAAGGAGGGAGGCCGGCAATGATTGGGCAAATCAGTGACACCTGCGACCCACTGCCGGTCTCGAGTCCCACGTAGGAGATGGAAGGATATAAAACTGGAGCGACGACAGTGAAGGACGAGAGAGGACCAGGCCTGGGCATTATTTTAGGTTTTGGTTTTATTTTGGTGCGCACCAGTCGTCCGTGAGGGGCTGGTGTGCTGTTTTGTGTTTATTTTGAATTATTAAATGTCGTTTGATTGTACGCCGGATCCCGCCTCCTTCTTCCGGATGAATATGAAGGTTTAATTCATTACAGTGGTGCCGAAGCCCGGGAGAAGGAGGGACGCGCTGCTGAAGATCCCTCGCCGCTGTGGTGAATCCGCGGTGCCATCGAGCAGGCGAGGAGGATGCCGCCATGGACGCTCGAGGCGGTGGACTGGAGCGAGTTGCCGGGGACGGGCGAGCTCGCTGCCGACCGCCCACGATAGGGAGGGGCGGCTGCCGTCCGTGAGGGAGCGGAGGAGTCGGCGCCGTTCGCCAGAGGGCCGGAGCCTGCTGCCTCCGTGAAGGTATCCGGAGGAGCAGGGAACGGGGGACTCCTGCCGGCTGCCCAAAACCGGAGGAGCCATCGCCGTTCACCGGGCGGCGGAGGGGTGTCGTGCCGTCCGCCGAGGGCCGTCCAGTGCCACCGCCAGGCACCGCGGAGGAGATCGCCCAGCCGGTGGAGGGCCGAGCAGCAGTGCGTCTGGGAACCGGAATTTTTCTCTCTCCCCTCTCTCGTCTCTGTCGCTCCTCCTTCCATCTCCTTTTCTCTCGCCTCGTCTGTCCTACCCCCAGGTTCCCGCAGGTTCCCGTGAGCGGTCCCCCCTGGAGGGAGGGGGGGGGGGGTAGAGCGTGGGTACCCCCCGGCCTGCGAGGGGTGATGGGGGTATGTGGCGAGTGGGGCGGGGCCGAGGGACGTGGGAACAAGGAGGGAGGCCGGCAATGATTGGGCAAATCAGTGACACCTGCGACCCACTGCCGGTCTCGAGTCCCTCGTAGGAGATGGAAGGATATAAAACTGGAGCGACGACAGTGAAGGACGAGAGAGGACCAGGCCTGGGCATTATTTTAGGTTTTGGTTTTATTTTGGTGCGCACCAGTCGTCCGTGAGGGGCTGGTGCGCTGTTTTGTGTTTATTTTGAATTATTAAATGTCGTTTGATTGTACGCCGGTTCCCGCCTCCTTCTTCCGGATGAATATGAAGGTTTAATTCATTACAGATTGTTTTAACTCTTCGAACAGGTGTTCACAGCGAAACTATCCACGGTGGACACATATTCAAAGAAGTGGATGTGAGGCTTTGAAAAACCACAGAGAGAAAACGATGGGTAAAACATTAAAGCTCGGGCAGGATGAGTCAGAATCTGCTTCAGAACACCTCTCTGCTGGAAATAATTCAGGATTTGAAATATCAACAAAACAGAAACATGTAGTACCAGTGTAACATTTGCGCTGCAAGGGATTTACACACATTTCCTGGATACCAATAAGATTTATACAGATCTGATATTTGCTATATCAGCTTCAAAGGAACATCATGTCAAAACTTATTCACCATTTATTTTTACAAAACATGTAAAGCCAATATGGATTATGACAACTTCAGATTCTTTCAGCTATATGCACCACTGTTTGTTTGTTTTTGGGGTTTTTTGGTGTGTGTGGGGGGGTTGTGTATGTATGTGTGTACGTGACACTATAGGGACACTTTCTGCAATCTGGTTTACAGCTGAGTTTAGCTCTGTTCCTGTAGCTCAGATGGTTGAGTATAGCACTAACAAGTCAAGGTCTTGGGATTACTAGGGAAAACACTTTACACGGCAATGATTTAGTCAAAAACTGCAACGTTTTACTCTTGCATTTTTAAAAAGTTTCACCTATACACAACAACATTTTCAAACCAATTCGTATTTACACATATCCGTGAAATCAGGCAAAAAAACGCCGTATTGCGTATGGCAGGCCAGTAGTTGGTGCTGTCATCTGTTAGTAAACAGTGTCTGTAGGGAAGTGACGATTATATGTTGTATATGATGCATCTCTGCTGTGTGTTGTGCATGACATCACCATTTTCAAAGATTCCCATTTTTGGTGTTTACACGGAAACAATAACAGTGGCGTTTTCAAAAACTTGTACTTTGAAACCCTTTTTCAAAAATATGAGTTTTCAGTCCCCAAAACGACGTCATGTGTACAAACTTGCAACATGCAAAAAAAGTTTCCTGTTTTTGGCTGAAAACGTTGTCATGTAAACAGCCCCTTAGTGGCAACGTGTAGCATACTTTACATTAACTTTTAAGATGCTTTGTATTTTATTCTGAAAGCCATGAACATTTCAAGCTTTCTATCTCAAATGATGTACAGTATGAACCCTTTTCAAAGAGTGATGATGCTTTTCCACATTTATATTGCAAATCTATTATAAAAATTAAAAATAAAACACTATACTTTATATTTGATTACCATGGCATTAAATTAAAGACAACTAGTTAACACTGTGTGGGTGTTTCTAATGCACTGGCTGAAGGAGAGATGGCAACTCTTCTGATCAAATGGAGCTACAAAAATTTGTTGTATTTTTGTTTACCATTAAAGAAATTTATTACAACTACTTTTACCCAACTATGACTGAAAATGACATTTTAAACATTTGTGGAATAAACTATCTCAGCTAATGTGTATGTATCCAAAATTATTGTAAATGGCTTGATAAAAAAAAAAAATAATAATGTGGTTCAGATGACCACATAACAGGAGATTATGTATATATGTATTTATTTGTATTATAAAGAAAAAAAAATAATAATAAAAAAAAAAATTCTACACTTTAACAGTTTAACATAGACAATTGGGGTCTGGTACAAGTGTACTAGAAAGAAAGATAGAAAGAAAGAGAGAGAGAAATAGAGAGGGGGTGAGAGAGGGAAGAAGACAATAGATAGATTTTTTATAATATTTTGTTTATTTTCATAATGAATTCCACTAATGACAGTTAAGCCACAATTTCAGCTGCATGTTTGTTTGCATCTTCACAGATTCTTTTTTCACTATCTTTTGCACGTTATTCAAGTATGGTTTTGTTTGCTCTTTGATTTTTAATCATTGTGTAGTTTAATGTGAGCTGCATAACACATTAGCAGAGGTCAGTCTTGTGCCATTTCATTAAGTCTTAAAACAAGTGGGCAGCTGCACGATGTTCACACATCAAAAGGACAAAAGCCAGAATATACACGCGTGTTTATCTCCCTTCTTTACATTGAGAAATCCAGATGTCTGCAGCATGTGGTGCTTTTATTTGCCCATTAACATGAGACACAATTACAGCAGAACTACAGGCCAAGGGCTTCCCGAATGTGAACTCGAGTCAAACTGTTTCAACAGCAACAAATGTACCATGAAAAATGTAACCATTTAAGCCTCTGCTGCATTTATTTACAGACGTGCAGTATTTCAACACGTAACCTGGTGCTTTTGCAATAAGTTGTTTCAAGTGCAAACATGTTTAAGCAGGAGGACGTAAGTAAATATAGCTGGTGTGAGGAGACGTCTGGGTCTGTGGCCTGTGAAAGGATACACTGAATGGCCTTCCCGCACAGGAATGTCTCTTATGCAACATCTCCAATTATAAGTGTGATTAGATCATAACCCCCAGAGTTCAAAAAGGTTGGAGGCTAAATTTTTTGCATCAACAAAATCAAACCTTTTTATGGCAGCTCGATGAATTTTTTTAGCCATTTTGTTAGGCTAAAGGATAGGAACCACATAAATACAAGAATGTATTAAACACCAACCCATTCTCACTCCAAAGGCGTCAAAAACCGAAGCATGGTCAACTGTCAGTTCCACAGTTTGGGTGAGTAGTCGTAAATACTCTCTTTTAATGCCTTTTATAAAATGTATTCTGTCTTCTTTATTAATCAGATTAGCGCCATATGTTTAATCGCTGTATCATATCGGTCATCCGTGGCTGTCTTTGAGTTTCATTGCGTTTAAAAAAAATAAACACAGCTGCTAATTAGTGTGATTAAACTCTATCGGTCACGTGACGTGCCATATATCTTCGATCCGTTTTATATTAATTTCAGGTTCAATGATGTTAGTTGTATTTGTAGTAAAATCATGGTAATCACGACACTTACAGTAATAATAAATGAAATGTGAAGTTAAAACATAGCAAACGGGACATTTACCATGTTTTTACCACAGTAACTGTAGTTTTACTATGGTATATTAATAATCAATACAATAATACAATAATCAGCAAACCAGCTATGTTTGTATCACTGTAATGTTAGTGTTTTTATGTGCTTTTATATGACAGATGTCACAGTAATCATATGTTCTGTACCATGCTTTTAATACCTTTTAATGTAAATCCATAAAAAATAAAACAAATGAAAAATAAATAAATAAATAATAAAAAATGTATTTTTCCATCTTGCAGTTCATTCATATCAGTTTATATTTAAATATTTTGCTCACAGATCATTATTAACATTCTGTACATAATTCAATTTTATTTTCTCTCCCCTTTTTTATTATTTTTTATTTTTAGCTGAAAAGACAGTCAGCCCAGTGGTGTTTCTGGAGAGGTATTCCTTCAGAAATGGAGAAAACTGAAAGCTGCGGAGGCAGACATTTGCAGCAGTAAGTCTGTGATAGTTTGTCCCTTTTATCAAACATTCCTGCTGTTATCATTTGTACAGCATTTGTTGTTTCTTAAACTGTTGCAGTCCAAATACCCACACTTGTCATCTTTGCACTTGACCACTTGATTACTTATTTGACGTCTCTCCTGTATTTGGCCTAGTGTTCTAGTGAGCATGATGACCACAAGTGTGTGTCGAACTTTTCATGACCTGATGACAGTGGTTCCCAATCCTGGTCCTGGAGAGCCCCAACACTGCACGGTTTTGGATCAAAATCTGATTTGAATCAGGTGTGTTTAATGAGGGAGACATCTCAAATGTGCAGTGTTGGGGTTCTCAAGGACCAGGATTGGGAGCCACTGCCTTATGGGACACACTTATGTGTTTACAGAGATTTTTTAATGTCTAATTATAAATATTTCACATACTGTACATTGGACAGCTTTCCGTGACCTCTTGTGAGATCTCGACAAAAAGTCTGACGATTTATACCAAAACATGATGTATGATGGGATACACTAAGCATTGTAAAGTGCTCCGGAGTAGTATTGGAGAGGTTTAGTGTGTGTTAAGGACGCTGTGCTTTGGCATTATTAAGACCGGGGACAGTCTTGTGCACACACTGTCACGTACACACACTCTCAAGTGGCCAAGACTGCAAGTGTGGGTATCTGGACAGGGTCAAAGTCTTAAAAATGAACCCTAAACACAGTCGCACATCACAGTCTTAATTCAGTTTAACACTTGTATGATATTGTAAAAGCCCCAGGACTGTCTCATCTGACACTATGAAAAGAATTCATATGACTATAGCTTGCTATTAATTACTTGCTTTTAATAATGGATGCATTTAACATTTAGTTATACAGCATCATTACAGAGGCTGCTTTTATGGTCTAAACAAAACCCAGTGTAATGTACAAGTTGCACGTAATTAATAATATTTCCTTCCTTTCTGTCTTACAGGATTGTTTGCAGATAATGCTGTTCTTCTTTTTCAGGTCTACAATATCGAGCTCAACATATCTTTCAAGAGCCAACCCTTACACACCTTCCTAAAAACTAAAAGAGCTATTACTGAGACTCAGTGAATCTTGCCATGATCAGCTCTTCCCAGGTACATTTGTTTAGAATATTTTTAAACCAACATATACTTAACAAATGCTCTGGTCTGAATCTTATTTTAAATTAACTTAATTATATGTTTAATGAGAAATATTAATTGCACACAGAGTAAGTAGAGATTATCTTGTTTCACAGAAGAGGAGGAAGCATGATTTGCCCAGGATGAGGAATGAAGACGGCCATCTTGTGCTAAAGCAAACAGAAGTCCTCTGGTATGTGTGTATTGAAGCAATGATGTGTTATACAGCACTTTATGATGATCTCTCACAGAACTGTTCATGTCAGCCTTGATTTTTTATATATATATATATATACTATTACAATTACAGCATGTTAGCAAAGTGTGACTGGACATTTTTAATCTTGTGTTTTTAAAAACACACCACCTGTTTTAAATGCAGACAAGTATCATGAAATTGGTTTAGTTGATATAAACACCAATTGACATTATTGACAATTGACAATTGACTCTGTAACTTTTTCTTAATTCTTGCAGAATGAAATTTTTATTGCAGTATTTTATTATGTACAGATGATCTCATCAGCCAAATGAGGGGTTTTGTCCAAGTGATGCTCTTGAAAGGACTGAAAGAAGAGGATGTGGTAAATTGTCTTCAAAGAAAAAGCTTCTCAAAAGGTCTTAAAGCAGCTTGAAGAATGGTAAGTGTACAGTACTACAAGGGTCATAGTTGCTCACCCTGCTAAAATCACACAGAACATAAGCTGAGCTCTCTGTCCATTAAACAACTTCATCTGGATTGTTTGTTTCACTTTGACCAGGTCTGGGATCATAGGACTGAGAGATCCTCTGGCTGAGAACAAGCTACACCACATCAGTGCTGGATATCAACCACAAACTGTTTCCAGACATGAGAGAAGAAGATCATGATGAAACCAGTTTAGATGTGATGATGGGAATCATTATTTTCTGAAACAGTATCACATGTCTTATATGTATCACATGATCTGAATCACAGCTGACTGGATGGGACTGTGTGACTTTTAAGGACATTTCATCACTCATCTGTGTGAACTGATTAATATATGAGGTTAATGTATTTTTGATGATAATTATTTTCCTTGAATCTTATTTGTCTTGATGCTACTTTATCAACTTATACTAACTTAGTCAACTATATATAACTTACTTTATCAACTATATTAACTTATAGTCTATGCTTCAATAAAATGAAAATGGTGAATATTGTGTTCTGAAGATTCTTGGTAAATACATCATTTTACCAGGTAGGCTCATATGTGTTTATTTTAGACTTGGAAAAACTACATATTAATTATTGGGATTATTTTTTACTTAAGACATAAACATTTTTGATCGGATTAATAACATCTGGGACATCAGTACACCAGAAAGTTATTTTTTATATTTTAGTAACAAATATGCAAATGTTTTGTGAAATAAAGGGAGTTACGAGATTAATTATTTTGCATTACAAGATGGTGCCATGGGCTTTATTGTTACAAACACTTGAGGGATAACTGAGAATGTAGCAGGAATGATCAATGTGGATCTTGTACTGCATTAAAATCAAGAGCATGCACATTTATGTCCAGCACATGAGGAGCAAGATACGGGGGTGAGGAGGACATTTTTACACAGATTTTTGCTAATTAGTTTATATATATATATATATATTAGTATTCTTAGCACTGCATGAATTTGTCCTTGTGTAATAGTGAAGTATCACAATGTGTATAAATTGTCCTTGATTACTGCTTTACAGTGTGGAATAGATAACGGCAAGTTGTTGCAGGTTCATCCATTATATTTATTGCCATTTACTTAAAAAATAGAAAACAGTGGACTGTGAAAACTGTCAGATATAAATGTGACTCAGCTCAGTTTGTTGTCATTGATGAGGAGAATACATATATGTCTACCCCCAGGGGCCCAGTAGCACCCCCCGGAAGAGCCCAAAACTGTACATTTCAAATGGCTGTAAATCAGAGTCCAATTAACATATCAAAGAGAAAATGGGCAGGATTATTACTTATGCTATGCTGATAAAATAATGTTGAGCTCAATTTTTAGAAATAAATGGAAAGCTGGCATCAAGGCATTTTAAATATTGCTCACTGTAAAATACCACATTTCAGCCTGCCTCTCAAATATATCATAGAGGTTTGCACAATGAACATATTTAGATATCCAGTTTTCCTTAAAATAAAAAATTTATTTAGTTTCATTAATAAAAAGTTTTAAACTACATTACCCACAAGCCTCTGTCGTTCTATCTATGGAAAGGCAAAACTAGGCACTGTTTTTTGTAGTTCATTGAAGTTATGCTTAGGGTTAGGGTTAGGATCTGGCTAAAGATGTAATTTTTCTCAACACAGCGACACTTCATTGTTGACTTAATATATTACTAATGTGATGATAGCAGCAAAACATACTTTTTAACATGATGCGCTGTTTAATATGGGTTAAAAGATAGTCCAACCACAGACTGTCCTGAAAGTTCACAGCCAATGACATCAAAGCTGAGCACAGGCGTCACACTTCCTTATCCATTTATGACAGATGTCTTTCGTTAACAATAGATTAAATTTGCGACTTATTAGATTCTGTTTTATTAACGTCTACACCTTCCTCTGTTGTTCAGCTTGACAAAAATTGGGCAATATTGATGTGCACATGCCCAGCAGTCGCAGTTGTATCCCATCCTCTCATTAAATATAAGACACATTTTTAAGATTTAGATTTTTTTTTTGACCAAAGACAAATATATTTACTAATCAAATGATGTGCTTCTAAAATTTACATTGTATATTACATTGTGTTTAAAAGTTAAAATTGTTCACATTTGTGTTTCTGTGATTTACTATTCTCTACCATTTGAACTCTAGGAATAAAAACAGAATGAATGAATGAATGAATGAATGAATAAATACATAAAGCATAATGAACATGCATATTTTTGTAAGGATCTTCCATTATTTATTGATATATCAAACTCATTTAAAGACAGCGTGCCCACTACACTGCATCCTCTGTCACCAAGCTCGTTTTTGCCACCATAAAGAATAAAAAGGCAGTTATGTTGTAAACGTTAACTATTTTCAGTATGCAAATGAAAATGTTTTTATTAAAAAACAAAACAGTAAATACAGTATGTCTTTCAGAGAACACTGGAAAAAGATCAATGCAAAAAAGAATACATTTTATAAAAGGCATTAAAAGAGCGTATTTACGATTACTTTTTTACGATTAGCGTATTTACCAGGAACTGATGGCAAGTATCGCGATGTGTGCTGAATGAGACTTCTTGAACGTGATTTCATAGCGATAAACATCTAATGTCCTCGCGTCGAAATTCTGATGCCAAAAGTTTCCCACTGAAAGCAATGAAGGTCGTAGTGCGTCGAAAATGCGACGCGGAGAGGCACATTTGGCGTCATAAAAGTGACGCAAGGGGCACTTGACCATGCTTCGGTTTTTTGAGCCTTTGGAGTGAGAATGGGTTGCAAACACATATTATAGGTTTTCTTGTAGGGGGGAAATGAGCATTGGGTAATGAAACATGTTCACATATTCACATGTAAACAAGCCATCCATGTATGGATTACACACCAAACATAACCTAACATATTAAATATACCCTAGGGTCAAGAGTTGTTTCTTTCTTTGTTTGTTTTAAGAAATTAATACTTTTATTTAGCAAGGGTAAATAAATTGACCAGTAGTAACAGTAAAGCCATTTATCTATTTCAAATATTTCAAATAATAAAATAAAATAAAATAAAATAAAATAAAATAAAATAAAATAAAATAAAATAAAATAAAATAAAATAAAATAAAATAAAATAAAATAAAATAAAATAAAATAAAAAAATAAAATAAAATAAATGGAGCTTTGACATCACAGGAATAAATTACATAAATGTATTTATTTAATTATGGTAGAAAGCTGTTATTTTTAATTGTATTTATATTATTTTAATATTTATATTATATTTTCTATTTATATTATTATATTAATACTGATCAAGTAAATGTAGCCTTGGTGAACCTAAGAAACTTCTTTCAAAACCATAAAAGAATAAAATAATATTGCGCCCAAACTTTTGAATGGCAGTGTAAATTAAATACAATATGCCTTTGGAAAAACACATTGTGCCGTACCTTGAAATATCATATTTCATCAAGTGAGGATTGATTTTTTATTTATTTATTTATTTTGCCCAAATATTGAGCTAGATGTCTGAATTCTATCCTCTCAGTTGCAAGAGCTCATGTGAAGAGACATCTTTCCTTTGAACTTGGACAGGGCTGAGGCTAAATTTAGCCATCAGAAGCTGCCTCAGAAGAGCCATGACACGACCCGTGCCCCAAAACTTTTCATCTGTCCATTTGATTACTGCTGCCTACTGAAATGGAATTATAATGAAATGTCCCCTAGAAAAAAAAGCTATTCTTTAAAGATGTACTGCACATCATACACTTTTCAAAACCTATAAAGAAAGATGTGTGCCGGCAGTGTTTTTTGATTGTCAAGCGTGTGAAAGGTGGTGACTCTTTAAGGTCAGTTAACATTCAAGATCAACACACTTTGAAAGGGTCTGTGCATGAAGCAGTATGACCAGTGCCCTTGGATCTGGAGACTACGCTTCTATGAAACTAATGGTAGAAATGGCATGCTGAATTTAATATTCATGTCCTGTGCATGTATGAAATGGGTGGTCTTCAAATGAAATGTATATATAGCCTTCAGACATGATCCTTCAGAAATCATACTACGAGGCTGATATGGTGCTTACAAACATTTCTTATTATTATTAAGGTTGGAAATAATTGGTGTCCTAAACCAATGTTATAAATGCTGTACTGCTTTATATTTTTGTGGAAACCATGATACTTTTTTCAGGGTTCTTTGATAAACTGAACATTCAGAAGAACAGCATCTATAGAAAAAAAATTAATTTAAATGAAAATAATAACATTATGAAAGCTAAGCCATATTCAAAGATGTTGTACATGTGGACTACAAACATAAACCTTTGTTTACTTCTGTGTGTTGCTCAGCAACCACTTTGTTGGAACCACAACTGTTTCTGAGGAAATACATTTGCTGCGTCTCATTTCGGAGGCTGCGTCCTCCGGAGGTCGCATTTGAAAGCTGCATATGTCATCGGGGAAGTCTCATTTAAGGAAAGTAACCGTTAAATTGCAAAGTAAAAAATAAACATCACAAGGAATAACAGTACATTTTATTATGATTACTTTTCTTAAATGAGACTTCCCCGATGACTTATGCAGCCTTCAAATGCGACCTCCGGAGGACGCAGCCTCCGAAATGAGACGCAGCATATATATTGTTTGGTGGAAGAATACTGTTTTTATTTATGACATTACACTTAATTTGCTCTTTGTTATTCTGTAAAAACCTTACGACGTATATGGAATAACTGTCTTATAAAAGAATAAGCCAGTGAAACCATGGTTTTCAGTGAATTTATAACTGCTGTTATAAATCTACTAACCTATTTATGAATGGTAGTGAATCATGGTTTTCTTAAATATATTAAAATGTATAATATTTATTAGTGATTGTAATTATAATATTTCACAATACTGTTTGACTGTATGTATAATCATTGCAGTTTGTTTGAGTATTAAAACAAATCCTATGATCAAAAACTTTTGACTTTTTTGGAAACTTTTAGGTATACATGGTCATTTTCTATCTTCTGTCCTACCCTTAGAATAAATTTTCTGCAGTGGCTTTACATGGATAGCTCATCCCAAAGTTGTTTTAGACTCCACAGACATTTGGAGAGTTAAAACTTTCTTTAAAATATCATCTTTTGTGTACCACAGAAGAAGAAAGTCATACAGGTTGGAAACAACATAAGAGTGAGTCAATGATAACAACGATAACAATCTCTATCTTGTAAAAATGACCTCAAAGTATAAGAAAATGTGATTCCTCATGATATGATCCCTTTAAACCAGCATGGCTATTTTGAATGCCATCTGGTCTCCCAACATTTTTCAGCTCGATACATATATAACAAATCCAAATATCTAAATGCTCCAACATGCTCTTGCAGTAACACGAGAGACTTTTTTTTCTCCACTGAAACAGATGTAGAGGATGCTCATCAAAGGGAAGAAATCACACACAAATCCACCGCCATAATTGGTTTCAGACATATGAAGATGGTAAAGACAGAACTATGACACAGGGCTCACTTTGTCTCTCTCACTTTATAGGTTTGTCTTCTCCGTGGCCTCAACCCTGAGGCCCTCCATATGTTGAAAGGTTACAGAATCCAACCAAATGACCCGTTGAAAGCATTGTCTTGATTTACTGACCTGACTTCTTCAGCAAAATACTTATTATTTTAACTAAAATATTTAAATGTTATTATTTGAGAAATATAAATTACATTTGAAATTATATTACAATATAAAATATAAAATATAAAGTAAAATTTAATTATAAAGCAATATACACAATAAAAATAAATAAAAATGTTCATTTGATAGTATTATATGTCTGTAAGCAGTCTAAAAGACTGTGAGACAGAAGAAAAAATGGCTTGAAGTCACTGCAAGGTCAGGTATTCTATAACACTCAACTTTCTAAAGCACCTGTTCTTTCTTGTCTGTTTGAAACATGTGGGTTTATAGCAAGAGCTATTCCTCTGCCAAATGTTTGAAACAAAATGTGAGCCCCTGTAAGTTACTGTATTTGAGTGCCAAAGGTCACACAAATATAGAAGTTTTTTAAAAGTTTGAGGAAAATACCAGTCAAAATGTAAGTTTCCTCCTCTGATTTCTAGTAAAAATAAACAAATAAAACAGTCAATCTGGTCCTCTTTGACATTTCAAATACATCTTAAAGCATAATTGATATGTAAATCCCCTTACATATCAGATTCCCTATGAGTAAAACAGACATAAAGCATGTTGGGCAGAATACTGCATGTCTGAAGCAACACCAGCCCAGGCTGGTTTTATTCTTAGCCAAGGAGCGTGAAGTCAAAATAAGTTAGACTTCCTGCTGGCCTCAGTGCTGGTTTACAAGCCAGACCACTGTCAAGAGAAAGTCCCCCCGCCCCCCCCCCCCCCCCCCTCTCTCTCTCTCTCTCTCTCGCTAGCTAAAGTTATCTTAAGGACAGCGGAGTCTGGGCTGGTACTTTTATCACTTTCTTCAGTAACTCTGAATACTTCCAGCTGCCACTAATGAATAACTTTCCTTAACTTTCTCTCTTACTTTATCTTCTTCACACAAATTAACATCAACACATGAAAAGTCAGTCCTTTACCCACAAACACAAATAGCTATTTATATACATCTGAAACAGTGCTCACAAACCTTTTTACTTCCATGATATGACATATTTTTTAGCAAAACAAGATAGTCAACAACACGTTGATTAATTACGAATTTGACGTGATCATGAAAATTGGTTTCTGAATTATATATATAAAGAGAGTTTTGGTAACGTCAGTTTTTCTTTTCTTCTAATTTTTTTTTCTCAAAATACAAACAGTATCTATTAAGAAACTACAAGGATCACTGACCTACAGTATAATATATGTCACATACTGTATAAACCAGCTTAACTAAGAAACAATGACATACTACTGTTCAAAAGTTTAAGGTCAGGAAGAATTTTATTATTTTTATTTATTCATTATTGCTATTGTAAGAGAAAGTTGTTGAGCACTGAATACTTGAGCAGGAACACATTAAACCGATCAAATGTAAATACAATTATGATGTTACAAAAAATACTGTGTATATATATATTGAGAATATATATATATATATATATATATATATATATAGAGAATATATATATATATATATATATAGAGAATATATATATATATATATATATATATATATATATATATATATATATATATATATACATATATATTTATTTATTTTATTTATTTATTTTATTTATTTATTTACTTATTTTTTTGTAGAATATGGTCATGCAGAATATGTGCAGAATATGTAAGTACTAATAATATGTAAAAAAAATTGTCATGCTAATAAGCATATTGTTAATAGTGAGAATTGGTACCTATATAAAGTGTTACCGAGACTTCTTTAAACAAACATCTTACCAACCCCAAACTTTTGAACGGCAGTGTGTGTCATACAATCGTTTGTCCTTGACACAGTCAAATACCCAAACACACACCCCTGTACCCCCTTAACCCCTCAGCTCATTCTTCCTGTGTTCTAGAAAGATGTGGGTGTTGATTTATGGACCATGTCCAATCGGTTGAATCCCCCCTTCTCCTCACTGCAAGCCAAAGGGTCGCCAGCACATTTGCTAGGTAGCAGGCCAAGGAAAACATTTTGTTCCTGAATCACCAGCTAAGCAAAAGGGCCAGTGAATTCAGAAGCCAGAATGGTTCAGTCTAATTACAGACCCGCGTTACACAGAAACTGCAGCAGGTGACAGTGAAACACTAGACAGTGCATCTCCTTGGCAGCGCTGGGAATTCATTGCTTCCAAACCTATTTGGAGTGCTGAAAGAAGACAAACTGTTGCTCAATTACAAGATTAAGGCGAAGGAATGTTTAATAAGAGCATAAATATATTCTGACGTTGACTTAAAACAGCCATGATGGTATCTGCTGTGAATAAACAGCTAAAGACGCTTTGCACAGTTTACCACAGTCTGCATTATGTTTAGCTGAAAGTATTGCAGCTGTTTTGGGTTTATCGCTGTGCCAATATTTCAGTTCTACGACCTCTGTCTAGCTAACTTGATAAATATTAGCTGTGGAAAAAGTTGCCTGTAGCCTCCGTAAGACGCAAACAAGCCATGCGAAGGCCACAGAGGGTTTGAGATTTAGCAAGGATTTAAAGGGTTTATTGGGTGTGCGTGGGCCGCAGCTGTCCCGAAATAGGAGAAGTCTATGTTGAGACACTAGATTCCATGTTTATGTTAGGGCGGCTGCAGGTGGGCCACTCCAGTGGTCACACATAACTTCACATCACATGAAGTTTGATCTAAAACTCTGTGGGTCAAGCAGTCAATGCCTTCCCATAATCTATTGTGTTGATTCTAACATGTGATATAATACCAGTCATTTAAGATACAGTGTTATTGCTAATAACAGTAGCCAAAGCTTTTCTAGAGTAGCAAAGTGCCAAAGTTGCCTGTCAAAAGGCTAGATCCAAAGAGCTCTGATTAACACATTCCTAATATGATTTAAGACTGCAAACCTCTGCGTTGAGCACGACACATGCTATTCAGACACCACTCAGTGTATGATGGACTATTAAATTAAAGCACAAACCATTAAGCTGCTATGAACTTTAACAGACATTGCAAATAGGGTGAAAATATGAAGTACCACTACTGAGTTTTATATAGCAGTGATTCTCAAAATGCTCTTAAAGGATGCAAAATGCAAATAATTAACTGTAGTAAAAGTAGCACAATTAATAAACTTAAACACTTCCCAAATTGGTTGTTGATGTCAAAAATTGTGCGAACACACAAATTCTATTCGATAATACATACATACAGAATATTTTCTATATATATATATATATATATATATATATATATATATATATATATTATTTTATCAATGTTGAAAGCAATGTTTTTTTTTTTTGTAAAAATGCAAGTCTTTACTGCCACTTTTGATCAATTTAAAACATCTTTGCTAAATAAAACATATTCATTATTGAACATTTGATAAAGGTATATACAAGCTAATCAAGTCAGAAGTATACTAAAGTGAATATAGTAACTTGCCATTAAATGATGACTGAAAAAATAAAAGGTTTATTTTCAAAATTTACCAATATATATTGTACCAATTACATGTACCAATTTGTAATTTCTCAGAGTAATTGGTTGCCGAGAGCATGAAACCATCGGTCTACAAATCCTGAAGCCAAACCAAAGTCACACACTTTCTCCAGGCAGCCCACGGGGCACAGAAACTTTGAATGCTGGATGTTTGTCAAAAAAAAAACAAATCTTATAGAAAGTCAGATGCACAGCACGAAAGGAGTGTTGTGAACTTTGCTCTGCACTTCTCGAAATGAGCCGCGCTGAATTCTCCAGCGCCGGTCTGTCCAAAGGGAGGCACAGGGAGAAAACCCTATTAAATTTGGGGGCACACACTTCTCAAACTGACAGCCCGTGCTGAGACAGCAGAGAGACAGAAAAAAAGAGAAAGAGAGAAAGCCGAAAACATCCCCCCCTCTCAGACATGTCACCCATGTCAGGTCCATGTCAAGGTAGCCTGGGAGGAAAAAGAAGCAATGGCTTTTTCAGCAGAGCCAGGTCAACACAAAGAGCACCTAATGATGTGTCCAGATACAGTTTGGCAGGGATGGACAGACAGTGTGTCCTCCGCTGAGAATTAATTCAGAAAACAGTCAAGAAGCTGGAGGGATGAATAATACTCATCTCCTTCCTTTTGAGCCAGAGTTTGGTTATTTAAAAGCAATAGAAGTCACGGGTTTGGGATGCCAATTCCGGACAGACAAGTTGCCATTAATGGAAAGTAGAACATGAATGTCATTATATGATAATGAATGGGGAATTATAAGCACATGATTTGTCAGGTTGTGTTTGGAAATGGATAAATATTTCAGGTAGTGTGTGTAGTCGGATTCCCTCCAGGCATGGGTAATGGGCAGATGTGCTGGATATGATGTCAGAAGAGACTGCATTAGACTGCTGACAGTTTGAGACACACACTTCACAGAAGCTGGCGCAAAAACAAAAGCAGGAATCCCCACCCGCCTCACCAACTGTTTTCTACTTCCGTCTGTGACTTTTGACCTTACTCGCACACACTAACGCTTGCAGCTTCTCTCATGCGACACTGATTCTTCTCATGCATGCCAATAAAAAGCCAAGTCTACAGTATTTCAAAGAACATCCTTCTCAGTCCTGTTTTAAGAAATATTGACTTTTCCAGCAGTTGGTACCAGTCAAGTGAGTTCATTATTGACTTCTTAAGAAGAAAGCAACTGAAGCCTCTGCTTTTTTCTGACATGGCTGGACTGATTTTGACTGATCTTTTAATCTTGCTGTGTTATTTAGCAATATGGCTCAGTGAGAGAATTAATTGGACAGCAATGGGACGGATTGTGCATGCCAGGGGTAGCTTTATCCAGAGTAATGCTGGGAAATTGAAATGTGACTCATCTGTTTTAAATTGCTCACTGACTTCAAAGGTTCATCTGTATATAGTCAAAGTTTGAAGGTAGAGAGAGAATTATTATCATTATCATAGAGGATGGGGCAAAATGAGAGAGTTAGAACATAGAAAGCCCTCAAATATGATACGTCATCTTCAAAAGATTTATTAAAATTATTAAATCAGATGTTTTCTAAATCTGATTTGGTGCTCAATAAATATTTCTCAATGTTATCAATGTTAAAAACAGTTGTGCCGCTTAGAAGTATTTTTTTTTCAGAATTAATCTTTTGTAACATTATAAAAGTCAATACATATTTGCTGAAAACAAGTATTTTTTACAAGTACTTTTTAACGGTAGTGTATAAGATGTGGAAAGACATCGCAGAGCACACAATGTATAATTTAGCAGCTAGCCGTTGAGTGTACATCAGTTGTACAATTGTTATTAAGCTCTGCAATGGTTTGTCTCCTCAAATAGTGCACTATATAAGGGTATAGTTGGCTATATTGGACAGAACCCATGACACTGATCCCTAGATTAGGGTTAGGGAGTGTTAGGACTGAGTCCATCTAGTCAAGTCTGATAAGAGTTCAAGTCGTAAACCAGTTGAGTTTGAGTGAGAGACATGTATTAATGTCTTGTCATGTTATTACAAATTCTTTTAGGACCCTATGAAACTAATTTTATTTACTTTCCCCAAATTCTTTTTTTTTTTTACATTAAAATTTCCATAGACACTGTTTTAATGGTTAAATTAAACTGTATTAATCAAAAAGCAAGTCTACTTAAATGAAATCATAAAACTTACAATATTAAAGAAATGTATTAAACGTTTAACAAAACAAATAATTTTTAAGGCTCTATGAAATGTTTTTTCTCCCTCTCTCAAATTATTTTCTCTCAAATTCTTTTTTTTTTTTGACCAAATTATGATTTCCAAAGTGTTTTCCATTTTAAATGTTTAATTAGATAATTAAAAGCATCTCTACTTAACTGATTTTTAAAAATGTATTTATTTATTTATTCAGAAATACTGTGTTATGTACTATGTACTTATTTTTTTCTGCTAAATAATTTCTGGTGAATAATTTTCTGGTAAATATTCCTTAAAAAAAAATATTATTAAAATTTTTGTAGTAGTAGTAGTACTATCATTACATTAAGTAATACATTTCTGTCACAGCTTCTTCAAGTTAAGTCAAACTTTTATTTTTATGGTTTGGTGTGAACACCTTTAGGTTGGTATGATTTGACAAAAAAAATTCTCAAAAGAAACGTTAAAATGCTCATAAAGTGATTTGCCACCACAAACAGAGTGTATAAGGCTGCGGGAAACACTGAAAATATTTATAAATAAATAAAAAAAACGTATTTGTTCATTGTTCGTTGATGTTAGTTAATACATTAATGTTAATAAATGACATCTTATTGTAAAGTGTTACTACTAATATTTATTCATGATACTGTTAAACTTGACACTATTTTCTCTCTTGTTATTTCATAGGAGCTTCAAAGAAGAAGGAGTAAGCCAGAGTCTTGTGCTCTGCGTTTATCAGTATCCTTATGTTTGTTGGGCAAAAAAGAAAAATTCAATAAACAAAGTAAAAAACAATTTGACTTATATCTTTCCCCTCAAGGTTTCTATAGATATCACAATATATCGGTATCGTGAATTCTTATGGCCACAATAACTGTGATATGAAAACTCAAATATCGTGACAGCCCTAGTTCATGTATTCATATAGTAATGCAGCAGAGGCTGAAAGCACTGCGAGCGTCACGCACGCTTCAGTATATATGATAAACGAAAGCGTCTGTGCCTCTGTGCCATTCATTCACACAGAAACTTGCAGAAAATGCAGGATTAATATTTAAAAGGTATTTTTTGCATCTTAATACTAGTCCATATCGTATTTTTATTTAAGTGAACTGACCTACTTTTCCAAAATTTGGCAAATTCCATGACATACCGCATATTGCACAGTAAAATCTGTTTTAAAGACTGGATTCCGTGTTTTCCACATTGCGTAAGTCATAGGGTCCTATTTTTATTTTTATCTTTACAGTTTCATATGATGTATGTGGACTCAACTGTAAAAAACCAATATGGGCATTTGACAAATCTGAGTTTATTCATAATTGCACTAGTGTCTGGATTTCATTCAGAGTCCAACTTCAAGTACCCCAGCTCTGTTCTTCAATGAGAGTTTATGGGATTTTTCACCCTTTTAATCATTCACAAGGTCAACACTGTGAGTCTGAACACCTGTAAAGTATATAATTGTACATCTCTGGGCTCAGGCAAACAGTATGCACCGAGACCAATTTGTGTTTGTGGATTTTAATAATTTAGTTTACAGAGCTAAGTGGTTAGGTCACCACACTACAAACTCATCCATTTTCTTTCTCTGACACATGCACACACACACAGCAACATTAGATGTGACTATAAAAATTCACCTTGAAACACCTCTACATGGTGCATTCGGGATTATTTGGGGTTACCAAGAGTGTCAAGTAGAAAATAAAGCATTTGTTCAAACCAGAGGCATTCTGGATTTTGTTCTCAAACTGTGCAGCAGCGGAGAGAATGCCTTTGGCACTCAACAAATGTAGCAAGTGGCACATCAGTTACCATTTTGAATGTGTGATGTGTATGCATGTCTTATAAGCAAGAATTCAGCAGTATAAATATGCCAATGAAACAGGCTACAAACACACAAATGCGAGGGAAATCAAGGCCAATCTGAAATAGTTCCACCAGCTACTACGGAATCTAACTCAGAAGCTCAACACAGAGATGGCATGTAAGGCAAGTAAGGGCCTATTAATGTGGGGCTGTAACCCAAACAAACAATCCAGACACATTTCCTGCTGCGAGAGGGGCAAAGTAGCTGTTTGTGCAAAGTGCTTACAGAGGGATCTCGATGAAAATGTTAACACTAAATCTGCAGACAGGTTGTGAGAAGTTGCCCTGCGCCGGTCTTGCCCTTTTCTTTACAGCGGTTAAGATGAAAAGAAGCTATTTCTAAATCAGTAAAGAAATGGCAAAGAGGAACTAGACGGGTTGAAGGTATATTCTTGTTTTTTTGTAAAACAGAGGTATGCTCCTTCCTTAGGAACTTCCTTATGTAAAGAGAGGGGCCAGGGGCATTATTATTCCAGAACTCATCCTGCACCAGATGTCTTGCTTTTTTTAGGTCCTGGAGGATTGGCGTCTGACCCATGTTAACCCCTGGTCTAATGAAGGAATGACTTTGCTTGGAAGTAGTTGAAAGTAAACTGCAGTGTGTGAAAACTCTGACTCACAAATTAGCATGAGAAATTAATCTTGTGGATTATTTTCAGCTTCTCAACAGCATAAAATTTAAACACTGTGGCTGGAGACATTGAGCTTCTGAGGTTTTGTCAGAAACTCAATGTCTTCACAGATTTTATGCTTTTTTACATGACATGACATTTACATGACACTAATTTTTTTATCAGATATATCAAATTATTTTAAAATACATAAAATTTATCAAAATGCATTTAAATTATAATAAATGTAATATATATCTGATTTGAATTGAATGTCATTAAAATGGATTCATTCATTTTTTTTTTACATGCAACCTTGAAAAATATATTTTAGATCTTTATAGAAGAACATTATGATTAATATGCGAAGCCATATTAAGATGTAAGGGAAATATATTATTATTTTTCAATTGAAGGTCATGACATTCATGACAAGTCATTAACTTAATTTTTTTTTTTTTAAATGAAAAGTTTTTCAAAGCCACATGAAACCAACATGAACATAAAAGGCATATTTCTCAGAAGCTGGCACATGTATTTATATTTCAATTTCAATTCCTTTTATTTATTTTTTTTTTACTGTGGATACTCTTATTTCTAACTGACCCTGAAATAGAAAAGAAGCATATTTGAATCCTTAAACACATAAAATGCACCACACATCTCGGGAGATGAATTGGCCTTCATCTCAGAACAAACAATCCGCTCAATTTGCATTCTACTGAGCCATGTCCATTCTGAATAAACTGCTGCACATTTATGGATGTTATACTGAAATACGAAGCTTGTTTGGTGTTCTTAATATGATTTCGGATAAACATTATATGAATATGAAGACAAATTAAATCATGAATATTTACTTTTGCTAATGTTTTTTTCTCCATCAACGCTGTTAATGGATATACAAACATCTGCAGAAATGAGAAAACTCTGCATTAGTCAGTGTATTCCATTGCTTTGCAATACACTACATGAAAGTCTACGACCAGATGGCAGTTAGCAGCTAATGCGCCCAGTAATCAAATAAAAGAATCCAATACTCATTTTCTACTTTATGAGACTTAAAAACAAATAGAGTTATTCGATTGTTTTTCAAACTGCAATTTGCTAGATCGAAATGAAACAGTTAGTTTGGCTGAAGATTAGATCTATTTTCCATGCGAGGGTGCGTATCCTCAACATTTAATAGCAAATGAAAGCATTACATATGCATTTGCTTGAAAAATGATGACATTAATGGCCATCTGGCTCTGTATGTATCAATCTCAAACTTGGCTGTGAAACTCACCTTAATTGCTAAATATGTGCAACCAAATGGCAGCGAGGTATATTGATATTTAGTGCAGATACAAGCACCGAAAAGGTGGGGAGTGATGGGAACATGCCATTTTGCAAATGCAGCAAGACCTGATGAATACATACATCAAAGTATAAGGATTGCGAGCATAAAAATGAATCATCTCACGTCGGCCTCCAAAATATTAATCTGGATATTATGGGAACATATTGTGTCATTACTCAAATGTCAAAAGTAGGCAAGCCCGCTGTATGTCAAGCATGTATGCATGTGCCAGTGTGTCTTAATATCTACTGGTCTTTGCATATGACACCCCAACATAAAATAGTAACGAGAGCCCTTTGATTCATCATGTTCGCCTACCAGGACAGACGAACGCCAAACATAAACCACCTTGTAGCCATAAAATACCCCACTAAATGGTTTTACACTATCCTGTAGAGCTTTACTACTGTCTCAATATCACCTATGATCACCTAATCTGAGCTTGATTTTATGACCCATGAGCAGAGGACTGTGGGCAGACCACAACAACATCTCCCCACTGCTTTTCTCCGCCCACCTCTCCCTCTCTAACCTGCCTTTGGCACTTTACCAGATTACCTCTGACAGGCTGACTCGAGGTGAACCTCGATGATGACAGACAATAGCCTTTATCAGTGGCTTGCACACCGCAAGGCTGCTGTTCTGAAGATTAGGTCCTGTGATCAGGATTTCCCCCCAAACCACAGGTGGAGCTTTTGAATATTTCATTTTTTTTTATCCAAGGGGTCAAGGTTTGACTGGTTAGCAATTAGCCTCTACAGATATATACTGTCCACCTTATTTTTCCCGTAAGAGCGGGCGTGGCCTTTTGTAAACTTAATGTGTCTGGTTTTTGGTGTCACCCGCTTCTAGCTATTTTTAGTTGTACAGAACACCTCATTTTGGGGCTTGATATTTCAAACTGGTGTGTCTTACCATATTATTTTAATGTATTATCTTAATTATGATAATAATTTATCCTTTACTACACTTTGTTATTTTTCTCGTTATTTCTGTACCGTGATTAATGAACCGGAAGTCTCGCGCATTGACAGGAAACGGCTTACTTCCGCATTGAAAAATAAGGTGGATATAACCCGAATGCAGGGTGACGGAGTCCTGGGAATGAATTTCGAGGGGGGGGGTGGCGTTTCATTTCCAACTGGTTAGGTTTATTTGGAAATTAAAGTGATATCTATATTTTATCCATTCAAAAGACTACAAAAGCGATCCCAGTTCTGCATATAAACGTAACGCTGGGTTTATTGTTCGCTGTGCAATGTCGTTTTTTGCCATTTAGAATGTAATATTAAAAACTAACTGCAAATGTTTTTGCAAAGTAACGTGCAAATTCAATCACAACATATCTTTAATTTGGCAAGAATCTCAGGTGCTTGTCTTAATATAAAAGAAGGTTTAGATAAAACATTAAATAAAGATGTTTATAAATGTTATTATAGATTATAAAGTATTTTATAGTTAA
Organism: Carassius carassius; assembly: GCF_963082965.1. Lineage (NCBI taxonomy): Eukaryota > Metazoa > Chordata > Actinopteri > Cypriniformes > Cyprinidae > Carassius > Carassius carassius. The sequence continues at coordinate 18,978,401 of NC_081786.1, forward strand.
ATACATACAAAAAGTCATCTAAAATTCATAATCATTATTAGTATGTGTGTTTCCTGGGAATTTAACCCTCAAACTTTTGCGCTGCTAACGCAATGCTTTACCACTAAGCCACAGGAACATTCTATTGCATCCTGCATGTTTTACTCATGTTTTATGTGTCACATGTGTTTTATTTTTATATTTATGTGTTTATGTGTTTTACAGTGCCATACCAGGTAAGCCACCGAGCAAGTTTACTTCATCAGAAAAACTATATATATGCAGCTGGTTATGTGATGCAAACTTCAAAATATTTTAGTTTACATCACGTACAATACAGTAAAAGTGTTTTGTGATCAAAACATTTTATTTGTGCAAGGAACTTCACAAATGTGTTTGAAATAACTGATAATCTGGCCATGTAATAATAATTAATGTTAAAATAAAAATAAATAAATAAATAAATAAATAAATAAATAAATAAATAAATAAATAAATAAATAAATAAATAAATAAATGTTGGTTGAATGAAAGGAACAAAACACACTGTGATTGAGATGAATGGGAAAGCTAATGGCTAGCTTACTCCGGGTGTTACAGACCTCACAAAAATCCACAATTCTCTCCAGGGCTGATTTTTAATTGGCTCATTTCCTGACTATGAAGTAGTTGTTTTAATTGACTAGGATTTTTACTGGCTAAACGATGAGAGCAAATGGACAGAGAGGGAAAAGGAAACTCAAGGGAAGGGAAGGGCAGAGAGTCTGATTCACTCTGACATCTCTGGGACATGTGCCTCATGGTTTTCCTGTCTAATTTTACCAGGTCTGAAAAATAACCTTGGATTGATGATATTAATGCCATCTCTTCTGAATACAAATTCGCATTTCAAAATTCTGATGACCTTGGACATATTTATGCTTCTTTTCTTATAGCATCAGCATATTTTGAAAAGTAACATTATTTTGAAGTTACATCCTGTCAACAATGTTTTTCCTGTGACAGTTCGAACAGTAATAAGATCTCATGGAAATGCTCAGTAGACAAAATGTCAATGCAAACACAAATGACCACATAAAACAATGATGACCTAAGAAAAATATTTATCTATACAGTAGGGGGTCGACAATGGAAGTCGGACATCTGACAATGATGACACTTTCAATAAGCAGACTCAGTATAAACCAGTGCAAACCCTTGAGAGTGATTAAATGCTAAAATATGCTCTACATAATTCTTAACCCACCTGTACCACAGATGTGAGCTGACAGCTTTAGAGACATGATCACAATGCCATTCCACATCCTGGGGTTTCATTGGGAATTTTCTAGGAATTCCATCAGGCAAGTTTATGCACATACACACACACACACAGAGAGAGATGGGGGGGGGGGTTATGATGTATGGCTTACTAAATGTGCACTACTAAATGTAATTTCACAAGATTTCACAGGTTTTTAATGCACTATTCAGGGGTTACTCCATATCTTGAATTGGTTTCCGAAGACGAACTAAGCTTTGATGGGTTTGGATTCTTTTTTTCTACTTGTGAATGTTTCCAAATAAAGGGGTGTTAAGATAAAGTAGGAAGTATTCAGCTGGTCATGTGATATCAAGTTGGTGGCCTACATGAGGTGGCCTGCTTCTTTTACTGGGATACTTTGATGCTGCTGTCAGAATTATCTTAAATACAAGTTTCCTATTTGGAATTTGGATGTGATCAGCATCTCAAGTCATATTTATGACTGGAAAACTGAATTTAATATACAAGTTTTCTCCACATGTATGCTTTCTCTTGTATATTTCATTTATATTTACATATATAATTAGGAATTTTCCAATTGCAAATGGAGGCAGCATTAGTCTTATCTGATTGTATATGATTCTGAATATTTTTTTTTTATGTACTAAATTACTTTCATAATTCACAGTTTATTCACTGTTAAAATCACTGTTTATTTGCACATTTTCAATGAGGGAAAAGTACAGGAAGCCACTTTAAATAGAAAAAAAATAAATAATTCACAGTTGTATATTTATAATATGTTTCACATAGAGGTACATTTGCATGAAATCAAGAAGAAGTTTAAGGAAAGAAAACACAGAAACAAAAAGGAAATCCGACTTTGTTGCTAAATTACTTAAAAGGTGTGGTGTAGATTACTGTAGTACGACATTATTGATTATATATGTACACTTAAAAGGTAAATGAGCTGCTCCATTTACACAGATAAGGGCCCATTTTCTCTCTAAGAGCCAATTTATTATGCTCTGGGTTTGCTTGCCCATTAGCTTTCAAATGAAGATACTAGTCATTTAAACGCTGCTCTTTATCTGACAGCTCAGAACACTAAGCCACATGGACCTTTTGAAGGCACATGATTGGTCAGATACCAACAGTTCAGCCATAGTTAATGTATAGCAGTCTCTGCCAAGCATGGACATACCCAGACAGTTATGAATATTTCAATCAGCATAAGGCATTAATAATGTCATAGCCAAAATCATCAGAGAAGATCCAGGGGCCACAGTGGCTGTCATTCAAGAATAAAAGTGAGGATGTTAGGTCTTCTGTTTGGGGAAAGCACCTGTCAATCATGAGTGGAGCAGCAGGGAAGCATCTGGCCTACCCAATCAGGAGAGGTCCCAGCACAGCAGGTTCGGGACCAGGAAGAGGAAAGCCATCTGGAAAGAGGCTGGACTCTGAAAGGGCCACACGTCCTACGGTTGACACACGACAGGTAAACTAAGACTTGACGTGATTTAATAAAACACGTCTAGGCAAGTACTGTCACTCAGACAAAGAGTCACACAACTCTCTAATGAGTGTAAATCCCAGCGCTCTAATACACATGTACCATATTTTTGGCATTAACATTAGGACAGATTGGGTAACAGAGCATTATTGTCATCCTTCAACAGAATATGAACTGAACTGTCTCAACATGTAGCTGAACTGAAAACACACCAGAATGAAATCTACCATAAAAACAGTGTATTTGTAACCCTGTTAAATTTATGATAAAACAAAACAGCAGCTGTTCATGCCAGAAATGTACAATAAAATTATGACAATGTTTCAGGTATTATGGGATCGTATATTAGTGCCTGTACTTATGACAATATATTTTGTAATATAATATTAAAATACCAGTCTACCTTGAAATGTACTGAAAAACACAGACCTGTCCTTTTACTGTGTTTCTTTTTCACCATAAATTATACTTTCATTAGCATAAAAAAGCATAAATTTTATAACACAATGTTAAAATATTAGCTACATTTGATATTAAGTAATATATACAATATAAATAAAATATAAATAATTTAAAAGAAACAAGAAAAATGAAAATCAGTTTGTTTATTTATAGAATAAATTAATAATGTAGTAATATAATAAATTGTAAAACAATCACATGAATCAGGGATAAACAATATATGGTATTGAAAATCACAGTTACCAACTAACAGGTTTTTACTGTAAAATGTTTACATTTAGTTTTCTTTAAAAACAATATAATATAATATAATATAATATAATATAATATAATATAATATAATATAATATAATATAATATAATATAATATAATATAATATAATATAATATAATATAATAAACAAATATTTTCATTGATGATCATATTCATTTTTTTATGTGCAAATGATCTGGATATTTCTTAAATCTGGAAAGTGCATTAAGAAAGTTAATGGGTGATTGATTTAGTATAGACAGAAACGGATACCTTCGACAATAAATTAATTAGGGAGCAACATTATGTTTTTTTCTTAGAATATGGTCATGAGTGCAAATACTAGCAGATTAGTGCTAAAACTCTTAACTAGTGTGGAAAACAATGAATAGTACGATCAAAGATGTGTTCCAGGAAATCAGAGAGAATGAGAATTTGTGCGCTACATTTACCAAATCATCAACATGATTAATAGTGGATTACACATCATAAAAATAGAGACCCAATTACTGGCGTAAATTAGAACCCAGCATTACCACCATGCTAATAAGCACTGAACATAATTGCATTTACAGCAGTATAGCCAGGCGAGACAGATAGAGTCCCCCTCTATCTCATTAATCTCTCAATAACGTCCACCGCGTATTTTGGCCATTATCACTATGATTATATATAGTGTCTGCCATGAAACGAAAGAACAGTGCGCTCTCGCCACATCAGCCCTATCTCTGAGCTCGAGAAAGGGTTTTCTCTGGCCCTTGTTGAGAGCATAAAATAGATAATAATCTATAAAAAACTCTGAAACATGTATCTTTTGTGCAGCAGGCTGAAAGGAGAAACTCTCCACGCTTTGAGAAGATAAAGCCCAAAACAAAAGCAGGCCTGAATGGTCGCAGGATTAGCTTTAATAGCAGTAATTACCCATAGGGAAAGCAGCCCAGGCTCTCTGCCTCTCTGGCTATCGCCAGAGGTGGAGGTGAGATATGTCTAGGTGGTCGGTTGCGTGAATTGAAGCCTCTCCTGTCGGCTGTCTGACCAGCTACCTCACTGCCTGACTCCCTCCACATTCATTTGTAAAACACTTGGCCGAACCATCCGCCAAGGTCCTATTTGCCACTAAAAGCTGCTATCTCCTCTTAGCCCCAATAATGGGTCCTCCAACCCAGTTGCTTCTTGAACTACAATCTAGGGTTGATGGTGATGATGAGAGAGGCCTTTAAATTACAGCAACACGGGCTGGGCCCTCTGCTCGCCTCCGCCACTATAGGACACTCAAGCTACACAGGGTGTCCAAATGAAATACAATTATCCCTATTGGCATGATAAAGAGAGGTAGCAGGGGTGTTGTTGTTTAGAGAAAAGAGAGAGCTTTAGCCTTCAGAGACTACAGAGTACTTAGAAAGAAACTTAAATAGTGGATTAATAAAAGAGGCCACCACCATTGAATAGGTGCGTTAATGTCTGACCCACGATCGGTGCCTAAAGCTGCACAGGATGTCTCTCGTGTGGCAGCTGCACCTTTATGGAAATGGAAGAGTGGTGTTTGGTTGCTTGCATTGAAATGAATCGGATAGCCATTAGCCACAATGACTCTGAGGGATGGCACAATGCAACATGGCCGCATACACCAGCAAACAGTGTGCTGGCAAATAAGTGCATCTAAGTCTGAGACCTGTGTTTCAATTTAACTGGGTCTGCAGATTAAAACTGCATTCAACTATTCGTCCTGATTATTTCAATTCTGTGCACAAGGCACTTTTGCTGAATTTGATGGAAAATAAGACCTGAAACTGTTGGCCCCCCTCATAAAAATAAAAAGCACGGAAAAATAACGTGCTTAAACTATTAAAGAAAGAAAGAAAGAAAGAAAGAAAGAAAGAAAGAAAGAAAGAAAGAAGGAAAGAAAGAAAGAAAGAAAGAAAGAAAGAAAGAAAGAAAGAAAGAAAGAAAGAAAGAAGGAAAGAAAGAAAATAAATACTTAATATCAAATTTAGCTAATCCAACAGCAGGGTCAACTAGTTTATGACCCATAAATGGAGTGCATTCATTTTATAATAATAATAATTATTATTATTATTAATTGTTCCTTTCACTATTTTGGGTAACATGGTTGAATTCTTGAGCATGTGTCCCACTTGAATATGATCCACATTTACTGTCTCATTACTTTTTTTTTCATTATAATTATTTTTTATTTTTTTTATTCATTCATTTATTGCTGTGTTTGTTTTTTTATTTTTTATTTTTTTGTTCATCTCTGTCTTGCCTACAGTTAGTGTAAAATGCAGCTCTAGGCTTTTGAAACCAGAAAAACAAACACTATTTCTCCTCTACTGGTCTGTTCACTGGATATGTGTCAATAATATAAAATCTTCTTTAGGTTTTTATTATTTGTCTTCAAAACGTTACACAAACTGTCACTGCACTGCATTTATGACCTCCATAGCCTCCATCATACCAGGCCTCTTAGATCCAAAAACCAATTTCTTCTGTCCACCCCACGGTCCTGGCTAAAGCTTACAGGAGATTGAGTCTGGTTGCGTCCTCACGGCTTTGGAATAGTGAAATCAGAGCCTCCAGCATCTTCAAAGCCTGCTTGTGTGTTCGTGTTAGTCGAATCAAGTGCCTAACACATGTTTAATGGAGCAGTGATGTCATAATGCATTTATCCCCTCTTTTCCTCTTTCCTTAAAGACACTTGTGGTTATGAACCACTATTCACTTCAAGCGCTCTTTAGCAGATGAAAGCTGAACTCTGTCAGCTTGTTTGCATAAGCTGCACACGAGTCACCACAATAAATATGAGACCAAAGCAAAGGCACATTTCTGGCACTTAATGACACACATATACTTGGGTATCCATCTGTAAAAAACATTGTAACAATCTGGCATACTTGGTCACGGTCATGGTCACAGAGTTAAAGACATGAATATATACAGGAAGCTAAATACTACAGTACATTAAAAAAAAGGAAATTGGAAAATGTCACTAGGCCTACTAATGTTCCTTAAATGTACCCTTGTATAACAAATAATGTGTATGCCAGAATGCCTTAAAGAGACAGTTTTGCGATTGTTTGTATTTTTATTTGTTCTTTTGTTTTTTAACTTTACTTTACTTTACTTGTCTAATTCAAACTTCTAAACAAGTGGTAATTTACAAGATTAGTGGGAAAAAATTAAGGATACTTCAATTTAAAAAATGCATTCAAACAAATTAAACAATTTAATCTACTAGTTACTAGTTCAGCGCTAGCAGAAGGAGCTACCAATTTATAGCCTATTCATGGAAAGTCCAAGGTACTGAGGCCTCTACTTCTGATGTCATTAAACTGAAATTCTTACACCCTAAACACTGTTACAGACAGATGGATTGGACTCAGAAAGCAAACCCAACATACTTTTCCATTTTTTCTATTTACCATCAATTCAAGAACTCAAAACAAAACAAAAAATTCCCCAGTCATCCTGTCAGTGAAGTGTCACTTGGCAAACTCATTTTACTCATCATAAAATACCATCTCTACACATCACCTCCCTTCTACTGAGCTCACTAGGGCCTCCTAGACTCTCGACCAGCAATTAAGTCTTGAATAGGAGTTATCTTGTGCCATGACCTCACATGACCTCCTCATAGAAAAGCCACTGCATTCTCTCTCCATTGAGCCTGATTTTAGTATTCAAGGCACTGGCCGCTGATTTGAACAGTATTATCCTTAGCAGAAAATAAGGTCAGAGGGTCAATTTAGAGAAATGCAGGCTTTGTCATAAGTCAGTCTGATCGAAAAATGCTGTGTTTCAACAATTAAACCAATGTACATAATATATAATTAATTGAAACACATTTTTTAACCTTGTAAAGGCTTACATAGTCAGAAAAAAATAATAATAAAAAACCACACACACATATATATACACACAATGTTTGTTTTACAAAGAGGGAGATAATTATATATATGTATGTATATGTGTGTGTGTGTTTGTATATATATATATATATATATATATATATTATTCAGGATTATATATTCATTATATATTCGATTCAATATATATATATATATATATTCAGATACACTTCTATATAGCTGGTCAGACTTATAACTATGTATTCAGATGTATCTCTATGTATTCACATATATTTTTCATATATTTTCTGAATTATAAATATATATTCAGACTTATAACTATATATTCAGATATACTTATTCATTTATTTTTTACATATATATAAACATATACTGTTGATAAGAGAGCAGAAAGCAGCAAAGTTTTGATCATGTTAGTAATTTAGGGGCCTTAGAAACTCACGTATACTTTATGTGAATTTCTTTTAGGGTTAAAGTGCACTAGTTAACACAAACAGTGAAAGCTACCTTAACAAGCCGCGACAGATACTATTGAACCGCCTTTGATCTGGACTCTAACAGAATATCCACTGTATACCGCTAATGATTTTTACAGTAGCTCTATCTGCTCCCAAGCTCATTAGAGGTAAAAACGTTTAATCACTGTTTACCAAGTCGATAGCTAATATACTAATCGCTTTGGCACGGGGCGGGCTTGAATTTACATGGACAACATCTTAAATGAAACCAAGCAAGGTTTTAGCCAGCTGTTGAAGAAAGGGTAAAGTTCATACGTTTTAAATGCGCCTCCTCACCTTCAAGAACGTTCATAAATGGGAAGCCATCACAAACAGCTGCTAGCATCGAGGAACGCTTGTAAATGTCTCTCTCAGTGGCGCTTCAGTGGTAATTGGTGTGGTGCCTTTCACGAAGATAAGACCAAATGCATCCATCACACAGCAAAACCTTTTTATTTTAGATCATTTACAATGACACCCTCTTTTCTAGCCACCAAACATCCATCTATTTTTTTTTTACCCCCAACACAAATGTGACCTTTCATGTTTTTATTTTTTTTTTACGTTATTACCAAAACACTAATTTTACACCTCAGCCATTATCCTGAGTGGCCGCAGGCTTACGTTACAGGGGCGTTTTATGATGTCATATTTCTGTTTGCGAGCGTGTGATAACAGAAGGACTGACAGGGTCAGTAATGGGTGCCCAGTAAAATGTCATGCTCTATCAGCGCCCGAGAGCAGCACAGGAGGGCCGTTGTGAGACATGGGCCAGACGCGCTGTTGTTATTGGTGCTGCCGCTGCTCTTTCAGTGTGGGAGAAAGAGAGAGAGAGAGAGAGAGAGAGAGAGAGAGAGAGAGAGAGGGAGGGAGTGCAGCAGATGTGACCTCCTCACACACAGAGCTCCTTTTGTGTCCCAGTTATTCAGTGTTCCTCTGGGTTTGCCCCTGCCCTCAACCATTAACAGCAACTGCCCGTAAGTGCGAGAAATAAAGAGAACAGCAACAGGGCTCAGTGTGTTTAGAAGAAATTTGCTGAGATGCATCCGGAATACTTTTTATTTTATGACTGCTTTCAGAATTTATGTAATTCAGGCAGGGTGCATTCTGATGGGACTTTCTGGAATTTTTTAAAAGTGTATCTTTAGGAGAGCGGTAGAGCACATGCTCTGATGGACTGAGCAGAGTTGTGTATCTGAGTGAAGCAAGTTCAAGTCCAACATGGACTTTTCTGATTATATTTCTCTTTGATCCACATTGTTTCCTGTGGTAAAATAAAATCAAATAAAATAAAATAAAGAACAAAAACATTTCTCTAAAACTACATATGTACACAATTTTTTACAGTTTAATTTTTATTTTAACAGTAACTTGTACTGCTGAGAAGAGAGTGTAAGTTCCATGAACATGGCTTATTCCTTCATCATTCTTCCCACATTCTTTATTGCTACTATTGTTAGAATTGTAAGCAAATAAATAAATACAACCCGATTCCAAAAAAGTTGGGACACATTACTGGGAAAAATAACTTTACTGACAGGATGACTGGGGAATTTTTTGCTTTGTTTTGAGTTCTTGAATTGATGGTAAATAGAAAAAATGGAAAAGTATGTTGGGTTTGCTTTCTGAGTCCAATCCATCTGTCTGTAACAGTGTTTAGGGTGTAAAAATTTCAGTTTAATGACATCAGAAGTAGAGGCCTCAGTACCTTGGACTTTCCATGAATAGGCTATAAATTGGTAGCTCCTTCTGCTAGCGCTGAACTAGTAACTAGTAGATTAAATTGTTTAATTTGTTTGAATGCATTTTTTAAATTGAAGTATCCTTAATTTTTTCCCACTAATCTTGTTAATTACCACTTGTTTAGTTTTAAATTTAATGACATCAACATATCTCAAAAAAGTTGGGACAAGGCCATGTTTGTGTGGTAACTGAGAAGACAAGTTGCTGAAGTTTAGGAATAGAAATGTTGTCCCATTCTTGTCTAATACAGGCTTCTAGTTGCTCAACTGTCTTAGGTCTTCTTTGTCGCATCTTCCTCTTAATGGTGCACCAAATGTTTTCTATGAGTGAAAGATCTGGACTGCAGGCTGGCTATTTCAGTACCCGGATCGTTCTTCTACGCAGCCATGATGTTTTAATTGATGCAGTATGTGACCTGGCATTGTCTTGTTGGAAAATGCAAGGTCTTCCCTGAAAGAGACGACATCAAGATGGGAGCATATGTTGTTCTAGAACTTGGATATAACTTTCAGCATTGATGGTGTCTTTCCAGATGTGTAAGCTGCCCATGCCACACGCACTCATGCAACCCCATACCATCAGAGATGCAGGCTTCTGAACTGAGCGCTGATAACAACTTGGGTTGTGCCTGTCCTCTTTAGTCCGGATGACATGGAGTCCCAGTTTTCCAAAAAGAACTTCAAATTTTGATTCGTCTGAACAAGAACAGTTTTCCACTTTGCCACAGTCAATTTTAAATGAGCCTTGGCCCAGAGAAAACGCCTGCGCCTCTGAATAATGTTTAGATATGGCTTCTTTTTTGACCTATAGAGATTTAGCCGGCAACAGCGAATGGCACGGTGGATTGTGTTCACAGACAATGTTTTCTGGAAGTATTCCTGAGCCCATGTTGTGTTTTCCATTAAAGTAGCATTCCTGTATGTGATGCAGTGCCGTCTAAGGGCCCGAAGATCATGGGCATCCAGTATGGTTTTCCAACCTTGACCCTTACGCACAGAGATTGTTCCAGATTCTCTGAATCTTTGGATGATATTATGCACTGCAGATTATGATAACTTCAAACTCTTAGCAATTTTTCTCTGAGAAATTTTTCACAGCAGTATCAGGGGAATTGGTGATCCTCTGCCCATCTTGACTTCTGAGAGACACTGCCACTCTGAGAGGCTCTTTTTATAACCAATCATGTTGCCAATTGATCTAATAAGTTGCTAATTGGTCCTTCAGCTGTTCCTTATATGTACATTTAACTTTTCCGGCCTCTTATTGCTACCTGTCCCAACTTTTTTGGAATGTGTAGCTCTCATGAAATCCAAAATGAGCCAATATTTGGCATCACATTTCAAAATGTCTCACTTTCAACGTTTGATATGTTATCTATATTCTATTGTGAATAAAATATAAGTTTATGAGATTTATAAATTATTCTATTGCTTTTTTACTCACAATTTGTACAGTGTCCCAACTTTTTTGGAATCGGGTTTGTAAATAAATAAATAATTAAATAAATAAAGCCTCTTCAAGACAAACATACACAATTGATGGATGGATGGATGGATGGATAGATAGACAGATAGATAAACAGACAGATTTAAATCACAGAAAATAAAATAACCTAAATCACATTTCAATAATGAAAATATTATAAAACCTGACATTTTAACCACTTAACATTTGGAATCAGCTGTTTGGAACCAAAAGTACATATTTTAGTCTTCAATTAAAATAAATAAACAAATACATGTACAAATAAATTTTAACATTTTAATAATTTTAATAATAAAGTAGAATAAATAATAATCATTAATAATAAAATAATGTTTTAGTATCATGCATAATTGTATAACTGGAAAGTAATTAGTTTATTTACAAATAATTGCAGGACATTAGTATATCACATCATATATGATGTGTTTTTTACTCCTCGAGTATGAGGTCCTTATACTCACTACTGTACATCTTGTAAGAAAAAAAAAAAAATATATATATACATATATAAATGTCTGTGATTAGCCTTATATTCAGTAAGCGCTGTAACTGCACATTAAGTTGAAGCAGTGGACATCAGGGCATCGGGCAAATATTGACCTCTTATCTTGCTGCATGTAAGAAGCAGAGCAGGATCATTTTCTACAGAATAGCTGCCACATATCCTGCACCGGGCCAAGAACTGCTTTATTCAATTATCTCCCTTGCTTAGCAAATACAATTTCCCTGCATAAATCATCAAAATGATCCCTATGACTGTCAGGGCCTTGCAGTGGATTTTTTCAATCCTATCAGCTGAGGCCCTGCCAGGTTATGCTTTATCCTACTTCTGTGCTCAATATCTATTGAGATGCTGCAATTGTCTGTTCTGGGTTTCAAATCCTCTGCTATCATTCTTACTTCCTGATAAAAGTGACATTAAGCATCCAGCCACCAAGTCGGTAATCTATTACGAAGAAAGAGCCTGCCAATTTAACTAATCCACCAAGCAATGACCCTGTAACCTTGACCTTGTAAACAGCACAATTGGGGGGTATTATGTATAAATATATGGTCCAGAGACACTGAGTTGGGCTCCTTACAGGGCCATAAGCATCTGGCTTTTTTTGTCCAGTTTCAGCCACACTTGAAATGTCTCCATGGCAGTAGTTTGAGACCCCGCTAGCAGATAAATGCCAAGATTTTTGTCCTAAACCTTATGATTCCATGCTCATCATTAATTTTGGTTTTGGAACATCTGTAACACAATGATGTGAACAGACCAAATTCAGCATGATTCCAAACAGCTGTTCCTTAGTCAATAAAACTGTCCCGATTTAACACAGCAGAGCTCCAGGGCTGCTTTGAGACACAGGCTAAATGCTGGAGGGACAAAAGCTCTACCAGTGTTCACCCAATACAATAGAGGACGAAGACCTCCATACCCTCCTCAGTCAAAGAGTGAATCGACCTTCCTCCCTTTGCGCACAACACTCATATAGTGCTAATCATTATTATTAATTTTTTTATTATTATTTTTTTTAATTTATTTTAAGAAAACCCTGAACAGAGATATGAGACTGTAAAAGACAGAAAAATATGAAAGAAAATATAATAATTTAATATATGCAATAAACAGTAGTTTAGTCAGTATAGTTTAGTCTTTTGGAATATTTGAAAAGCATATTGATTTCATAAAAATAATAAATGATGTCATGATAATAAAATATTGATAATTTAATTAAAAATAAAACATTTTATGTTTTAATTTTTTATTTATTTTATTTTATTGATTTTAACAGTAAACTTTACTGAAAATAAAATAAAATAAAATTACATATCAGGTAACATAAGGTCAGCTCAACCTGCAACATTACCTGATTTAATTCAACTTCTTTTCCACATAGTTTCATTTCTTGCAAATGTTCCAATTGTTAAATGTGGGATGGATGGATGGATGGATGGATGGAGAGATGAATAAATAGATAACTAAATGGATAGATAAATGGATAAATAAATGGATAGATTAATGGATAAATACATTGATAAATAAATATCATTTACGTTTATTTTAAATCATTTTATGCTCATTTTATAGTTTTTGATGAGAAAGAACATTTAAATTGTAATGCTAAATTACAAAAATAAAAGTTTATAATAAATAAAATGAACACATTATAAAATGACTTTAAAATTACAAAACTAAATAGCATTAAGCATATTAAGCATTGAGTGAACATAAATGTTTTCTTGAATTTGTGGCATATGTACAGTTTATTTTCAGGTTTCATGCTTTTTGACCCCACTATAAATCATTTATTTATATGCATAATTAAATCTTTGTTATGAGAAATGAGAATATTGAGTGACAAGTTCACAAAAATCAAGAACAAATGCATTTTTCAAGCAATTAGATTCTTATTGCCAGTTTTATGAACTAAAATATATTAGCTCCATTTTTCTAGATATGCTTCATCATTCATCATCAAAAAATCCAGAATGACACAAACATGTCCCGGGAATGACTGGGAAAGCTGTCATCCCTCAGGCTCATATCAAAATCAATCATCACTCACGATGATTCACAGCGCGATGAAAAAACGTCAATTTTACAGAAGCCATCAATTGACTGGGTTGGACTGACAGGAAGAATGAATATGAACCCCGAGCAGCTTCCTGGCAGATCCACACCTGTGCGAGTGAGTACAGGATCAGGAGCTCATTAAAATTTGAGTGCGATCCCTGTCTGGATCCCTGTGGAGCTGCAGTCATAAGACTCTTTATCTGATAAATACAGCATCAGCCAGAGAAATTGAACTTGAAACAAATGGCCTTTCTCACTGTCTTTAAAAAGCCCGCCTGATAATAGCCCTTCTTTCTTTGAACTCCTGAATGAAATCCGTTCCCTCATGCACACAGAGCTTTGAAGGTAATTTTTTCCTCCTAGCCTTTTATATGAAACAACTGTTGTTGTATATATGGAGTTTAATTTGCCACTTGTTTTGGAGCAGTGAGTGCGAGTGGGTTTAAACACAGTAATTTATGACTTTGCTCTGGTTGCATACAGACAGGCTTATGATAAAAGGTTGCAGTGGTGTATAGGTAAACTTGACAGGGAAATCCAGCCTGTACATATGTTTCTGTTTGAGCATTACTCCATACACCCACAGAGAGACAGATCCCTGAACGGAGAGAACCTGACCTGTAATATGTCCTTAGAGGCTGCTGGGTCCTTATTTACATTTATGAAAGATGAGGAGGCTTATATATCAGAGCAACAAAAGAGGCAGATATATGCAGTGGTTTTATCATTAATACCACAGCGGAGGGAGGGGGTAAAAACATGATTTTATACACAACCGTTTAAAGTTTGGGGTCAGCTAAATTTTTTGATGTCTTTGAAAGCAATCTCTTATGCCGCATTTACGTGATGAAAAACACAGTAAAAACTATAATATTGTGAAGGATTATTACAATTGAAAATAATTGGTTTCTATTTTAATATATTTTCAAATATAATATATTCCTGTGATGAAGTTTCTGCAGCCTTTTTTCTGGTCTTCAGTGTCACACGATTTTCCAGATATAATTCTGGTATTATAATTTGTTCTTCAAGAAACATTTCTTATTATGATCAATGCTGAAAACAGTTATGCAGCAAAATATTTCTCTCAATGTTCTTTGATGAATAAAAGTTTAAAAAAGCATATTTAATTTCTATAATAAAAATATATTTTTACTTTCACATTTGATCAATTGAATGTCCTTGCTATATATATATATATATATATATATATATATATATATATATATATATATATATATATATATATATATATATATATATATATATATATATATACAGTACAGACCAAAAGTTTGGACACACCTTCTCATTCAAAGAGTTTTCTTTATTTTCATGACTATGAAAATTGTAGAGTCACACTGAAGGCATCAAGGGCTATTTGACCAAGAAGGAGAGTGATGGGGTTCTGCGCCAGATGACCTGGCATCCACAGTCACCAGACCTGAACCCAATCGAGATGGTTTAGGGGTGAGCTGGACCGCAGACAGAAGGCAAAAGGGCCAACAAGTGCTAAGCATCTCTCGGGGAACTCCTTCAAGACTGTTGGAAGACCATTTCAGGTGACTCCCTCTTGAAGCTCATCAAGAGAATGCCAAGAGTGTGCAAAGCAGTAATCAAAGCAAAAGGTGGCTACTTTGAAGGACCTAGAATATGACATATGTTCAGTTGTTTCACACTTTTTTGTTATCTATATAATTCCATATATAATTCCACATGTGTTAATTCATAGTTTTGATGCCTTCAGTGTGAATCTACAATTTTCATAGCCATGAAAATAAAGAAAACTCTTTGAATGAGAAAGCGTATCCAAACTTTTGGTCTGTACTGTATCTATATATCAAGATTGATAATTTAATGCATTAATTAGATTGATTAATTATGGAGAAAAATAATGTGTTAAAATTATTAATTGCCCCGCCCCAGACCTATGTGGATCATCTGCCATTTCATACAGTCGATTGATGACTAATATGAGGCAGGGCAACAACTTACTGCATGATGGAGCCTAAAAAATATCCCTAAAATTCAAGATATGGGGCAAAATGCACAATATGTCAATATCACACTAGTGCAAATGTGATGACTCGCTTTAAGTCGAACAAGCCTAATAATTCAATGAACCATTCATAAAGAACAATTTACTTCACTCCTAAATGAATCAGTCATTTGAACGAATCGAATGAATAAATGACTTGGTGACTTAATCATTAAGACATTAACCACCACCTACTGGCAGTTTTAGCTTATTATTTAGAGTATCATTTCATTTAAGAAATAATTTTATGTTTTCATAGTAATAATAATAAAATTAAGAAAATAAATGAATAAAGTTATAGTTCACCCAACCAAAAATGCCAATTCTGTCATCATTTACTCACATGGTCCAAAACAGTATATGTAATAAATTTTATCAGACAAAATATTTCTTGCTGAACCTACTTTTTGTAATCTCTATTTTCTCTTGTAATCAATGCTGTGCACAACAATGACTTTAAATGATCTTTTCAGAGTAATTTCTCAAAAATTAAATGTTCGATTAATTTGATTAATTAATCACCACATCATGTAAAATGTATTGCTTACCAGCCCTAATTTATTTATTTATTTATTTATTTATTTATCATACCAATTCCAAACTTTGGAAATCAAATTTTTGTCAGAAATAATAACAGTAAATATCTTCAGATGGGGCATCTAAATATATATATATTTTTAAGAATTTGTATATCCAATATAACTAACTAACTAACCAACTATAAATAAATCAATCAATAAATAAAATATATGGTTTGGATTGCACATGTTGCTACCTTTGTAAACAATGAGCTAAGGTTTATATAGTTTTTTTTAATTACTTTTGTTTGTTGATATCACCACAGAGTCTCTCTCTGATAGTGGTATAAGTTGAAGCTATTTTTGGATGGACCAAAAAGTGACAAAAATGCAAGGTTGAGACATCTTCATAAAACCAAATCTTCTCTGAAACCAAAAGGTAAAAGTAGTAAGATATAAGCCGCACGATAGGATATTCAGCAGTGCTATGAAGCCACAAGGGTGGAAATCTGGCCTTTTGTCTGGTGTTAAAATAGGTTTGATGAGCTACGGGCTGCAGGCTGCAGTTGTCAAAGGCCTGGTGATCTCTAGTGAGAAATGATTCCCTTCATTTCAGAGCTGCACATACTCCTGCCTCAGAGAGCCGAGCGGAGCCAAATGAAGTGAGACCAACTTACAAGAAAGTGCATAAAAAGGCTTGTGCGACTGCCAGATATAGTCCAGTTTTACTTAGGCAGAGCGAAAGAGACAAAGTGCTCCCATTCACTCCTTAGCTTCAATGAAAGGAGGATGCAGCTCATCTTAACACACACACTCTCTCTTCTCTCTCTCCATCTCTCTCTCCGAGGCATTTCATCTGATTATGAGTACTTTGCAATCTGCGACAACATGATTGATGCTCCACTTTCATGAGGGGAATTTTAACAGCACCTCTTCAGCGCTCAGTGCACACCCAATTATGCGTCTGAGCCAGTAACCTTGAATTTATGTTGCCATGGCAACAAATAATAAAAAAAAAAAACAGAGAGAAAAAAAATGGTCATGCATTATGGATTATCATTGAAATTCTACACCCCTACCCAACATAATGAGAGCTCTGGACTCAAATCAGCCATTCCGGGTGACACAAGCTGAAGAACTGGCTTCCATTGTTGGGGCGCCTAGAGAAAGGCAGGAGGCCTGACGAGCCAGCAGCTGCGGGGCTGCAGCCTGATAGATGGCTCCCATATACATCAGTGAACATATAGACAGATGGTCCTCAATACTTGGAATTTCCAACCCAGGAAGCAGCTGCTCAGACTAACCTCTGCTGTTCATCTCACCTTGTTGTCATGGAACATTGAGCAAGGAAGGAGAATGTGGACAGCTCCACTTGGAGCCCTGCCTGAGACGCTGTTTGTGCCTCATTCTTTTTCGCTTCTCCCTTTCCCTCTGGTCTTTTCTGTTTTGTTTTGTTTCTTTTCCAGCTCCTCGTCTGAAGGGTGGGGCGGTGGGGAGTCTCCCCACTCGCGCTAGGTCTCAAAAGCGGGATAAGGCGACCAGAATAAATCAGATTTTGTGTTTTACCACCAGACTCTTTCTCTGTCCCTGCCGTTCCTTCAGATGAAGGCCTCTGACAGATGACATAATTGTGAAGCACATGACTGGCTCCTGATTAATACCGCCGAGGTGGGGACGTTCACAATCACAGCAACATTTAACAACAAAGTGATCAGATGTTATCCATTTTCAGCAACAGCTACTGTTCCCGATACAATGTGGGTGTATTCAGCTATGCAATAAAGTAAGTGACTTTAGGCAAATGAGCAGCAAACCAGTGTGTGTGTGTGTGTGTTAAAATATATAAATGAATAATATAATACACATATGTATAAATAAATAGAGTTATAAATAAACAATACAAACCAAATAAATACTATAATAGTAGTAATGATAACATGTATTAAAAATAAACACATACATGCATACATACATAAACAAACAAACAAACTGTAGCTTATAACACACTGACTGAGTTTAATTCATATACTGTTAATCATTAATCTTCTTCATATGATGTATTATGGACTGTGATGCTTTCTCTTGAATGTCAATATTAGCAGCAATGAAAAATAAAATGACATTTTGTTTAAATTGGCAGTATATCACATTTACGATCAGATTTTCAAAAGCTATGGCCAATTTCGCAGGCCACCAGTAATGTTAGGCCATTCAGGAGTAGACACACCTGATAGTGACGGGCCAACGACTTAATGACCTGCCGACCTCCAGGGACAAAATCGATGTCAGTGTGAACGAAGCATTAAACAGCATAGAGACCCTCACAATTGCATTTATACCACTCAGCGATGAGTCATGTTTATGATGTAAACCAGGGGTTGGCAACCTACGGCACGCGTGCCAACAGTGGCACGCAGAGGGATAATCGCTGGCACGCAAGCAATAAGGAAAACTGTATAATGACGTACAGTCTGATGTAATAACTTCTCATAGTCACACAGCCTGTTAGGAGCTACAAATACTATTAAAGTGTGAGAATTAACTTGCATGGATGCACGTGCAAACACTGCACATACTAGGTGCTTCAGATCAAAGCCTCGGTCTAACAGCACTCGTCAATGTCAAAATGACTGAGATGGCCAATCAGATCAAAGTAGGCGGGGTTGACTGTTCACAGAAGCAGAGTGCGAAGCGTCAGTTTAACGTTAAAGAGAGTGAGGTAAGATGAAGCTGCAAATCAATTAACATTAGTCAACTTTTAATAATACGTTTTACCATAGAAATGTTAAATGACCTAAAGCTATATCCAGTGATGAAAATTTTTCTGAAATATGGCCATTTTGAGAGAAAGAAAGTGGGGGGGGGGGGGGGGTAAATTGTCTCTCTCTGCAGACAATGAAGCGATTTTGCCCCTTTGTTGTTGAGAAATATAATGTAGCGATTCAGTATCGATTAATAAAAGTAGCGTGACAACACTCTGAATGCTACTTTTTGCACAGCACGATCTCAGATCTCTGTGTGCGAGTGGTGTGTGTGTGTGTGTGTGTCTGTGTGTGCACGTTCATCAATTAAAGCAGTGCATTAACATTGATTAAACGTTAAAAAAACTTTTTTTTATCGTATAATAAAAAATTGTGTATGTACCGTTTAAATACAGAATTATATTGGGGTGTGTGGGGGGGGGCTGTGTTGGCACAGTGGTTAACCATAAAAATAAAAAATGGCACGTCATGCCGAAAAGGTTGCTGATCCCTGATGTAAACAATCAAAAAAAAAAGTTAATATAAGTCACAAGTCATATACTGAGCAAGAATATCATAGAGGCCTAGCAAACACATTGGAATGCCACACAAACACCCTAGCAAACTGCATGTTCAGTCATTTTTAGATAATTAAAAAAAAAAAACCTTGAAAAAACGGAGCTCCTACAATAAATCTGCTTGTCTTTTTTTTACTACCAGACTCTTTTTCCCTCTTCATATGTCTCCCTCTGACAGATGACATAATTGTGAATCACAACTCTGGCTCCTGATTAATACAATACATTTCTCTTCTCCTGGGTCCTATCCGAGCTGCTGTGGCGGCACAAATGCTTCCACTGCTACAGAAAATATTGATTGCTCTTGTATATTTCTTAAATGTATATAAGCATATGTATTAGCTAAAAGGCACATGTAGGAAAGTATAGGTGCTTGAAGTACCTCAGTAACCACCCCCTTTGGCTCGAGTCCTCAGTCGACTGTGCAGGGGAATTGGCAGGCAGGCATAAGAGAGCAGCTCAACTGCTAGATGTTAGTCATGGGCTTCCAACATCCTAATCCAGGACCCACAGAGAGACGTGAACTAGTTCCTCAAAAGAACTGTTTTAGCTTTACATCTAGACCACAAAGACGGCAAACGACACACTTGGAATCTCTGGAAGAACTGATAGCGATTAAAAAAAAACGGGGTGGTGAGGTGTGGGGGGAGTCATCGAATAAGAGACAACAGCCAGTATAAGTTGAATCGTTTTCATGAAACATGGGAGGATATGATTATGTTAATATAAAATTGAAACGTTCCAGTTATATTTGAGTATTTGGAAAAGCGGATGTCAACCAAAAATGGTTTGGGTGTGCCAGATGAAATCTGCACCAGTGTCACTTGATGGCATGCAAGTTTTTCTGTCAGGAGTTATGTACCCTGCTACACTTAGATGGGCTGTTAAGTTACACTCCCACAACTGACATGGTTTCCCCCCTCCGGCAACAGAGGAATCGACACAAACCTGTAGGAAGGTTTCGCTAAAGCTTGAACTATGCTCATGATATATAATTCATCAGCTGTTCAGGTGTTTGTCACCAGTAGAGTGTGAGAAGGAGATTCAGTTCAAATTAAATCAAATATTGACATGTAAAATATTGAGATATGAGATATGAGAAATGATGAGATATGGTTGGGTTAATGGCAAATGAGAATGCGGTTCATAAAATTCATTTGAATATTTTTGCTTAGGCCAAAATGTCAGGTTAGTACAATTATATGATATTATAATAAATAAATAATGACATTAAAAGAATTAAATGTATGTTTGGCATAATGTAATGCTTTCTCTGTAGACTTTCAGACCTTCATGGCTGTATTTCAAGGTCAATACCTATAATACATTACATTATAAATGATATTATAATACACAGATAATTTGACCTTATGGCAAGAAAGGGTCTGTTCGTGAGATTTGGGACAACTCCATACAAACGTAATATTTATGAAATATAATAATAAAACGGTAAATAAATAAATAAATAAATAAATAATGTTTTGCAAATGTATTTAATAATTATAATAATAATAATGAAGAAGAAGAAAAAGAAAAGGAAAGCCATATAAAGTCATAGTATAAATTTAGATCTATAACTTATCTACTATGTTCCCTGCAGTAACCTTCCTTTGATGGCTTTGGAAGGAGAGTTGCAAGTGTGGTTTGGTTCTAATTAGCATCTAATTAATGATGCATGCATATGCAAAGCAGCATTTAAACAACGCTGATTACCTCCTACCTATTCACAGGCCAACAGTCAAACATGTCTGACATGCGTCCGCCGCATGTAAACGTATTACTGGGAATCTGGACTAAATACTAGAATCTATGATTCTACTTTTACAGCCAATTTTATGCTATTCAGTATGCTCTGATGGAAATGACTACTGCTCATTTTGATCCTGTGATATTTATGCGCAAGCAATGACCTGTAATATAGACACACTTGTCTTTTATTGTTCAGAGGTGCAAGTAAATTTACCAGCGTCACTGAGGCATTCATTAATGATCGCATGTGATGTAAGTCTACATTACCGGACATATTTATTATCACTTTTGTAAATGATTGTCTTTATTGCTCTTGTGATTATGGAAAGCTCCCCCTCTTTGACTTGCAAAACCCATCAGTCTGCCTATTTATTATTTATGTCAAAGTTAAGGAATCTGACAAAATCATAATGGATACACTCTGCCTTGTTTATTATATTGGATACTGCATGAAGGTGGTTTGATAAATCCATGCCCAGCCTATGTTTTCATCTTGTGGGCATTTTTGCCGTGCGGCATGATTGAACTCAGTCCAGTCTGGCCATAACGCAGTCAGGGTAATGAACCTGATGACAGCATAACGCCCGTCCTGAAATCTCATGCATGAAGGGATTGTCGAGCCATACCTCAGCCTCTCGTGTCATTTGTTATCGTTAATCCTTACATTTATGGCTGCAAATATCTTATTAGAAGGCGTGCCCGAGGTATTTCACTTCGATTCTAGGCTCTGTGTCATATTGATTAGACAGCGAGGACTGCATGAACAAGCCTGAGACCTTGACTTTGGACACCTGCAAGGTATGAATATGAGCGTCTGGCTCATATTCAACATCCAGGGTAATTTCCCTTTGAGGGGAATCAAGGGCAAGTCTGGCCTTTCAGACCCCAAGTAGGTACGGACGCAGGAGACATAGAGTGAGCTGTGTCAGATTGATTACTTTTCCGTGTGGACATCCATCCTCATTTTGGCTCATAGAAAGCCGTTTCGTAAAAAGAGCAAGTTGAATCTGTCACAGGAAGACCAGGAACATGCATTAAGACAGCAATCTATTTTAAATTCACTATATGGCTCCAATATTATCATTTTGTTGTAACTTTGCCTTTCCTGCTCAGAAAATTCCCTCATACAAATCAACATCCACGAAAATTGAGGACATGCATATTGACAACCTCAACCAGATTCATCAAATCAAAGGTTAACTCATCTTAACAAGACAGGACATGACATCCTCTCCTAAATGAAATTTAAACATGCCCATTAACTTCCACAGACTTGCATTTAAATTATATAGGCAGTATTTAGACACTTATACAGAAAGTTGCCAATGTTGAAGTCAGCCTCACAAAGAGCGCATTCACGCACTTGTGGTTAAACTATATGGTGATGTCAGAGGAAAATTAAAACGTCTCATGGCATTACCAGAATATTACAGTCATATTTCAAATCCAGAGGTGATACATGGAGAGAGAGAACAGCATTCATACCACTGAGTAAAGTCATATTTATTATGTAACTGGAGGGCACAGGAAATCCCCTATCAAGTGAAGTTTATAGTATTTACTGCTATGAAGGTTTGTTAAGCTTGGAAACATACACAACTTTATACCGTTTTTGTGATCCTTGCTTAGAGATATACATTTATGTGTGTAACTTAAACAGTACCATTTGTGCTATGGATATAAATGATTCCCAAAGTTGTGCAATGAGATGTGAGACGAACTGCTCGGACAGAAGTCATTTTCAAACTAACAAGGTTTTTGTTGTTCAACATAGTGAATTCATTTGAGCAACCTGAAAATAAGGAAAACTTGCCATTGGTAGTTTTTGCCCTCATACAAGACTCCTGGTTGTGCAGACTTCTGTTAATATTACTGGATTTTGCACATGAAATTTCACAGTGCAATGGTAAATGTGACTTCAATTTAGGGCATAAATGGCAATAAATAAATAAATAGATACATACATGCATACATACATAAAAAAAAATACATAATGATTTACACTGAAGGAGCCATACGCTAAAACAAAATCCAAAAATCATTTTTTCCCCCAATTTAAAAAATAATAATAAATCTTTAACAAGACAAATTTACTTGCAAATACTTCTTAATTAATCTTTTTTTCTTTTTTTTTCTCAGTAAAAAAAAAAACAAGGGGGGAAAAGACTTAAAACATTGCAATATTAGGACTTATTTTCAGATGTATTTCAAGTTTATATATATATATATATATATAAATATATATATATATACTACCAATGTACAGCATTCATTCAAAATGACAAAATACACTTAAAAGAAATAGAAAATATATAAATGATACACTTGAAAATATGTCTTAAAAAATGTATTTACACTGAAGGAGCCATACTCTGCAGTAAAGAAACAACAACTTTAAAACATTGCAATAATAGGACTCGTTTTCAGATGTATTTCAAGTTAAAAAAAAAAACCTGCCAATGTACAGCAGTAAGACAGTATATACATATGTATAAGATATATACAAGATACTCTTGAAAACAATTATCAGAACAGGCTAATAATCACACAGCAATGCACAAATTACCACCTAGAACAGCTTAGCAACTGCATAGCAAAGGCCTGACAATAGTCAAGAAACCCCAAATTAGGAAAGAGAAATCATTTCTAATTTGGGTTGTTGCATCCTACGTAATCATCTGAAAATAATCGTTTGCAACTATGTAAGTACTTCTCTCCACAGCTACACCTACAGTCATTCTTATGGCAATAACAAAAAGCTTTTAATTAATCCTCTGTTAGACTGATCATATATAAATAAATTACCTGGTTGAGATGTCAGTAAGATTAATGGAACGACCAACAGACATACTATTTATGTAAATTGCATTATTACTCTCAGTAAACTCAAGACCTCTCTAATGGGTTTTATTCACCTTTCGGGAAGGGAGCCATAGCACGGAGAGAATAGAGATCAAATGGGCTGGGGGTTATTTCATATCAGGATCTGGACCTTGGAGTCTTTAGCCTTCCTGAGCACTGAGGTGGTAAATTACAGGGACAGGTACAGGCCGGTTTACTGCTTTGTTTCCAGTCAAGCCGGTTTCCAAACAGTGTCACTGGGACTGCTTTAAAAAGGCATTTAATATAAATGATTTGGCACTGATTGTGATGGATTGGCTATGCAGAGACACCTTGCCTTCAAGGGCACAGAGAGACAAGCCATCATTCTGACCTGTACCATCCCAGTAGGTGTTTTGTGAGTCCAATGTCACCTGTACCTGTAATAATGTACCATACAGTACTAAACAATATGACAACAGGTTATTACCCCCAAAGCATCAAATACTTGCTTTAATAGGTGTCCTTTAACATCTTTATAGTAATATGTACAGTCACCCTATTACTTTCAATGAGAAACCTTTGACATTAATACATTTTGTCCTTGTGGAAGTCATTTTTCACAATATCCTGACAATTTTAATCTAAAATGTGTCCACGCATTTTAACTCATTTAATGAGCAGCTAATGCATTTGAAAAAGCAGAGGCGATAATACTTTGGGATATAATTAAAAAATTGGATTCCGCTTTAAGCTGGTGTTTTGTCAGGGACAGGATTTAGTTGGCAGTTTAGTTGGCCAGCTAGAAAAGAACCCAGTGTGATGATTTGAGCACAGAATAGACCACTGGAAGTACATTTGGACCTTCAGACATTTGCACTTCATCCAACAGGTCAGTCTTTGATGTTTTGACCTCTGTTGGTCAAACAGAATGAATGGAACACAAATGTTTGTGTGATCATAGATTTTGTCGGCCAACCAAACTATGAAGCCTTGTCTGATATCTCATACTGTCTTAGTGAGTCTTATATTGGATGAGGAACAAACTTCACAACCGTTAAAAAGGCATGACATATAAGTGAAAGTGAAGTGACATTCAGCCAAGTATGGTAACCCATACTCAGAATTTGTGCTCTGCATTTAACCCATCCGAAATGCACACACACAGAGCAGTGAACACACACACACACACTGTGAACACACACCCGGAGCAGTGGGCAGCCATTTATGCTGCGGCTCCCAGGGAGCAGTTGGGGGTTCGGTGCCTTGCTAAAGGGCACCTAAGTTGTGGTATTGAAGGTGGAGAGAGAACTGTACATGCACTCCCCCCACCCACAATTCCTGCCGAACCTTTCGATTGGGAGTCCGACTCTCTTACCATTAGGCCACGACTTCCCTAAACCTATATATATATATATATATATATATATATATATATATATATATATGGTACAGACCAAAAGTTTGGACACACCTTCTCATTCAAAGAGTTTTCTTTATTTTCATGACTATGAAAATTGTAGATTCACACTGAAGGCGTCAAAACTATGAATTAACACATGTGGAATTATATATGGAATTATATACATAACAAAAAAGTGTGAAACAACTGAAAATATGTCATATTCTAGGTTCTTCAAAGTAGCCACCTTTTGCTTTGATTACTGCTTTGCACACTCTTGGCATTCTCTTGATGAGCTTCAAGAGGTAGTCACCTGAAATGGTCTTCCAACAGTCTTGAAGGAGTTCCCCGAGAGATGCTTAGCACTTGTTGGCCCTTTTGCCTTCTGTCTGCGGTCCAGCTCACCCCTAAACCATCTCGATTGGGTTCAGGTCCGGTGACTGTGGAGGCCAGGTCATCTGGCGCAGCACCCCATCAATCTCCTTCTTGCTCAAATAGCCCTTGATGCCTTCAGGGGAAGTCGTGGCCTGGTGGTTAGAGAATTGGACTCCCAATCGAAAGGTTGTGAGTTTGAGTCCCGGGTTGGCAGGAATTGTGGGTGGGGGGAGTGCATGTACAGTTCTCTCTCCACCCTCAATACCACGACTTAGGTGCCTTTGAGCAAGGCACCGAACCCCCAACTGCTCCCTGGGCGCCGCAGCATAAATGGCTGCCCACTGCTCCGGGTGTGTGTTCACAGTGTGTGTGTTCACTGCTCTGTGTGTGTGTGCACTTTGGATGGGTTAAATGCAGAGCACAAATTCTGAGTATGGGTCACCATACTTGGCCGAATGTCACTTCACTTCAGTGTGACTCTACAATTTTCATAGTCATGAAAATAAAGAAAACTCTTTGAATGCGAAGGTGTGTCCAAACTTTTGGTCTGTACTATATATATAGGTATAGGTCTGCAAGCTGTGGTTCGAACTCAGGACGTCTGAAACGCAATGGCACTAAATATCTGCGGGCTGACCACAAGGCTATTGGCGCCGATTCCAATATTTCTCATTAAAAGAAATGGGGTTATCAGCCACAATTCTATAAAGAAACTAAGTGGCATTTTTGATCTCTGCATTGCCTTATAGGAGTGGGAAAACATTTTTGATATAAAGATCCTATGTTGTTTGTATGCAACAGATGAACTCAGCTATTCAGAATTGATCACTGAATGGTTGAGTTATGATTAACTAATTCATATAATGGTTTACTGAACAAACATGGGCTCATTCGTCACATAGAGTGGAAAAACAACATACATAAACAATCCCAAGGAACTGCCCTTAACTTTCAGGTCACTTTGGCTGACCCTCAGTTGTACTAGCAGTATTGCTGAAGTGTGACCTTTCTCTGTGTTTTGGCTCCAGTGTGCTGAATTTCAATAAATACAGCAAAGTGACCTGGCAGGACAAACCCGCAGACAGTGTAATAAGGCTCTGTTAGGATTAATGAGCTACCCGCGGCATTATTTGTTATGTTATATATCTTATTGATTGCGTTGTCTTTGATCTTTGCATGGTTTTTCACTGATCTCGGGTATGGTTTGTGTTCTTGGTAGACACCAAAGGTTGAGTGGGCAAAACATGCAGAGCATGATCTCCTTGAGGGCACCAGGGCTAGACATTTGTTTAGTACATTAATAAAGTGACAAAAGAAGGCATCATAAATGCTCCTGCAGTGTTCCAATTAAAATGAGTGAGGGTGTCTGTGAAGTGTAAATGAGGAATAAGTTGTGTTTTCCATTATATCGTAATGAAAAGTCAATAATAACGATTTACTTAGCGGGGGAAGTTCATGATGTGATAAAAAAGCATGCAGCTTTGAATCAGCAGGCAAAAGTAACAAGCAAATGTTTGATGCAATAAGGAACATTCTGGTTTTGCATAACCATGTATCCAGTTGTTGAAAATGACAAACAAATGGGATCTTTTCAGTATTTGTACATTAAGCCTGGTTCTAGCACACAAATAGTTTTGCACATTTGCATAGTCATTGACACATAAAATATCATACAGCATGACAGAATTTACAACACAAACCCTGTGAAAGGCCAGTCCAGAAAGGTCTGGACCAATTAATATGTAAAAATCTCTGAAGGTCAATACTTGAGTCCCCAAACATACAAAATGTGTTTGCAAATGTTATATTTAAATATCTAAGAATATCAAAGTGTCAGGAAAGATAAAACTTGCTGCAATCCAATAATCCAATGATTAAGCATCATTCTACTTGATTACCAGCATGGTCCGTGCAATTGCAAACGATATAATATAAACGAGAGTTGTCAAACAATTAAAATCTGTAAACGGCAGAGATGGGTTAGTAATAGCTGATTGGTTGTCTGAATCCATTTCAGCTCGCTGAGAACTTGGTCTCAAAAGCTCACAGAAAATTAGCTACATTTAAAGGGATAGTTTATCTTAAAGCTTACCTCACTGACTTTCATGTTGTTGTTGAAGTCATTTGGACTACAATTATAATACATTTATGATGCTTTTAAATTCATTTTGAAGCTTAAAGATTCAGTTTAGCTTGTTATATATATATATATATATATATATATATATATATATATATATATATATACAGTACAGTACAGTACAGACCAAAAGTTTGGAAACCTTACTATTTTTAATGTTTTTGAAAGAAGTTTCTTCTGCTCATCAAGCCTGCATTTATTTGATCAAAAATACAGAAAAAACAGTAATATTGTGAAATATTATTAAAACTTAAAATAATAGTTTTCTATTTGAATATACTTAAAAAAAATAATTTATTCCTGTGATGCAAAGCTGAATTTTCAGCATCATTACTCCAGCCTTCAGTGTCACATGTAACATCCAGTCTATCACATGATCATTTAGAAATCATTCTAGTATTCTGATTTATTATGAGTGTTGGAAACAGTTCTGCTGTCTAATATATTTGATGAATAAAAGGTTAAAAAGAACTGCATTTATTCAAAAAACAAAATTCTAATAATATATATTCTAATAATATATTTTCTTTACTATCACTTTTTATCAATTTAACAAATCCTTGCTGAATAAAAGTATTGATTACATTTAAAAAAAAGAAAGAAAAAAAATTACTGACCCCCAAATTACTGACCAGTAGTGTATATTGTTATTACAAAATATTTATATTTTAAAAACATAGCTTCTTTTTTTTTTCTTTTTTTTCTTTTTTACTTTTTATTCATCAAAGTATCATAAACAGTGTCACATGTTCTGAAAAAATATTAAGCGGCAGAACTGATAATGAATGATGATAATGAATCATCATATTAGAATGATTTCTAAAGGATCATGTGATAATGATCCTAAAAATTCAGCTTTGCATCACATATATAAATTATAATTTAAAGTATAATAAATTTAAAAACAATTATTTTAAAATTGTAATAATATATCACAATATTACATTTTTCTTTCTGTATTTTTGATCAAATAAATGCAGGCTTGATGAGCAGAAGAAACTTCTTTCAAAAACATAAAAAATAGTAATGTTTCCAAACTTTTGGTCTGTACTGTATATACTGTGTATATATATATATATATATATATATATATATATATATATATGTGTATGTTTATATATACGATAACGATTCTTTTAGTCAAATATTTTCAACAAATCTACAGCTCCAGTTTACAAAACCACCTTTAATGGTTTGCTTTGTTAGAAGCAAAAAAATAAAAAATAAGTCATACAAGTTTGGAACAACATAAGGTTGAGTAAATGATGACAGAATTACTTTTTTTTTGCGGTGAACTTGTACCTTTAAACTCCTGACTCAGTTGACTAGATAATGAGATGTTTGTTTGATGCTGAAATGCTGTGCAGTCTGAATTCCTACAGAGATTTCTCATATTGGACTGGATTGAAAATGTGCAACACTTTAAACCGTCACAGTAGCTAGTCATGATAAGGAAAATCCTTCTTTTGAGAGATTTTCCAAAGATCGACATCATAAAGTAAAGAGCTTTCAACCCAAATTCACTGAAGTAAAGTGAGTCAGGGAGAAAATAAGACTCAGAAGCCTGGTAAAGAAAAAGAGAGAGGAAAAGAAAGAGCTGAAGCAGGAAAACGATGTAAACGAGCATATGAATATTAATGAGGAAACAAAGGCCTTTTGAATGCCTGTATTCCTGTAGTGTATTTATGATGAATGAGGGCCTCAGTGCAGTGTGTCAAGGTCTCCTGACCGACAAATAGCAGGCTAATGACAAATCTCTAAAACATATGCTAATAAAGCTCTTACAATGCATTGCAATCTCTGACCTTTGGGATATAACCCTAAAGGGCAACATGAGAGATGCTAAATTCCCAAAACTAACTGCAATTTATTACAATGAATGAATTTGATGTGGGTTATCACCGAGCACTGGTTAATCAAACATCAAGATGTTACAAACGTCCTGTTTTGCTCACGACAAAATCTGATGAGTTGTTGCTCAATGAATTGCCTATTTGAATAATATCTGACTAATATCTCTTAAAACCCACACATAACTGCCAAAAGTTCCTTAGGGTAACATGCTGCTTTTCTGTGTAACGTAGCTTCTGCTTCATGCTAGCCAAGAAAGCGAAGCAGCAATTGCATAAAAATTTAATACAAATCTTGGCAGCTAACTAAAATAAGTTTAAGCTGAAGTACTATTTAAAACATACACAAACACACACTATATATGTGTGTGTGTGTGTGTGTGTGTGTGTGTGTGTGTGTGTGTGTGTGTGTGTGTGTGTGTGTGATACTAAAAGGAAAATTTTCATGAAAATTGAAATTATATTGTTAATGTACTTTTCCTTTTGGTCATTAGAGATGCACTCAGAAAATTCAAATATGACTGGGTGCAGCTTTAAAGGCTAATTTACAACCTTGCTCCCCTAAACCAGTCAGTTTTTGCCTTAAATCAAATTCTTAAGCTTTCCCCACTGTCTTCACACCTTCACTGCCTTCAGCAACCAACTTACTTGATCCAGGCCATCATTACCCTGCTAAAGCCTAGAAAAAGTTCTCACTCCAACCCAACACCCAAAATCCCTGTCAGATATTCTTCATTACCTTTAGCCCCAGGCTGAAGTGAGAGATTCTTGAGACTTAGCAGTGGCATCCTGTTGGGTCACGCTAGATTTGGGCAATGGAGGTTGACAAGGACCTCCATTTCTCCTTTGGCAACTGCATTTTTTCCTCCAAAACATGGGCTACTCATGAAGCATGGACAATTACTCTTACTTTATTTTAAATAAGACAACATTCACCAAGAGATTCCACTTTTTAGAAATCATTTAATGTGCTTTGCCTTCTGGTTCCATGGATTTGTTGTTTTACCACCTGTCACCAGCTAACAAATAACCGCAGATAAAACAAAATCTCACTCTGGACTACAGAGACGAAGTAAAGGAAAATACATTGATGACCTCAGGGTTATACATCACTTTCTGCGCTCTCTTCTGACATCAGATCAGCCAAGACATTTATTCCGTTCAAGATCAGCACATTCATCTCCAACTTCCAACATCTTGCTGCTTCCTCTGACCTTCTCCAATGCCTTTCTTCTGGTGGAATTATAAGTTGGCATTCAGTCAAATACCATCCAACTTTTTTTTGCCCAGAACAATCTGCTTAACGTCAACAATCTGGGTTCAACATTGGCTGCTCAACCAAAACTGATTTTCACTCTTAGTGACTCAAGCATTTACAACAGCCTTGCTTTCATTTTGATTCTCCTAGATCTGTCCACATAATTTGGCATTAAACTGCTGCCACAATTCCATTGGGATTCTAACTTGGTCCATTGCCGTTCATTTCTTGCTTGTTGTAATTGTCATCAAAAAAATACAACTACTACATTTATGAGACTTGAATTTACATCTCATAACATCTCTTTTATTTCGTTTTTTTAGCAAGATTTTTACATGGGCCTAAATTCACAATTAGTTAATTGCATCTGTACTGTACATTAACCCTCTGGAGTCTAAGGGTATTTTTGGGGCCTGGAGAAGTTTTGTCATGCCCTGACATTTGTGCTTTTTTCAGTTTCTTATAAATATCTGAATGGGTAAAGTCTAATCTCACTGTAATCAGCACAAACTGGGCTGTCCATGTCCTGTACCAACACAAAACTATATTAAACATGTTATGTTTGCTGGTTTTATGGAGCAGAGTGTTACTGCTCTTTAAAAAAGCCAGAGTATTTAAGCGAGTATAACCTCTGACCAAGGTGTTTATAATCAGCAGACTGTTATTGAATTTTCTACTTTAATTTACTTTTAACTCATATGGATGTTTTTCTTTTCCTTCCAAGCCTTGATCTTTGATTGCATGTGGTAGTTAGGTTTAATGAGCTGATTCTAGTGCAGAGAGCCAATTTTGTTAATATAAATGGACCTTTTAATATACAGTACGTAATGGTTTGTTGAACATTATGTTTTCAGTGCATACCTCTTCTAAACAAGCATTTTTTTTAACTACATGTACTCTCTTGCTAAAGTACATTTTTACATAACATTGTATGACTCAGCCAATACCCTATTGAAAGATAAAAGACTTGGTTCAGCGTAATCTTTGTATACTAATGTCTCTAAATCTACACGTTATCTGATTATTTTGACCCAATATTTTATCTGTTCTCAACAGATGGTAATATGTTATCTATAATTAACAAACACATGGCAAGGATCTCTCCATTTCTGCAAAGTAAAACTGACATATTTTGTATATAGATGCCAAAAACTAACATGAATCTGGCAATGGAGAAATAAGCTAGGCAGGGGCCTCTGTAGCAATAGTGAACTTTTCTCTGTTACTCCAGCTGTCTCTGTATCCTCCACTTATTACATTGATAATTACAGGGATGTTTACATATGTCCCACTATAGGCTTAATCCTAAATTATGTTTATGTATTATACAAACCCGATTCCAAAAAAGTTTAAAAAAAAGTTCCTTTTTGATTTAAAAAAAGGAATGGAATAATTTACAAATCTCATAAACTTATATTTTATTCACAATTGAATATAGATAACATATCAAATGTTGAAAGGGAGACATTTTGAAATGTCATGCCAAATATTGGCTCATTTTGGATTTCATAATAGCTACATATTCCAAAAAAGTTGGGACAGGTACCAATAAGAGGCTGGAAAAGTTCAATGTAGATATAAGGAAAAGCTGGAGGACCAATTAGCAACTTATTAGGTCAATTGGCAATATGATTGGTTATAAAAAGAGCCTCCCAGAGTGGCAATGTCTCTCAGAAGTCAAGATGGGCAAAGAGTTTGAAGTTATCATCATCTACAGTGCATAATATCATCCAAATATTCAAATAATCTGGAACAATCTCTGTGCGTAAGGGTCAAGGTTGGAAAACCATACTGGATGCCCATGATCTTCGGGCACTTAGACGGCACTGCATCACATACAGGAATGCTACTGTAATGGAAATCACATCATGGTCTCAGGAATACTACCAGAAAACATTGTCTGTGAAAACAATCCACCGTGCCATTCGCTGTTGCCGGCTAAATCTCTATAGGTCAAAAAAGAAGCCATATCTAAACATGATCCAGAAGCACAGGCATTTTCTCTGGGCCAAGGCTCATTTAAAATGGACTGTGGCAAAGTGGAAAACTGTTCTGTGTTGAGACGAATCAAAATTTGAAGTTCTTTTTGGAACGCCATGGACGCCATGTCATCCAGTCTAAAGAGGACAGGCACAACCCAAGTTGTTATCAGCGCTCAGTTCAGAAGCCTGCATCTCTGATGGTATGGGGTTGCATGAGTGCATGTGGCATGGGCAGCTTACACATCTGGAAAGGAACCATCAAGGCTGAAAGGTATATCCAAGTTCTAGAACAACATATGCTCCCATCCAGATGTCGTCTCTTTCAGGGAACACCTGGCATTTTCCAACAAGACAATGCCAGACCACATACTGCATCAATTACAACATCATGGCTGCGTAGGAGGAGGATCCGGGTACTGAAATCGCTAGCCTGCAGTCCAGATCTTTCACTCATAGAAAGCATTTGGTGCATCATTAAGAGAAAGATGCGACAAAGAAGACCTAAGACAGTTGAGCAACTAGAAGCTTATATTAGACAAGAATGGGACAACATTCCTATTCCTAATCTTGAGCAACTTGTCTCCTAAGTCCCCAGATGTTTGCAGACTGTTATAAAAAGAAGAGGGGATGCCACACAGTGGTAAACATGGCCTCGTCCCAACTTTGAGATATGTTGATGCCATGAAATTTAAAATCAACTTATCTTTCCGTTAAAATGATAAATTTTCTCAGTTTAAACACTTGGTATGTCATCTATGTTGTATTCTGAATAAAATATTGAAATTCAAAACTTCCACATCATTGCATTCTGTTTTTATTCACAATTTGTACAGTGTCCCAACTTTTTTGGAATCGGGATTGTGTGTGTGTGTGTGTGTGTGTATGTCTATATATATACACACACACACACACTGTATATTTTATTTTTATATATTATATTATATGTATATTATTTCTGTTTATTCAAATTTTATTTATAAGCATGTCAGTCAAATGGACATCATCATATGTGAGTACTGTGAAAAGCATAACACAAAATTCCTGGTAATGCATATCAGTGAGTGCCAGTCCATTTCAAATTATACTAATGCATTATTTTCTATTATTCATTAGTCCATGTGAGTATTTTGACATTTTTTAAAAGTTGTGATTAAAACTGCAGTGTAATACTTGATCCTATACCAGGTCAATATGCAGTTGAGTAATGCTATATGAGTAATCCATCCATTGGTTTATTTACCAATAAAAAGTGTAAACACTCTGTCACTGTGGCACTATCAAAACATTGCTCTGGTGTTTTGACATCCCACACAGCAACAGTGGCTAAATCAATGGCATGAGTTTCGGGTGGGACAATCTGACAAATGGCAGACTTGGGGAAATCTTAAAGAAACCTGTTTGAAAACAATTCTGTTTGCTGACAGAAATTACTCACTTCAGTTACAACTTACTAAGGTACAGTTTACTTTAGATAATTTAAGGATACCTTTCCTGATTTAAAAACTACCCCAACCTATTACATTAGACACACATGGTCAACTCTAACCAGCACTTAGAGTGCACCTGCTCCAGGTGATTTGACACCTCTGGGTATCACACTTCTCTGAATAGCCTCCCATGAGGCAGAGGCCAGAGTAAGGTGCCATGTAAAGCAGAAATGAAGAGGACGCAGAAGAAAGTGAGAGAAATCCAATTCTAATTGTTTGTGACACAAGACACACAACACTTACTGTGAGTCAAAAACCGGGACAGGAGGGAGGGATCTGGTCAAATGTAGTCTTTTATCTTTAGTTAATGACTGAACAAATATGCTGTGCCTTCGTGCTCCCCTCTTTTGTGGGTGTGGTTACCCCTCTGGGTCACTGTGTAGCTCTCTAATAAGCATCCTTGCACAAAAGCCCAATATTTGCTTGACTAGCAGTGCCTCTTGGCCCTTGAGGAAATAAGCACGAGGGGCATGGAAGGAAGGGGGATGCAATGGTGGGAAGGGGGGATTTAACTCTGTCAGATACCAACAGGAACAGATGGAGCTTGATAAATCCTGAAAGGAAGGCATTACCTGCCCAAGTCACTAAGCAGCCACAATTATCACAGGGCTTTGGGTTCATTGTCAATCAGAATGGCAGTTAAAAAGAGGCAGCAGCTGGGGCAGATGGTGGAGATCCAGCGCGGATGGGGGAGCAGCCATGGTCCAGTCCTCAGACTATCTCTCGCTCTCTTTCTTTGTCTCTCGTTCTAAGTCTCATAGATCCTCAGTACACTACTGTTGATTACAAAAGAGATTTCGGGATACTCATCCATGGAGACGGTGAGACTGAATGAACCCGATTGGGCCATGCTGTGTCATGTTAATTAAATGATGTTTGATATTCATGAGAACCCTATGCATATTGATCATTCTGTTCTCATTTATACATTACCCAAGGCAGTAACCACTATATTCAAATTCAGATTAGTTTTTGACCGATATGGGTTCTTTTGGTTTTTGATTATTAATTTATTACATGTGGTTCCCCTAATCCTAAATGTGTGATTTCAATCATGCATTTGTCCACCTTGACTGCAAAGAACTAATAATAATAATAATAATAATAATAATAATAATAATAATAATAATAATAATAATAATAATAATAATAATAATAACAATAATAGCCTTGAGTGAATAGCATTCTATTGTAGCTAAATACCAACATGTTTACTTGCTTGCCAGAGACTTGAAGGGACTAGCACTAGTTTCCATTTATGTTGTTTTTAGAAACTCCAAGTTGTTCTCATTTGTTCTCCCTCTGTAGATGAACTTACAAAACAAGTTGACTATTCTTACCCAAGCAAGGTCCTGAACACAGTGCTATTGAAATGTATACCAAACCCTCATCAAATTCCTTGAAACTCTACACCAGTTTTCCACTTGATTGTCCATATGTAAAGTAGCATAATGTAGATGAGACTCTGGTTTGCTCAAGGACAGTTGCTCAGTTTGCCTCCCAGTTTCCAGGCAGACTCCTTCTTCCTTCTGTCTCTGCCAAGGCACACCAGCGCATTTCACTTTCAGCGACTACTGCCATTCATCACGGGGCAGGGGGTACGAGTGGGTCTGGATCCCCTCCTCCTTCTCATGGCTGGGAGCACAATGTTGCATGGACCCCTTCACTCCCTGCGGTCTCCACGCTCCTATCCACGACTTTCCACAATGGACCCTGACTTCATTATGGAGGCCTTACTTTCTCTCGGTCTCCCGGCAGAGGCATCATTCCTCCTAGTTTGTTACGCCACTCTCAGACTTCGTGTCTGGGACCAGCTGATAGTGAGGTCAGGCCCATCCATCTGCCAGGTCTGGGAGCTGTGATATACAGAGAGGAGCAGAGGTCCTCATTCAGCAACAATGCCCATTAACAATGCTAACAGAGTCCCAACAAGGCCGGAGGAGGGGACGGGATGGGGGTAAGAAGGGAAGATGGCTGTCACTAGGCAGAGAACAAGATTGCAGTGATTCGATAGGTTTGCGGGACTGGGCGTTGAGTGAGTATTCAAGAGTCTTGGATGG